>NC_134705.1:22125770-22426770 GCF_043290135.1 Rhipicephalus microplus | reverse complement strand
GTGCCTCGAGCGTGTAGCGGAGGCGAACGAGCGCATTGAGGCCCGTTAGACACAAGCGCCACCTGGCAGTTATCTTTGAAAACGAAGGAGTGCAGCCCGCGGAGAAAGATGCGCGCCAGTCTCGGAGGTAATAAGATGGAGAACGCAAAGCGATGGGCAGGTGCCACCACCATGACGTCGTAGCAAAGCATTGGAAACAACTTTTTGAGCATCGCGTTACACTGTCACCGCAGTGTGCTAAAACGCTACATTCCTTTGAGTTTCTTGTGTGTGCCTCTTTTAGTGTAAAGGCAGACATACAAACCTTCGAAACATTGTTATGGCGCCTCAGATATGCGCAATATTTGCTTTTTAATTGATAATCGCACAACTATGAATGCTAAACCATTAGCAATATTTGTGGGCGCTGCGAATGAGTTTGGCCGTTCGGTGCTGTTTGAGGTATCGTTAGGGCGAACAGACAGACAGACAGACAGACAGACAGACAGACAGACAGACAGACAGAAAGACAGACAGACAGACCAAAATTTTTCCGTCGAAGGTCCCCAAGAAAGACTATCGTCTTTAAAAAACACTTCAACGCTACCGCGGGGAGTGACGAGTAGGCGGCGGCGCGGTGGCTCGATCTCAACGCTACGCTAGCGCCACCCTCGGAGCGGATACGAGTTGGTGCCACCTCCGGAGCGGGCTTTTCGAACTTACACAATATAAAAACCTTGATTGAAACGAACGCAGAAGTGCGGGTAGTGCAGCCAGTGTACCGCCGGTAGCGTGCCGGTCGTGTTTCTCACGTGGTCCTTGTGTGCTAGCGTGCGTTCAAAAGCGTTGTTGTGCAAGCTAGCGAATATCGTCAAAAACAAAAAAACATAGATTCGATCACAACAAATGCACTCATTGTACAAAATTTTATATAACTGATAAGAGCTCGATAATACATCGTCGAAGTGCCTATGGTCGTATTGACTAGGTTACAACGCCACAGAATGCCGAGGTACTGCGAAGAAGTCGTGAGTCCGTACCTCGACTTTTTCCTAACGTAAAAATAGGATGGCCAATGGTCAGTTTTGAAAAATTTAAAGTGTTTAGTGGATTTCTGTCACCTGGGTGGACAGCATAGTATACGTATTTCTTGGCCGACCGCTGTCGACCGTACACAGCAGTATCAAGCGAACCTTAAATTTTCTCAACAGCGTGAGTGCGGAAGTGATTGCTTGTAGTCAGACAGGAGCAGAAATGCAGCTAAGCCAGTTTCCTAGCAAAAAGTGGCGGCATAGGGCCTAAAAACGCCAACGATACATAGGCGGCTGACATGTGCATATCAAAAAGCTGACGCAGTCACTGAACTGAAATTTCCTACAACGCAGTTCACGTCTTCTAGCAGTATTGTCGTAAACTATGTGAGAACGCATATTAAGGATACACAAAACTCGTCTGCTACGATGGATGCAACAAAGCCACTGCTTGTACTCGAGCAACACTACTTCCAAACTCAGTGCAGGTTTTTGTCTTAACTGGCCGTGCAGAATGCGTGCACTTCAACACGAATGACCCAGTTCAGTGAGTGCCACCTTGCACTAGAAAAACGAAAGGTCAAGTGCGGCACTTTGTGAACCAGTTCAGGCAGTGCAGGTAAATCGAACAGACTCTCTTTCTCAGTGCACACCTCTATATGCTAGCTGAAAATTAGAGCGAGAACAGCACCGAATACCATACAAGTTCTCACAATAATACATAGAGGAAAGTGTGGCGCCACCATCTATGCGAATTTCTCAAAGGGCCCTATTGGAGCGCTAGGAATGACAGTATATGCACAGAACACCTAAATACTACCATATACTTGTATAATAACCTATATACTTATATAATAAAACACCTATATACTTATATAATAAAAGTTTATCCAATACCCAAAAATAAAAGTTTATCCAATACCCAATACCAATACCATATGTGTCAGCGAGGCTTGTGTTGGCTGGTTTTGAGCAAGGCTTCGGCTCAAAAGCAAACAAGGCTGCATAAATAAAGCTTCTCTGAAACAAAACGTTTGTGAGTGGATCTCATTCACGTTTACTACATTCAGAAATAAAAGTCCACTCACCTTGATGGCACAACCAAACGACGAAATAAAGAAACATACGACCCAAAATTAATGGTGTAAACGCTTGCTTTGTCGTCTGCCTGCCGAGTTTAGCGGCTGTTGGTACCTTCTTAAGCTTCGTAAAATTTTACACCGATGCAGAACGTTTTAGCGTTAAATAAAACGCGTTTCTATACAATGAGAAAAGTAAATAGCTTATTACGTGCTTTTTCAGTAAGAAATCGATCATTTGAACATGAAGCTAGACGCATCTCCGAGGTATACAAATCCGAGTAAAGTTCGAAGCTCACATATACCGTCATTACAGTGGCAGCCACTATGCCGTCATTCTCTTACATCCACCTACAGCGTACTGGAATAAGTACACTGTACATCCAGCTAAAGCCCCTTATCTTGTGATAGTACCGCCATTCATTGTACCTGCCGCGATGCGCTCGACCACCTCTCTCCCTCTTCACCCCCCTTCGCGCCCTCCCAAACTCCGACACTTTTTCTGTCACAGCTTCATGCATTATGCCAGCACTTAGTTGGACGGCCTCCTGCCATCTGTCTTTCGCGACCTGCTCTACCGCGGCAGAGATGGCCGGTCTCCACCTGACAGTTGATCTCCTGGCAGAAAACCCACCAACGTGCCCCGTGGCTGTCGCTTGTAACTCAAGAGCTGCGTTGCTGGCCTTGGCAAAGCCGGAATGGGCAGGCTTCGCAACGAAGGTGCCCGTCACCAAACTGCATGGCCTCCTTGCCAGTGGCATTGAGGTTTCTCTGCACTGGGTCCCATCTCATGGGGGAATCCAGGGAAACGAGCAGGCTGACACCCTGGCGAAAGAAGTAGATCACTCCGCCGTCCCTGTGTGCCGTACCGAGGCCACTTCAGACTTTTGGAGCCTCACATTGAAGAGGCTGTTGCAACGCTGCCACCCTGACGATCGCGTAGCAAGGATGGAACCACCAACCCGGCTGGCTGACCGGGGTTTCACCAGGAGGCAGAGGTCCCTGCTACTTCACTTACGCACTGGCATGAAACCATCGAGCACCTGTTGAGTGTTTGCCCAGCGCTTCGCACACAACGCTTCGCATGAAACCCAGGTCTTCAGTGCGGTTCTTGACTTCCTTGAGAACACTGGACTAGACAACCGGCTATAGAAGCCACCCACCATAGCCTTGGTCATGAACACCATTTCTCTTCTTCTGTCTTCTTCACGCCTTTAAAGTGCCAACCACTGGCGCGCCTATGCTCGCGACTACGCGTCAAAAGCGTCAAATGCGCCTCTCGGCTTCAGCGTCGGAGGACATACGCGAGAAGGCGCGAAGGATCAAGCCAGGCTTGATGTTTTTGTCACGCGTACACTACGTCACCCCGCGTACAGCGGCGTCAATCAAGCAGAAGCCGCAATGCCTCCGAATGATGTGCCTAATGGCCGCCGCTTCGAAGGCACGGCCGAGTGCTGGAAGCAAGCACGGAACGTACCTAAATGACCACTTTGTTACCTGGAACGACAACAATACGACAAACAACTGCGAGTGCTACCAGCGTGACGCGGTTTCGTGCTGAGTTCGAGTGACGCCGACAAATCCAGCGAATGCCGGCCGACTATGCCGCCGATCCCGAGTGCAATCCTCGGCCGAGCGAAAACATCGTACAGACTACTGCAGCATGTCGAGGTACCTGTGCTTTGATCTGTGATCTTCTGTTCTAAAAACGAGTGTAAACAGACTTCGGAGGCTCGAAGCTTTGAGCGTGAGCCCTCACCTACCGCGGAGGATATTCAGAGCAGTGTCATCTGCATCCAGCGTAGGCCCCTACCGTTCATTTCGTATGAACCAGCTCATGCAAGGAACATCGGCGAAAAAAAAAATTGACGGTACTTTTCGTTGCAACACAGACACTCTATAAGACGTCCGAAACACCGCGTAGTGCATGCAGAGTTTTTATCTGCACTCTGTTTGTATTCAACATCGGTATTTATGATCGCTGAAAGCAAACCTCGCACTAGCCTACACATTTCGGCGACGTGAAAACGTACGTACTTATATAAGTGTTTTCGTGGATCATACGACGCTGAAACAGTCGTTGGCTTCGGTGCAAATAGTTTTCGTGTGTTGCCAAGCTAATAACAAGCGTGCACTGGTTGGTAGCAGTGTGGTGTGACTTCGTGTCGGGTACCACCGACGCTGACACATTCAGCTGTCAGCGGTTTCATTTTCATTCATCTACAAGATAGAAACTCAAACATGCATTGCTGTGGTGATCTAAAAAAGTTTCATGATTAAGTGCTGCTGGTATTGCCTGCTACTTAACTTCTAGCTTGTTCTACTTTTCTGCCACGCTCAGTAGCACAAGCGTTGTTTGGAAGCATTCTAACACAAACATTCCTAATTTTTAGTTCGTTCTGATAAGCACAGCTATAGGTATACAATGGCGCTTCTCCGTCGTTTTACAGCTTACTGTAATACAACACGCGTTTTGTTTACAGCTGGACAGATAACCGAAAACCTTGTAAGTGAGAAGCACCTAATTTGAAATCGGCTGCCCGATAACATGATAGTAGGAAGAGAAGGTCACAGGATGTTAGACAGAATGAATGAAGGCGCACTATTATTGTACTGCACTCCATTTAGAAGCAATGGAAAAGGGACTCATGTGACTTATGAGCTCGTTCAGATGTGTGCATGTATTTATCTGTTCTTCTAGACTGTAATGAGCTGAAGATATTATTGAAAGGTTTGGAACATTGAACCTTTGTATGTTTTTCAAAGGACTGCTTTATTTCCGTTCAGTTTTTAAGTATACGCATTAACTGGGACTATATATGCATGCACTTAGGCATGCTCAAAATATCAAGATATTTAGTTTAGCTGTGTTATAAAACTTGCCAAAACTTCTGTACGGTGCTCTGGCGCAATCTCAAAACCGGTATCTGTCGCATCAAAACTTTTCGGCACGCTTTATTGCATTATAGGGTATTTGGGTATTGATGACATGTGAAAGCCTTCTAGGCAGTGCTTGGCAGCAATCTCAAAACCAATATCTGCCTCACCAAGAAGTTGCAGATGCATTTTGAAGATGGTAAAGGACATATAAACTACCAGCAAAGAGCAGAAGCCTTCAACAGAGCACTGATCTGCAATCACAATCCAGCTTAAAAGCCATTTGTAGTTCTCTCTATAACACGTTCAAAGTTATCAAACACTAAAATAATCTACTTGGTTTGGTTTGTGATACCAGTGTGTCTGACTTTGTTTAGGCACTTGTTCTATTTCTCTCATTTTTCTATTTCTCTCATTTCTTACTGGGCTCCATTTAGGAGGTAGTGATATTTTTATGTTGGTATATTTATTGTGGTACTGCTGTTTCAACGCTTTCATTTTGCCTTTATGTATTTAACTCCTGCAGTAGCCGTGCAATAGGCTGCAGTATTTGAAAATAAATAAATATACCATCCGAAAGGGTTACACGCAGTGCTCGCTTCCAATCTTATGACTGATATCTGTTGCGTCATGAAGTGTCGGGTGTGGTTTATTGCATTGGAGAACAATTCTGCTGCAGAGAACGTTCAAAAGCCTTCCGCACAGGGTTCAGTTGCAATCTCATGACCGATGTCTGCGACTTCATGAAGTGTTGTGTGCACTTTGTGTTTCTAGAGAATATCCTGACAGCAGACAGTCCAGAAGTTTTCCATACAAGATTTAGTTGCAGTCTTTTCAGCAAGATCTCTCACATCATGAAGTGTCAGAGTTAGTTAGTTGCGTGAGAGCATATCTCGACTACAGGCAATGCTCAAAAGCATTCTACGCAGCGCTTGGTTCCTATCTTACGTTAATATCTGTTGCATGATTGGGAGCCAAGTGTGCTTCCTTGCATTAGAAGATATTTCTAAAACACACATCAAAAACCTTCTACACAGGGTTTGGTTGCTATGTTATCATCGATATCTCTGACATCATGAAGTGTCGGGTGTGGTCTGTCAGTTTAGAGAATATATTGACTACAGAGGACGTCCACAATTCTTTATTACAGGATCCAGTTGCAATCTTGTGAGTAATATCAGTCACATGATGAAGTGTCAGCACAGTTAGTGGCGTCATAGCGCATTTTGACCACATACTATGCACAAAATCATTCTATGCATTGCTTGGTTCGCGTCGTATGTCCAATATTTGTTGCATCATTAGGAGCCAGATGCGCCTTCTTTCATTAGAAGATATTTCTGAAGCACACATCATGAAAAGGCTTCTAAGTAGTGCTCAATCGCAGTGTTATGAACTAAATCTGTGACATCGTGAAGTTTCAGCTGCGGTTTATTGCATTGGAGAAAATTTTGGCTGCAGACAACGTTCAAAGGCGTTCCACGCAGCATTCAGTTGCAATCTTATTGCCGATATCTGTGACATCATGTGTGGGGTGTGGTTTGTCGCTTTGGATAATATTTGGACTACTGACAATGAGAAGCTTTCATACAGGGTTCAGTTGCAATCTTATGATCGATATTTGTGATTTCATAAAGTGCTGGGTGTGATTTATGTGGTTATAAAACATTTTGACTACAGAGAACGTCCAGAAGTCTTTCATACAGTATTCAGTAACAGTCTTTTGAGCAATATCCGTGTCATGATGAAGTGTCAGGCACAGTTGCGTTAGAGCATACTTCGACTACAGGCTATGCCCAAAAGCATCTTACGCAGTGCTTGGTTCCTATCTTAGACCAATATCTGTTGCATCATTAGGAGGCAAGTGTTCTTTCTTGCATTAGAGAATATTTCTAATACACACATCATCAAAAGCCTGCCATACAGAGTTTAGTTGCAGTCTTATGAACGATATCTGTGACATCGCGAAGTGTTGGGGGCGGCTTGTCGCTTTAGAGAATATTTTGACTACAGACAACGTCCAGAAGTCTTCCATACAAGATTCAGTTCGTACAGTATCATAACCAATATCTGGCACACCATGAAGTGTCAGGCACAGTTAGTTGAGTCGAAGCGTATTTTAGCAACAAAATAATGCCCAGAAGCATTCTACGCAGTTCCTGTCTTATGGCCAATATCTGTTGCATCAATAAGAGCCAGGTGTGGTTTGATGCATTAGAGGATATTTCTATCGCAGACAACACGCGAAAGCCCTTTACATAGGGCTCTATTGTAGTGTTATGACCTAAACCTAGCACATCATGAAGCTTTGGGAGTGAGTATTAGGTTCATGAGAGCTCTAAATTATAAACTGCAAATGTACTGAATTTACCAGGATATTCACAATACTAGTGAATTTGGTAGTGTAGGTATACTAACTTGGTGACTAATACACCTTGGTTTTTATAAACCTGATTCGGCTGCAGATTTGAGGCCAGGAACCGACGACATGGCAGTGCCCTTAATCACGTTATTGCTGCTCACGCAGGCTCGTGCCGTATTCGGTTCTTTGAGCTGGGATGCTCCAGCTCCTTTCACCGACGGCAATGCGTGCGGGCTGCACGACACAGAATCAGTTTCGCGGCGGTTACTTCCAGCAGTGATGAATTCGGAGAAACGCCCGGCACTGACGGAATCGGACTTTTCATCGATGTTCAGCTGCCAACCATGGACACTGGGTCGTGCCGGCATGGCTGGTACTACAAATAGACTGCAGCGGCACTTCTTCGATTAGGGTATGGAACCAGCGACATGGCAGTGCCCGTAATCTCGTTCTTGCTACTAATGCAGGCTCCGGTCTTAATCAGTTCCTTGGGCGGGATGCTCCAGCTGATTCTACCGACGGCAGTGCGTGCGGGCTGCACGACACGAAATCAGTTTCGCGGCGGCTACTTCCAGCAGCAATGGATTCGCAGAAACGCCCGTCACTGACGGAATTGGACTTTTCATCGCTGTTCAGCTGCCAACCATGGACACTGGGCGGTGCCGACACGGCTGGTGACATATGACTACAAATAGACTGCAGCGGCACTTCTTCGATTAGGGTATGGAACCAGCGACATGGCAGTGCCCGTAATCTCGTTCTTGCTGCTAATACAGGCTCCGGTCTTAATCAGTTCCTTGGGCGGGGATGCTCCAGCTGATTCCACCGACGGCAGTGCATGCGAGCTGCACGACACAGAATCAGTTTCGCGGTGGCTACTTCCAGCAACGATGGATTCGCAGAAATGTCCGGCACTGACGGAATTGTACTTTTCATCGCTGTTCAGCTGCCAATCATGGAAACTGGGCGGTGCCAGCCTGGCTGGTCAAATACGGCTACAAATAAACTGCAGCGGCACTTCTTCGACGGGGCAGCCCCGCCGTGATAGTTTAGTGGCTAAGGTACTCGGCGGTTGACCTGCAGGTCACGGGTTTATATCGCGGCTGCGGTGGCTGCATTTTCGGTGGAGGCAGAAGTTTTGTAGGACCATGTGCTCAATTCGGGTGGACGTTAAAGAACCCCCGGCGGTTTAAATTTGCGGAGCCCTCCACTGCGACGTCTCTCATAATCATATGATGGTTTTGGGGCGTTAAACCCCCCATATCAATCATTAAATCTTCGACGGGGCATGGAAGTGGTAGCATGGCAGTGCCTTTAATCTCGTTCTTGCTGCTCACGCTGGTTGGTTTTTCGCACCACATTTGTGGCTTGTCATTTTGTTGCGCTTGTACCGCCTCAGTGTTCTTCGCCATTGAAGTGTTCGCATCGGGAGACGTCGCGCAGAGTGATTCGTAGACGGCAGTTCTTGATGTTCCGGAGTGCTGCCTTTGATTTGTTATTTTTGTTATTGTGCGGGGGCGACATCGAGCGAAACGCACGGCCTTCGAATGCACAGATGGAGTGCTTACTCGAAGGACAGGCTACAATGATTTCCAAATTGTCAGCAATTGAGGAAAACCAAAAACAAACCAATGCTGATATAACTGGTTTGAAAACACGCCTGGCTTCGTTAAAAAAATCTTCCGAGCCTAGACAAATTGCGAATAGCATTATATAACATAAAGGAAAACAAAAAGAGCAGCAAGGAGCAATGTCGTTAGTTCCTCTGAATGTAGAAGCCCTTGAAAATCAGCAAAGGCGTAAAAATGTCCTGTTCTTCCAGATAGAGAACTCAGTGGCAGGCGAGACCAACGCTCCGGCCGAGGAGCGAATCCGTAATCTGTGCCGCACGAAACTTCGGCTCACTTTTGTGAACATAGAGCGTGCCCATAGAATAGGACCCCACAATGCCAATAAAACACGTTCAATAATAGTCAGATTCGCTTCCTTTAAAATGCGTCAGCAAGTCTTGACGAAAGTGTATAACTTATGAGAGACTGCATACGGTATAACTGAAGATTTTTCACGCACAGTTCGTGAAAAAAGAAAGAAGCTTTGGGCATAAGTAAAAAAATAATAAGAAGGAAGGTGAGAAATTCGTTTTAAGATTTGATATCCTATATCTGTGTGACAAGCGGTATCGGATTGACAGCACTACAGGTGACATAATTCAAATGTGACCGCCATTGCAATCTTCTGTGACGCATCACCTAAGGCTACTCATCGTCAATTGCACAAGTCTTAGAAATGAGGTTGATGACTTTCACTTGCTGTTAAGTTCTGTTCAGCCTGCAGTAAAATTGGGCACTGAAACATGGCTCGATGCAACTATCCTTAAGAGAGAATTGTTCCCCGTTAGTTATCACTGTTTTAGGCGGGATCGTGAATCTAGGGGTGGTGGTGTATTTATTCTTGTACGATCAAACTTGTCTTGTGTTCGAGTCGACTGTGCTTTGTAATGTGAATCTGTATTTTGCAAGTTGCGGGCTGATAATGGCCAATGTTTTTTCATTGGTTCTTATTATCGACCACCTGGGGCCTCTCGTCAGCAGTTTGCTCAATTGACTACTTTTTGAGACGGTTTACTGTGATTAAATTATACTGGGAGGTGATTTTAACCTTGTCGGTTTATTTTGGTAGTCGAGCAATGGTCTGGCAGGTGTTAACCAGGTGGTTCATACAAAGCCTTCTTTGAATTTATGCATGAAAACAGCTGGCATTAGTGTGTGAGAGATCCTTCGCGTAATGATTACACTGGTAACGTGCTTTATTTGTTACTTTGTGATGCGTCGAACATAATTTCAGACATATGTGCTTTTCCCGGCATAAGTGATCACAAGGATATTGTAGCGGACGCTACATTTCGAAATGTGTCCGTGTCACAAAAAGCCCCCAGAACATTGTATGCCTATAACAGGGCTAACTACGCCGCAAAAAAAAATGTAGCTCTTGAATCTTACTTTCACCTTTTTGACACATTGGCTGATGAAATAAACGGGAAGAGATATGGGGAGTACTTAAATAACGCTTTTTGAACTGCGTGCTAAATTTTTTCCTGTTTGAACGTTCTCTTTCAAAAGTACAAAAGATAAACCGTGGTTTAACAGGCAACTCGGTTCTTTATTAGGAAAAATCAGAAAAATCTATCGGCTTTGCAAAACTCAGAAATCCGATAGTCGCTACATACAGCTCGCAGAATTAAAACGTAGTTTTAGAAAGCTCGCTGGATCAGCCAAACAAACATACTTTGCTAACTTAGACCAGAGGCTGGTAGATGATCCGAAGGAATTTTCGAAATAATATAAAAGAAACGGTACGGAGGACACTTCTGTTCCAACATTGCACTGGTACGACAGAATTATTAATGATAATCCGAGTAAGGTTGAAATTTTTGTTAATTACTTTTCATCGGTATTTCAGTCTGATTTTTCAGATGCTAGTGCAGTTACAACTGTTGATTTTTCTGTCCAAGTCGACAAAATGTGTGAGGTTGCGTTTAGTGGGACGGGAGTCAGCAAATTATTGCAAGGCTTGAAACACACGAAAATGAGTGGTCCGGATGATATGCCACCATTGTTTTTTTATAAACTGTTCGGGCACTTTGTATTGATATTTTTGTCATTCATTTCGAAATTCCTTATATGACGGCATCGTTCCTGGGGACTGGAAGTTAGCCCGCGTGGTACCAATTCATGAAAGTGGCCAGAGGTACAGAGATTAGAGTTGTAAGCCAGTGTCGTTAACTAGTATTGTATGCAAAGTTATGAAACATGTGATTTATAGCAGCTTCATGTCTCATCTTGTTGCCAATAACCTTCTTCATCCTAGTCAGCATGGACTCCGGCAGGGCTTTTTTTGTACGACGCAATTGGTAGAAGTTACTCATGACCTTGCCTCAGCTGTCGACAAGCAGCAAATTGTTGACTGTATATCTCTGGATTTCAGAAAAGCTTTTGACGTTGTTACGCATCGTCTCTTCATCACTAAGCTTCGATATTACAAATTGGATGATAGGGTTATTGCTTGGATAGCTGAGTATCTTTGTTCAAGGCAGATGTCTGTGGCTCTGAATGGTTGTTCCTCTACATATGTTGCTGTGACCTCTGGTGTACCACAGGGATCAGTCTTAGGTACGCTGTTATTTTTGTTATTCATAAATTACATCACTTATGGTATCACCTCTATAATTAGAATGTTTGCAGATGACGGTATAGTATATAGGGCCATCGATAGCGACTTTGACAAACAAGCACTGCAAAATAATTTAGATTTGTTTGCCACATGGTGCGGTAAATGTAAAATGTAGTTGAATGTGGAAAAAAAGTGTCCACATCACCTTTACCAGAAAACTCTCGCACTGCAGATATCATTACACGATCAATAACGCTAATCTTCAACGTGTGACGGAATATAAATATCTAGGCGTATTTTTACTGCTCATTTGAGGTGGAATAAACATGTCACTTACGTTAGGAACAAGGCAGTTTGAACATTGAGTTTTCTGAAACGTAACTTCAGTAGTTCACCTCAAAAACTTAGAGAGCAGCTCTATTTTACACATGTCCGCAGTATACTGCAGTATGCGTGCGTCTGCTGGGACCCATACACTGGGGAAGTTATAAATAAACCTGAAAAAGTGCAGAATAGAGCAGTTCGATTTGTCCTTAGAAATTACGGCAGAATGCTTAGTGTGACAGAGAGCAGTAAATTGGGATATTCTCGGAAACAGTCGTCAAAACCTCGGAATAAAATTTTTTCATAGCATTTATCATTCAAGAACAAGGATCATCGGCCATTGTATTTTCAACCACCCAACTATGTTTCTCAAAGCCGCGATCATCACTTAATAATCTGCGAGATTCTTGTTGGAGGTGGCAATTTTCGCTACCCTTTCTTTGTCCGCACTATAAGAGAATGGAACACTCTGCCACCGGAAATAGTCCGTATTGATTGAAGTGATGATTTTTTCATGCTTTATGAATGTTTTACGTGTTGGATTATATGTACTGTACCCTCCCTGCTGTAATGCCTTATGGCAAAGCAGGTGCTTAATAAATAAATGATTTAATTAAAACATAAATTTGTGTCGGCTTTCAACCCATTCCCCCCCTATGTAATGCCCATTTGGGCCCTTAGGGTACCTAAATAAATAAATAAATAAAATAAATAATTGGGGATCGACTGCCCCTCATTCACTGAAGAGAGGGGGTGGCGCAATGTCAGCTCCATAGATTATTATAATAGGGATGTGGGCGCTCAGGCAGCCCCTACATCGACATAATAGGAAGGGGGTACTGCAGCGAACGTCCCCCGCTTAAGGAAAGTCTTGCGCATGCCTATGATAGATGTGCATTATCCTAGACGGGAATTTTCGTTCGCGGGAGTGGCGCACACGCCACTGTTGATTTGTGGTGCATATCGCTGTAGTTACTTCGCGCGTTGAGATGTCAATTACTTCTAAAATAGTCAAAACTGTGGTGGGTGAAGCACCATCAATAATTTAACGCGCTGTCGTATCTTCGACGTCGTACGAAGTTGCTCGAGTTCAGAACGAACCGTTCTGGGCTAAACTTGGACAGTGTTAAGCCAAAAGATCAAGCAACACTGTGCACCGGCCTTGGACGCGTGGGCGTCAATGCGGCTGACGCGCGCCAGTGGTTGCGTGCCCTTTTCCTCTACAGGGGAGACTAGACGCTTTTGACGCGTAGAGGCGTGCGTATGCTTGCCACTGGTTGGCACTTAACGCCCTCTTCCGACCCCCCCACCCCCCCTCTACAGGCACTGAGCCGTGCTGCTAATTAGGGCTGCAGAAGTTGCGTCTTTTTCTTTCCTGAATTCTCTCTCTCACTTTTACAGCATGGTGATAGGTCTCCTTTGCGGTGCCTTTAGGTACGTGTGGAACTTGTGCTTTGCTGTGTTTTTCTTTTTCGCTCGCGAATTTTTTCGCCGATGCGCCGCGCAACCAAACCTTGCGCGCTTTGTTTTCTGGGCTATGTGCGGGCGCTTTGCTGCGCTGTTGCGCCTATGACTCCAACAACCACAGTGAAATTGGTTACGCTCATTTATGATACTCCAAAGAACATAGAAAAAAGTATTTGAGCAGGAGAAACTCCCAGGCGGCGCCAGCGGGTGTTGGCGACGCAACAGTATCACTTAGCGATGTAGTTTACGCCAACGCTCGGCAGATGATGCTTTCCGCCTGTTGCCAGCCAAGTTCAGTTCAGACTGAAACGGTGGATGGACGTGTTGTTTGAGCCCTTCCGATTGACTGCACAGAAAAGTGGTTTCGCATATTTTTAGTTTGCCTTTATGAATAATAAGGTAGCGCTGAAACTTTTGTAGCACTTATTCTATTGCATGGCTTTTTTCGGGCGCCAGTAACCAGGTATTTACTAATTTGAGCATGCGTGTGTGTTTGTTTCTTTGTGTTTTTTTTCATACCACTCCATGGGAGACGTGCACGTACATTGAACACGCAAACTTTTGTAGTGGAGCTTAGACTTTCTCTTCTTCGTAAGGCAGAGATCGCGTTTTGTAATTATCGAGTGAGACAAGTCTTAAGGACAATCGACGTCAGAAAGACATGATTAAAATGCTGTAAAGTGTTCAGAATGCAGGGTGAGTTGGAAAATGGGCCTGAGTTTAGAGGCGAATGGAGAAAAGGCTCACGCCAAATGTAGGCAGTGTGAGGTCGAAGAAAAAATTGAGCTAATGATGGTCGCCCAGAGTGGACTGCTGATGAAAATCACGAGACTGCATTAGCGACAGAGCAACAGAAAAACGAGGGCTATGGGAGAAAGGGTGAAGTCCACCGAGGAAGCACTACCACGGTGAACAAAAGAGTGGCTGACGGAAAGAACAGTAGGGCACCGGCAACCAGAACAGTGGAAAAGAAATAGCAAGCAAGCTTAGAAAAAAAACAGGTTCAGCTGGTTTGATTGTCGCAAGACCCAGCTTCAGCGAAGTAGTGGTGGGGCTGGGAGGGGACAAAGCAGCCAGAGTCATAAGTGAAAGTAACGCCCAGCTTCAGGACGCTCCAGCTCAAAAGTCGCAGCATGTGATAATCGCTGGGGACACGAATTTAAATCGATGCGCAGAAGCGATCAAAGAGAGGGTAAGAGGTGACACAAGGGTAGCAGTAGTGACGTTCCCAGGACGCAAGCTGGAAGCAGTCATGAGGCAAGCGAGCGCAAAACTGAAAACTACAGCTGATAGACGAAACCTCGTGATAACTTCACGTGGTTCAAACAATGTCTTCAATGAAAATACGGTAGGAATAGCGACCACACTGGCGAAAGGGGTCGATGACATGCGCGCCACTTCTCCTCGGGTACAGGCAGTGATATGCACGATACTGGAGGTACCAGTGCGTGACGGCAACCTGCAAAGAGCGGTTGTCAACGCAAATCAAGAGATATGGCGGAGGAGTCGAGAGAAAGGCTTCGAGGTGGTGGAAATAAACAGAGAGGTGCATAGGTGGGATGGTTTTTAACGAGACAGAATTTACCTCGATGGGCGGCTAGGTCATGAGGTGGGTTGGCGACTTCCAAGACGCGCAGTAATATTCTCTGGGGCACACGGGCCTTTCGGGGTGCAGGTAGTAACGAGGAAAATAGCAGTAACGAGGAAAATAACGAGAGAGACTTGTTGACAGGTGGTGTGGACACATACAATACCAAAGTGGCACCAGCGTCTAAGATAACCAGTGTCATGGGAAGAGATAGATGTAGCCACGAGGACTGACCCAATTCAGACATAGGGTATATTAACATGCAGGGTGGCAGGAACAGGCTGAAGTGGGAAGAGAGTACGAAAGGCGAGAGAGGCCGATGGTATAAGGTTTTGTAGGAACACATTTTAGGAACATGGAACAAACTCTGAACAATCTGGACTACGCATGAAAATATTGTAATAGAACAAAATGTAGAAGAAAGGGGGTATTATTGGGGCTTTCATTCATAAAAGTAACGACCGGCAAAGGGTCAAGCAAGAGTGCAAGGAACATTTATGGCTAAAAGGGAAAGAGGCAGGTCAAATGACATTCCTTGGTTTGGTGTACTAGTGCACGGGCGCAAAGGGCAGAGAGGAAAACCAGGTGATAGTAGAGCGTATATCAAAGGACATTGAGCAATTAGGAGGAGAGTGCGACATATTTATACTAGGAGATATGAATACGCACATAGAAGATATAGATGGGTAAAGCAAACCAACTGGAAAATTATCATAGATATGTGTGAAAGACATGATTTGATCATTTGCAACAGTACCGACAAGTGTGAAGGGCAAATAACGTGGGTGGTAGGAAGGCTGCTGTCGACGACAGATCACGCACTGATGTCACATAGGATGTATGGTAGGGTCAAGGGAATGCATAAAGATTAATGTGGCTCCAAATGTCTGGGTAGTGATCACAAACGTATCAAGCTTAGTTTTGGAAAAGCAGGGAAAGTGGGAAGGAGAAAAGATGAGCAACTACAGGAAATATTTTCAGTAAGGCAGATAGAAATAGCTACTGAAAATTGGGAAAGTAATCACTGAGAATATTAAAACACTGTGAACATGCACGAATTTGATTAGACTGTTTGAGCCAGAGCTGGCTAAGGCACATAACAAGTCACCCGGGAAAAGAGGACAAAACCCCAAGAGTTCGTGGGTTGAGAAAGTTGAGAGAGCCTTAGCAAAACGTCAGGAAGCCTCTAGGGAACACAGACGTGCTAAGCAGTGGAGTGAACCGACAGATAATGTTGAAAGAAAATGGGAAATATTTCTAAGCTGTAGAAGGGAAGCATCGCTTCTGATCATTGAAAAGATTAGAAGAAAGGGGGCTCAGTGGCTGGCAGAAGTACGTAATAGGATAAAGAGACAGCTGCGAAATTACGAAACCATTTAAACTCTCTAAGAAATGAGACGAGCCTAGAGCATAGATTTATAACCACAGCTCAAGGTGATAGGAGAAGGAGGCGAAGCTATAGAACATATAAGAACGAGGAGGACAGAAAAAATTCAACAAAGTGCCTTATGCACCACAATAGACAAGGATGAAGCAAGTGGCGCAATGCCTCCATTTTCACAACGAGAGATGGAAAGGGCTGAGAAGACGGTTGCTAGGGGTCCATCAACAGGCCCAGATGGCATTCCAATTATGCTGAAGAAGACATTGGATCCGAAATCTAAGCAGACTTTAAGAGAGGCAGTGAGCAAAATAATAATCGATGGTGAAGTCCCAGATGGATGGCAACTTAGCACGATGAGCACGATCTATAAAGGAATGGCGGACAAAGCTGACATAAACAACTACCATCCTATAACAGTGACATCAGTGGTCTAAAGGTGGCGATGCAGATTATAAAAGAAAGACTGCAGCCATGGATTGAGGATGAGGGGTTGCTGGGGGAACTGCAGAATGATTTTCGGGAACACAGGAGTTTGGAAGACAATCTGTTTTCACTGGCGCAGTGCATCGTAATAGCAGAACAGGAACACAGGACCCTGTGGACTAGCATTTTTGGATATCAAGTGAGCGTATGATAACGTGTTTCAAGAGGACTTGTGGGGAATACTGGACACACTAGGTGGGAAAAAGGGAGTCACTAATCTTCAAAGTATATCTTTAAAGTCACTAATCTTTAAAGGTGACAGGGCAGTTATAAAACGGGAAAAACAGGTATCCAAGTCCGCAGAGGTAAAACGGGGGCTTAGGTAGGGGTGTCCTCTGTCACCCTTGTCATTCATGATGTACCTACAGCGATCAGAGGCCAAATTAGAGGGAAGTGGACTGGGCTTCAATCACTTTTTCGTCAAACAAGGAAAACTCTTTGAACAGGCACTACCAGCATTGACGTACGCAGAGTATATAGTGCTAATGACCGACAACAAGGAAAATTTGGAGAGATTTATGGACATCTGCGGTAATGAGGGAGATAGGTTACATTTCAGATTCAGTAAAGAAAAATCATCAGTCATGCCTTTGTTAATATCGAAGGTAGTGAGCTTAGAATACCGGAAGTCATGCTGGAGATAGCAGATAAATACAAATATATGGGCGTTTTAAGCAATGGTACCGAGTACATAAGGGAACACAAGATATACGTGACGACTAAAGGTAACAGGAATGCAGCAGTGATGAAAAACAGGGCATTTTCAATTACGAAATCGGTATGATGTTGTGAGAGAAATATAGAAAGGGGTCATGGTTTCTGGTCTGACGTTCGGCAATGCGGTCGTGTGCACTAGATCAGAAGTTCAAGCCAGATTATAAATTATGTAACGTGGAATAGGTAGGCCTTGGTTTACGAGCTCACAGGAATACACCAAATCAGGGAGTACAAGGTGATATGGAATGAACATCATTTGAAGGCAGGGCAGCTAGCAGCAGGACAAAATTTGAGAAGCAATGATGAGAAATGGGGGAGGAGCGTTGGGCTAGGAAGGTTTTCAGCTACTTGTGCATGAAGAATGTCGATACAAAATTCAGGAAGCGAACCACAAAATTGACTGGTAAATACTTAGAAAACAGCAGGGGGCCAAACCAAAAAGAATTATTGGTTAAGAAAAAGGTGAAGGAAGCTGAAATCAATATAAGGAAAATCAGCATGAATAAGAAGTGCGCACTAGAGATCTATCGAACTTTTAAGCAGGAAATTGTCTAGGTAAGCATCTATGATAGTACTCGGGGTAGTTATCTACTTTTTGGAGCCAGGACGGGAGTACTGTGAACCAAGACATATCGGGCCAAAACGAAGGAGTAGACACGGTATGCAGTGCATGTGGAGAGGAGGAGGAAACTGCCGAACACTTGATAAAGTTCTATAAAGGGCTTCACCCTACAGTTCAGGATGGTGGCGCAGAGTTTTTGAAAGCACTGGGGTTCAGGAAAAGGGGGGCAAAATATACTTTCAGCTGGTAGAATAAATAGAAGGATGTTATCTGGGTGGTGACTAAAGTAAAGCCAGGAATGAGAACATAAACCCTTCACTGCAAGGTAGGAATTCTCAACCTCACCATATAAAGGAAAGAAAAGTAATGTAAGTTTTGGTTCACTAAATATCACGGCTTGGTGGCGTTAGCCACCACCCGATCTAAAGGGTACAGTATATCAATCCATCCATCCATCCATCCTGCTTTTACATGCGCTTCTAAGGACGCGACGCATAAAAATTGTGTTTGCGCCTCCTACACTGCAAAATGTTTAACACTTCCGTGCGTGAAATGAATACCTAGGTGTGACAAATGTTTCGGCAGCAGTTGCTAACTAATATTACCAGACTTGCGGCCGCAAAGCACCTGAAAAGAGCTGCTAGAAATTCCCCAGCGCAGACGACGTCTGCGTCATACACGCGCTTCTGTTTGCTCGCTCGCGTGTTGTGGGTGGGCATGCGTGGGTGGTTTTAGAAGGGAAAGTTACCCCATGCTGTCACGGCCTTCCATTTTTTTGGTGCTCTCAGTGGCTTCAGCTGCGCCGGTGGTTCTTTCTATTTGCGCGTGCTTTTCGCGACTATTTACGCGCGCTTTTTTGCACCACGACAGAGGATAGCGCTTTGCCGAATCTGAGAAATTCTTCTTCAGGGTGAGGCGGAAACGTGTTGTACCAAATTGCAGCTGGGGATACGCATCCTGCCAGGAGAAGGTAATTACCTTCAAAGTTCTTAGTGACCCAGCAAGGTTGGAAGTGTGAGCTCGCGCTATACCAAGGAAAGATCGCGCGCTCACACTTCACGACTACGCCTGTGCGAAGGTAGCACTTCTCGCACAGTGACATTGATCGGTGGTGCTATTTTGGCAAGCTTGGTGGCGACGTTCTCCTTGACAAACCGAAACGACCTGTGTTGTTACCGGACGCTGTGCCTGCTATCTTTCCGGGCTGTCCTAGCTACTTGTCTGCTGTTCGCGAAAAAAAAGAGAGAAAACAAACTGTGCCTGACGTGAATTGTGGAAAGCATGCAAGTTCACGTGCTTCGGTGGCTGAAGGTACAAACATGCCCGCGGCTCACAAAGGTGAAGAGATTGAAAATGCGTGTCTTTTAGCATCCTCTTTTTATAAGTTTACTGCAGCGAACTATGAACAAACAAGCGCTGGTATCTGCGATGATGAAAGACTCTGTGCCAGTACTTCCTGTGACACTGACGTGCTAATGACGAGCATGCAAATCGAGCCTTCGCTACCTAATTCATCTCAGATATGATGATGATGATGATGCTATATGGTGTTTTTTGGCGCAAGGGCCATTTGTTGGCCAAAGAGCGCCATTTCATCTTACTAAAAATATGGACAATGATTGTGATAAGCGGCTGTATAAGGGCCATAAAATTCCTCGCGATAAGGCGGGTAAGAACATACAAGTAATAAAATGATGACCATGCCGTGAAAGATGACAAAAGTTGGTGATAATAAGACGATGGTGGATATGTATGGCATTAGCACAAGTGCCTCACTCGTTCATACCCTTGCGTCCAAGGGCCGTGAGGCAAGTGCTTTCCTGTGTAGCCACCGCAGCAAAAACCTCTCTAGAGAGGTCGTGCTACGGTATGCCCGGGTATATGATATGAAAATTATGAATTTTCTTTAAAAACGCTAATCATAATTTGTGACTAAAAAGCGGTTCCCTACCGACGAACATTGCAGAGTGTAAAGGTATATGTTGTCGGTAGGATAGTGGGAAGTGGGGTCTTCTTAGAGTGTCTAAATGTTTACATTGAATTAAAACGTGAATAACTGTTAATGTCTCACCACATTTATCACACAATGGTGGATCACCACCGGATAAAAGATGTGTGTGTGTCGTGTATGTGTGTCCTATCCTGAGTCTTGTTAGTGTTACCTCTGTTAGACGTGATTTCGATACTGGTGGCCAATGGCCAAGGTGTGGCTTGATAACGTGTAGTTTGTTTTGTGTGTGTGTATCCCACTTGCTCTGCCAGTAGTCCCTGAGGTTTCGCTTGAGAGACGGCTTAAGATCAAGGGCCGGGGTTGATATAGATGTAATGACGGTGCTCTCATGGACGGATGCAGCGAGCGCTGATCCGCCCTCACGTTGCCTTGGATCTCACGGTGCCCTGGCACCCAGCACACTACAACATGTTGTTTGTGTGTGCACAAAATGGAGTAAAGTGAGACAACGACTGGATTTTTTTGTTTTTTAAGACTGTGCAGAGCCGTTACCACACTGAGGGAGTCTGTATAAATTACTGCTTTTTGTATTTGTAATTGTTTGATGTGTTTAGCTGCCACTAGTATCGCGTAAGCTTCCGCTGTGAAGATACTTGTGCGTGGATGTAGAGGGCCAGCATCCGAAAAGGATGGGCCGACAGCAGCGTAGGACACAGAGGAGTTAGTCTTGGAGGCATCTGTGAAGAACTCAGGACGTGTGTATTTGTGTTGAAGTTCCAGAAAGTATGTTCGGATATGGGCAATAGGTGCATGTTTTGTAACCTCTAGGAAAGACACATCGCAGTCTATAGTCTGCCACTGCCACGGTGGCGGGTATGCTACAGGAGCCATTAAACTGTGTTCGAGTGACACTCCAGTGTCCTCAGCTAGACCCTTCAGGCGAACTGAGAAGGGCTGCCTCATTGAAGGCCTGTTTTGAAAAAGAATGGAGCTCGCCAAGTCATTAATAGTAGAGTATGAGGGGTGCCTTTTGTCTGCTTTCACCTTAAGGAAATATACAAAGGACATGTAGGTTCTTTGCAGATGAAGCGACCACTCATTTGACTCAACGTAAAGGCTTTATACGGGGCTGGTGCGAAAAGCACCCGTAGAAAGGCGGATGCCCAAATGGTGCACGGGGTCCAGCATTTTCAAGGCACTTTGAGTGGCAGACTGATAGACAACGGCCCCATAATCTAAGCGGGTACGAATAAGGCTTCTATAGAGGTTCATGAGGCATTGCCTATCACTACCCCACGTAGTACATGACAACACTTTTATAACATTCATGGCTTTTAAACATTTTGTTTTTAAATACTTTATGTGTGGTACGAAGGTCAACTTGTTGTCCAAGATTAAGCCTAGGAATTTATGCTCCGCATTCACAGACAGACGTTGGCCGTTCAGTTCAATGTCGGGTTCTGAGTTCATGCCTCTCTTTCGGGAGAACAAGACACACGTGCTTTTTCCTGGGTTCAGCCGGAATCCGTTTTCCTCTGCCCATTTAGAGACCTTGTTTAAACCTAACTGAACCTGTCGCTCACACATTGCTAGGTTGCATGACTTAAAGCCAAGCTGGACGTCATCGACATATGTGGAATAGAACATGTTGCAGGTGATGGACAGGTGCAAGGAATTCATTTTTATAATAAAAAGTGTACAACTAAGTACACCACCCTGCGGTACTCCCGTTTCTTGCACAAATATTTGGAAGAGATTACTGCCCACACGGACGCGGAATTTCCGATTGGACAAGTAACTCTCGATTATGGAAAGCATTCTAACGCGCACACCCTGGTGAGACAAGTCTCTTAATATACCAAAACGCCATGTTGTGTCGTAAGCCTTCTCGATATCGAGAAACACTGAGAGGAAGTATTGTTTGTGGACAAAAGCGTCTCGGATCTGTGCCTCGATACGCACCAGATGGTCGGTGGTGGATCTACCCTCCCGAAACCCACACTGAAATTGGTCGAGCAGATTGTGTGTTTCAAAGAAATGTAAAAGTCGGCGGTTTATCATTTTTTCAAAAAGTTTACAAACGCAGCTGGTTAGTGCAATGGGCCTATAACTTGAAACTGAAGAAGGGTCCTTGCCCTGTTTCAAAATAGGGATAACAATAGCCTCTTTCCAGGAAGCAGGGATGGTGCCTGAAAGCCAGATAGCATTGTATAGAGAGAGTAAAGTTTTTCGCGTTTCGAGCGGCAAGTTTTTCAACATTTCATATGTGACACGGTCGTAGCCTGGAGCGGAATTATTGCAAGAGTTTAGTCATGTTTGTAGCTCAGCTAAGTTGAAAGGTTGGTTGTGTTCCTCGTAATTTGTGCACTTGGATTCTAGTTTCTGCTTTTCTATCTTTGCTTTGTGTCTTTGGAAAGCTTCAGTGTAGTGTGACGAGCTAGACACCTGCTCGTAGTGTGCACCGAGGAAGTTCGCTTGATCTTCCAGGCTATCACCCTGTGCGTTTACGAGTGGGAGTGAGTGTACTTGTCTTCCTGCTACCCTACGAACCATGTTCCAGACTTTAGCCTCTAGTGTATATGAATTTATCCCTGATAAAAACTTGTGCCAGCTTTCTTTTCTGGCCTGCCGACGCGTTCTCCTGCCTCGAGATTTTATTTTCCTAAAGCTCTCAAGGTTTTCCGCTGTCGGCGAGTTTCGCAGCAAACTCCATGTCCTGTTCTGTTCCTTTCGCGCATTCGGGCACTCAGTGTTCCACCACGGAACGTGTCGTTTGCCAGGCAGTCCAGATGTTTGTGGAATGCACTTGGTTGCTGCGTCAGTAAGAAAAGCCGTGAAGTACTGCACAGCTTCATCTATGCCTAACCCACATATGTCAGTCCAATTTAGGTGAGTAAGCTTTTGAAATCGTTCCCAGTTGGCTTTGTTTACCAGCCATTTGGGAACATGTGGAGGACATTCATTTATTATTGGTGTACTCAAAACTAAAGGAAAATGGTCACTTCCGTATGGATTATTTATGACTTTCCACCTAAGTAATGGTACAAGTGAAGGAGATGCGATACTGAGGTCTATGGAAGAGTAAGTTTTGTTGGCAAGGTTATAGTATGTTGCCTCTTTTCTATTCAACAGACAAGCACCCGATGAAATGAGGAATTGTTCAATGAGACGACCTCGGGCATCACAGCGAGAGTCAACCCACAGACCATTATGTGCGTTCAGGTTCCAAAGGACCAGATAAGGTTCAGGTAGTTCGTCGATTAAAGACTGGAATTGAAGTTTTTCGAGACGGTGGTGCGGAGGTATGTACAAAGAGCAAACAGTGGCAAGTTTGTTTAGAATAACTGCTCGGAGAGCCACCGCCTCGAGGGAAGTTTGAAGGGGTAATTGTGTGCATGTTATACCTTGACTTACTATAACCGCTACACCACCGGATGGTAGCATGGCATCATCTCTATCCTTTCGGAAGATTATGTAGTTACGTAAAAAGTTTGTGTTAGTTCGTTTTAAGTGTGTCTCCTGTACACACAGCACTCTTGGATTGTGTTCATAGAGGAGTTCTTGTAAGTCATCGAGGTTTCGAAGAAGGCCTCGGATGTTCCACTGTAGTATTTCTGTCTGCATATTTAAACAAGAGAGATACTGCTTTGTGTACAAAGAGTATCCTGTGTTGGAGTGAGCTCGTTAATTCAGGTGGCAGGACGGTCGTCCGGCCCCGTTATTGGTTTTTTATTTTTCTTAACGCGCTCCAAGGAGGTGCGCCGCTCTTTTGGTACCAAGGGTACCGTTGTATCCATTGCCTCCCCAGAGGCACTGGTTGCCCGCACATGCGAGCTGGTGGTTCGGATTTTAGGCCTCGACTGGTGAGGGGAGGCCTTCAGACCAGAGGACCCTGGAGTCTCCGGCCTCAATTCGCTAGGCGGCGGAGTAGACTGAACTACTGCCGCCTTGGGGGCAGGTGCCACAGCCGTCGGCTCGCTCTGCGCTGGCCGAAGGAGTGACGAGGGCTGGTGCGGCGTTGCCCCCTGACGCGCCGCATCAGCATATGTAGCGCCATAAAATGGCGACACTCTTCGTCTTGCTTCCTTGAATGTGATATTTTCTTTTTTTTCAATGTGATAATTTCTTTTTCTTTTTTCCAAAATGAGCAAGACCGTGAGTATGCGGCATGATTTCCGCCACAGTTCACACAGTGTGATGGTTCTTCGCAATTGTCAGAGTTGTGGCCTGACACTCCACATTGTGCACAAGTTTGGTGACCACGACAGGTTTGTGAGCCGTGGCCATACTTCTGGCATTTGAAACAACGACGTGGGTTAGGTATGTATGGTCTGATCGACGTCTTAGTGTACCCTGTTTGAATACTTTCTGGCAGATTACTGGAAGCGAACGTGAGTATTAGGTGTTTTGTTGGTGTTACCTTGTTGTCTCTTCTAATGGTGATCTTTTGTACATTGGTCACATTCTGACTCTTCCACCCCTCAAGAAGTTCGTCTTCAGTCAAGCCGAGCAAATGAGCATCAGATACTACTCCACGGGTTGTGTTCATGGATCTGTGTGGCGTTACAGTGATGGGAGTGTCACCAAAAGTTGAAAGATTCTGTAGCTTTTCAAACTGTTCTTTTTCTCGAACTTCAAGGAGGAGGTCTCCGCTGGCCATTTTGGTAACTTTGTACCCGGCTCCTAGAGTTTCTGTGAGACATCTGGCTACTACAAAGGGGGATACAGTTCTGGCTTGCTTGCTGCTTATCTCACTATGTATAACATGGAAATGGGGGAAGTTCTCAGTTGATCGGTTGAAAAATCCTAAGTCTTCGGTGCGTACGCGCTTTAAGGCGGTACGATCACTTAATAATGGAAAAGCTCTATGCATGCCAGTTTAATTTTCTTCAGAAGCGTTGGCGGCCACCCACCACGGAGCCCAACGAGGGGACGCTACAAGTTTACGGGTGCTAAAACCTGCAGACGCCAGCCGTACAACGCTACTATAACCCAATGCGCCTAGACCAAGGTAGGCTATTTGCACAGGGTTAACCCTAGCCACCAGGAAGTTTGGAAGTAAACAGAAGAGAGGAGAAGACAGGACAGATAAAAAGTGAGAGATAAAGACGAAGATGTAGGGAGAGAGAGATAGGAAAAGGCGACTGCCAATTTCCCCTGGGTGGGTCAGCCCAGGGGTGCCGTCTACGTGAAGCCGGGGCCAAAGGGGTGTGTTGCCTCTGTCGGGGGGCCTTAAAGGTCCAACCACCCAGCGTTGGCTCAACCCCCAGGATCCCCTTTTCCCCGGACACGGCAAAGCCACGCACGGCTAGGCGTGGGAGGGAGTAGAAACTCCCCCGTTAGCTCGGGTCCGTGGTGTCGCTACACACCAAACGCCTACTTGCGCAGGCGCCCCTGCGGGGTCAGATATGTCTCTCAGATAACTTCATAGGACGACAAGAAATCGTCATGCCAAGCGCTTCTTGGAGCCGACAAAACGTAGTAGAGGGTGCTCCAAGCATCTGTTTCATACGGCTAAAAAAAGCATCGAATTCACAATCTGCAAAGAGGGTGTGAACATGACAGAAAGCGTGCTCCAGCGAGAAGTTAGCAGCACAATTGTGAACTTTCGCACAGGAACCGAGCATGCTATTGACGTCCCGCTTATGCTCGAGGTCTTTAACAAGAAAGCAGTATGTCGTGGTGGTCCGACACAGGAGAAGTTTCCCGAGATCCAAGTAGAGTGTGGCTCCATCAACGTGACCAGATTTTGGCGTTATAGAAGGCGTACTATTCTTCTCGATGGTTCAGAAGATCAGTGCGGCGCGTGCAAGTAATTGTCCAGCACCCTACTAGCCTACCAAATTCAGAAATAAAAGTGCCGGTGGTCGACTAGAATACCACTATCCGTAAGTCCTTCTGAAAAAGATAAAATTGGGGCCTTGAGAAATCGGTTATTTGCATGCTATCACTCCAAAACAGACTTCTTGCAAGAAAAGAACCTCTGCAAGCTGACCTGGTGAAAGGCAAAGGACTGCTGAGAGAAGTGAGTGAGAACAGCTCGGATGGTTTGATACAAATATCTTTTCCAGAGATGCATTGTATGCTGCTGAAGGAATGTGTAAGAGCTGCTAAGGCTGTGTCGAAGCGAGGCATCCGTTACCGCCAAGATTGGTTGTTGCTCTGTCTTCTTCTGCACAATCAGACGTCATCAGGCTAAAGGTTTCTTCGCAAAAAGAGCATTCTACCTCTCCCCAGTGTAAAGACCATCAAAAGG
The DNA here is from genome assembly GCF_043290135.1 of Rhipicephalus microplus. Classification (NCBI taxonomy): domain Eukaryota; kingdom Metazoa; phylum Arthropoda; class Arachnida; order Ixodida; family Ixodidae; genus Rhipicephalus; species Rhipicephalus microplus. The sequence goes on along the minus strand of NC_134705.1, from coordinate 22,400,540 downwards.
AGCTGCCATGATTGGGAAGCAATGTGGTTTTGATGCCAAGTTTCTCGAAGCATTAAAATAAAGTCTGGCTTCTAAAATTAACTTCAATAGACACGGCATGCTTCTCTTTCACTAAACTTTGGTAAGAAAGTGCAAGAGTGTGAACTACAGAACTCTGACCTACACGGGTCTCGTAGACTCTGGTGAAGCAGATGAGCATTGTTGCGATCTCGCAAATCATGCGCTGGTGTTCGTGTTTTGCCCTTTGGGGGACTGTTACGCGTGACCGATCGGTGTATTTGCATCGAAAGAAAGTACTAGAGCGACAATACTTATAGCTAGTTGGTCCTTCAGGTGATCGTCATGCTTGAAAACACTGCTACACTAGTTGATGGAATTGTCTGTGATGAAGCGGCGACGGACATAAAGATGTGGACGCACTTAGGCGTCAGTGAGAAGCTTGTTGAGGCGAAGAATTGTTTTGACCATCCCGTAAAGGAGGAGCGCAAAGTGTTTGCTTTTTAAGATGTACCCCATCTATTGAAATGCATCAGGAACAGACTGCTTAAACAGCGCCTTCGCAAGGTGAGCGGGCAGTGGGTGAAATTGAATCTGTACATGGCCGTGTACAAGGAAGACTGTAAAAACGCAGGAGTCCTGAAGGTTTGCCTGAAAAAGAATTGGCCCCGTATATGCATTTTAATCTGCAAATGTCGCCGAAATACGATAGTGTTGCGTGTGGAGAGAGTGAAGCAGACATTTATTTAGGCTCTGCGCAAGAAAATTGGTGAATGGTATTCTGGAGGCTGCGTTAGAGTGCCTCGAGTGTGCAGCGGAGGCGAACGAGTGCATCAAGGCAAGTCACACGTGAGACATGAGCGCAATCTGGCATTTTTTTCAGAAAACAAGGCACGTGGCCCTGAGACGGGTGTGCGCGCCCATCTCAGAGGTTATAAGTTGTAAAACGCAAGGCGACGGGTAAGGTGCCACCAACGTCTCGTCTTAGCAAAGCGTTGGAAACACTCGCCTTTCCGTGCAAGCGTTGCATGGTCAGCCAGCGTGATAAGCGCTACGTTCCTTCAAATTACTTATGTATGCCTTTTCTAGTAAAAGACGCGCATTCAGAATATATACGGGTTGTTATGGGGCCCCAGAGATGCACAGTAATTGTTTTTAATTGACAATTGCTCAAGCATGAAGGCTCAACCTTGAGCAACATTGGTGGGCGCTGCGGATAGGGTCGGCCGTTTCAAGTACCCGATTTCCGTTAAGAGTTGACAAACAGACAAATGTACAGACAGACAGACAGACAGACAGACGGACAGACGGACGGACGGACAGACAGACAGACAGACAGACAGGCAGACAGACAGACCAAAATTTTTGCGTCGAAGGTCCCCAAGAAAGACTACCGTCTCTAATGACTGAGCACCATATATACCCGTCAAAATCGGAGCTTATGCGCGTTAAGCTGGCATCGCAATGGATGGATGGATGGATGGATGGATGGATGGATGGATGGATGGATGGATGGATGGATGGATGGATGGATGGATGGATGGATGGATGGATGGATGGATGGATGGATGGATGGATGGATGGATGGACGGACGGACGGACGGATGGACGGACGAATGAATGGGTAGATGGATGGATGGATGGATGGATGGATGGATGGATGGATGGATGGATGGATGGATGGATGGATGGATGGATGGATGGATGGATGGATGGATGGATGGATGGATGGATGTGGCTGTACCTTTTAGATCAGGCGGTGGCTAGCGCCACCAAGCCATAATACTTAATGAACCAAAAACTAGATTTATTTTTTTTCTTTAAAAAGTGAGTTTGAGGATTGGTACTTTGCAGTGAAGAGTTTAATTTTCACTCGTGCCTTGACTTTAGCCACCAATCAGATAACCTCCTTCTAGTTAAGTCTACTCGCTTAAAGTCTATTTTGCCTTCCCGGTCCCTAAACCCCAGTGCTTTGAAAAACTCTGCGCCATCATCCTGAACTATAGGGTGACGCCCTTTACAGAACATTATCAAGTGTTCGGCAGTTTCTTCTTCCTCTCCACACGCACTGCATACTGCCACGTTCCATTTCCCAAGTTTTTGTTATCGTTCCGAAACACCACACGATTCTCGGCGCAAACCACGCCTGCAGGTTTCTAGAATGTTCCGGACTGTAGTAGATCATTTCGATAAGATCACGCCCACTGTGCGAACGGTACAGATTGTTCTGGAACCTACGCCACCGCCAGCGATAACGCTAGAACATTCGACGGCAAGGGTATAAATGCCGACGCGCTTCGGCGCTTGTCAGTTGTTGATCAAAGGCCGACGTTGCGTTCGCCGCTATCAGTCCGAGACTGCGACCTGTGCAAGACTGCTGCTGTAATTAGACTTTCCCTTTACCGGGCACAGGTTCGCCCAAATAAACAGTTAAATCCCAACACGAAGTTTCCTCTCTTTGGCCACGTCACGACCCCGTGACATCTGGTGGAGGTGCTGCTTCGTTCATGTACCGGACGCCCCCGTCAAGCCGTGAACCCAGGCCCCATCGCGGAGAAGACAGCGACGCCAACCAAGAGCAGCGAACGAGCCGCTGACAGCAAGGTCTCCCACCGGAGTACGGCCTTCTACAAGACAAGGCGCGGAAGACCAAGATCATGGCCTCGACTGCAGCGACAATGACAACCGGAGCGTCCCAGCCCGCGATCGTCATTCATCAACCCAGGGAACCACCAACGTTCCATGGCTCATCGTTTGAAGACCCGGAAACCTGGCTAGAAACATACGACCGTGTGGCCGCCCTCAACCACTGGGACAACGAAGAAAAGCTCCGTCGTGTGTACTTCTACCTGGAAGACACCGCAAGGACCTGGCTAGAGAATCGGGAGTCCACGCTCCGAACGTGGGATGTCTTCTGCGGCGCATTTCTGCAAACGTTCGCGAGCGTCGCTCGCAAAGAGAGGGCCGCTGCTCTACTCGAGACCCGGGTTCAGCTACCAAATGAAAAGGTTGGAATTTTCACAGAGGAGCTGACCCGCCTATTCCGTCACGCTGACCCAGACATGCCTGAGGAAAAAAAAGTTCGTTTTCTCATGCGAGGGGTCAAACAGGAGCTCTTCGTGGGACTAATAAGGAATCCACCGAACACCGTCCAAGAATTTGTATCCGAGGCGACCACCATCGAAAAAACGCTGGACATGCGCACCAGACAGTATAATCGTCGCCTGACTCCAGAATGCGCTGCTGCTCAAACCAGTGACTCCGACGACCTGTGTGAAACGATCCGATCGATCGTGCGGGAAGAGCTGCGCAAACTGTTGCCTTCGGCGCAGCCTCAAGTGGATTCGATCGCCGACATTGTGCGAGAAGAAGTCCGGCAATCGCTTCGAATTCCCGAAACACCGCCGCCCGAGCCAGAAACTATGAGCTACGCCGCTGCAGTGCGCCACAACGCTCCTCCCCGTCCACGCCAAAACACCGCCCCGTCACATTTCCGTCGCCAGACGCCACCGCCGCCACCACCCCAACCGACGTCCTACCGTTCCCCAGCGGGCCAGCGCAGTGCACCGAGGAAAACGGACGTTTGGCGTGCACCTGACAACCGCCCGCTCTGCTACCACTGCGGCGAGGCCGGGCACACATACCGCCGTTGCCAGTACCGACAGATGGGACTGCGTGGCTTCGCCGTCAATGCACCGCGTCCGCAGCCAGGAGATCGGCCACGTGACATCGCCGACTACCTGGCAGGAACTCGATGGACACCACGAAGTCCTTCCCGTTCGCCGTCACCCAGCCGCCGCATGTCACCGCACCCCCGGCAGTACTCTGGCCCAACGCGGGGCCGGTTTCCTAGCCCGTATCCGGGAAACTAAGGGCAGCAACCGATGGAGGTGCGGTTGCTCTGCGACGAACTACCGAAGATCCTCCGACGACGACGCCGACGCGACGGAGCTTTTTGAACACAACACCAACCAGGCAAAGCCCTGAAGGCAAAAGCTCACTTACCGAAGGTGGCCGGACGACGCAACATGAAAGCAGCGGATCAAGCCGACGCAGCCGTGACCCGACGCCACGCCCTAACTGTAATGCGAGACGGCGAACTAGCGACCTCGACGTTCTTATCGACGGCCACAGTGTGACTGCTCTCGTCGATACTGGAGCCGACTATTCTGTCATCAGTGGGTCGTTCGCCGCCAAGTTAAAGAAAGTTAGGACAGCTTGGAAAGGCCCTGAAATCCGCACAGCCGGAGGTCATCTCGTAACGCCTGCAGGAATCTGCACAGCGAGAGTCACCATTAACAGCCGTATTTATCCTACAGACTTCGTAGTCCTACAGCGTTGCTCGAGAGATGTCATCCTTGGCATGGACTTCTTATGCCTCCATGGTGCTGTCATCAACCTAAAAACAAGGTCAATAACGTTATCCACAGAAGAAGCACTACCGCCGCGCACGCCGTCAGGACACCATGCCTTGAATGTGCTGGAAGAACAAGTCACCATTCCGCCTCGCTCAAGCGTCATTATTTCAGTCGGCGCTCCTAAATCACCTGACTTGGAAGGCGTCGTTGAAGGCAGTCAGCATCTGTTGGTCACCCGAAATATTTGCGTCGCAAGAGGAATTGCAGAGCTGCGGGGAGGCAAAGCAACGGTTATGCTCACGAATTTCAGCAATGAGTACAAACATGTGAACAAAGGAACAACGGTCGCATAGATCGAAGAAATTGTCGAAGCCACCAGTGCTTTCGCCCTCGCCGATTTGGCGAAACCTGCTCAGAGGAACCAAGCCCCGCCAATAGCTTTCGACGTCAGTCTCAGACTTCCGAACGATAAGCAAGAACAGCTCAAGGCCCTGCTCCGGCAATACGAAGATTGCTTTTCGTCGTCATCGAAAATTCGGCAGACCCCAATCACAAAACATCGAATCATAACCGAAAAAAATGCCAGACCACTCCGTCAGAGTCCGTACAGGGTTTCGACGCGAGAACGTGAGGCAATGAAGAGACAAGTTGATGAAATGCTGCGAGATGACATTATCCAGCCGTCCAAGAGTCCGTGGGCATCCCCCATGGTGTTAGTGAAGAAAAGGGATGGGACCCTACGTTTCTGCGTCGATTATCGCCGCCTGAACAAAATCACAAGAAAGGACGTGTATCCTCTCCCACGAATAGACGACGCACTTGATCGGCTCCATAACGCCAAGTACTTCTCGTCAATGGACCTCAAGACTGGCTATTGGCAAATCGAAGTCGACGAAAGAGACCGAGAGAAGATGGCGTTTATAACACCGGACGGCCTCTTCGAGTTTAAGGTGATGCCCTTCGGCCTTTCCTCAGCGCCTGCAACTTTTCAACGCGTTATGGATACAGTACTGGCAGGATTGAAGTGGCAGACTTGCCTTGTGTACTTGAACGACGTCGTCGTGTTTTCCTCGAGTTTTGACGAGCATCTTCGGCGCCTTGAAGCTGTACTTCAAGCCATCAAGACGTCCGGACTCACACTGAAGCCAGAAAAGTGCAGATTTGCGTATGAGGAGCTCTTGTTTCTGGGGCACTTTATCAGCAAGTCTGGAGTTCGTCCCGATCCACGGAAAACAGCCGCCATCGCCGACTTCCCGCCGCCCACTGACAAGAAGGCCGTGCGCCGATTTCTGGGCCTGTGCGCCTATTATAGGCGGTTCGTGAAAAACTTCGCCCGCATCGCCGATCCTCTCACTAACCTTTTCCAAGGCCGACTCAGAGTTCAAGTGTGAAACGCAACAGGAACACGCTTTCCAGGAGCTTAAACATCGCCTCCAGACGCCTCCGTTACTTGCCCATTTCGACGAATTCGCCGAGACAGAAATACATACTGACGCAAGCAGCGTAGGTCTTGGCGCCGTTCTTGTGCAGAGGGCTGACGGACTTGAAAGGGTTATTAGTTACGCCAGCCGATCGCTATCCAAAGCAGAAGCAAATTATTCCACAACAGAAAAGGAGTGCCTCGCCATCACCTGGGCTACGTCGAAATTTCGCCCCTACCTCTACGGCAGGCCCTTCAAAGGTGTGAGCGACCACCATGCCTTGTGTTGGCTAGCCACCTTGAAGGACCCTTCAGGTCGCCTCGCACGATGGAGCCTGAGACTTCAAGAATATGACATTACTGTCATTTACAAGTCCGGCAAAAAACACTCCGACGCCGACTGTCTCTCTCGTGCGCCTGTCGACCAACCGCTACCCGACGACCCGGATGACGACTACTTCTTGGGAACGATAAATACCGACGACTTCGCTGAACGACAGCGGGCCGACCCGGAACTTAAGGCCCTAATAGAATACCTCGAAGGCAGGACCGCCGAAGTCCCGAAGGTATTCAAGCGCGCACTTGCGTCGTTTTTTCTACGAAACGGTCGTCTACAAAAGAAAAACTTTTCACCGCTTCGAGCTAAGTATCTCCTTGTGGTGCCTTCAGCTCTGCGACCAGAACTCCTGCAGGCCCTGCACGACGATCCGACGGCAGGGCACCTCGGTGTTTCCCGCACGCTCGCGAGGATACAAGAAAGGTCCTACTGGCCACGTCTTACCACCGACGTCACTCGTTATGTGAGGACATGCCGGGACTGTCAGCGACGCAAGACACCGCCAACAAGGCCAGCGAGACTTCTGCAGCCAATTGATTAACCTTGCCGACCTTTCCAGCAGATTGGTAAGGACCTACTGGGGCCGTTCCCGACGTCGGCTTCCGGAAACAAGTGGATCGTGGTAGCTACCGACTACATCACCCGCTACGCCGAGACAAAAACCCTGCCAAAAGGTAGTGCATCCGAGGTAGCTAGGTTCTTCATCGAAAATATCGTCCTACGTCACGGCGCCCCGGAGGTCCTTATCACCGACAGAGGAACGACATTCACTGCCGACTTAACTCAAGCGATCTTGGCATACAGCCAAACAAACCACCGCCGGACGACAGCGTACCACCCACAGACCAACGGTCTCACCGAGCGGCTTAACAAGACGATCGCCGACATGCTGTCAATGTACGTCGATGTTGAACACAAGACGTGGGACGCCATTCTTCTGTATGTGACCTTCGCATACAACACGGCGGTGCAGGAGACGACGCAGATATCTCCATACAAATTGGTCTACGGAAGGAGCCCGGAAACGACGCTCGATGCCATGTTATCCAACGTCACCGACGAAAAAAACCTCGATGTGAGCGACTACCTTCAACGCGCCGAAGAAGCCCGACAACTTGCGCGTCTCCGTATCAAGAATCAACAGACGACCGACAGCCACCGTTACAAACTTCGACGACGCTTCGTGGAATACCAGCCCGGTGAACGTGTTTGGGTGTGGACGCCGATACGCCGACGTGGACTAAGTGAAAAACTTCTGCGATGGTACTTCGGACCGTACAAGGTGGTTCGACGTCTCGGCCCACTTGATTACGAGGTTGTCCCCGACGGCATCACGAACTCTCAACGACGCCAATCGCGACCTGAAGTCGTCCATGTCGCGCGCCTCAAGCCGTTTCATGCACGTTAACAAACTGAAACAGTGTTTTTTTGTAATATTGTTGTATTGTAATTTATTCATTGTACTTTTTCGCATTATTATTGTACCTTCATCTTTAGTTAAAGCATCGGGACGATGCCTTTTTTCAGAGGGGGGCAATGCCACGTTCCATTTCCAAAGTTTTTGTTATCGTTCCGAAACACCACACGATTCTCGGCGCAAACCACGCCTGCAGGTTTCTAGAATGTTCCGGACTGTAGTAGATCATTTCGATAAGATCACGCCCACTGTGCGAACGGTACAGATTGTTCTGGAACCTACGCCACTGCCAGCGATAACGCTAGAACATTCGACGGCAAGGGTATAAATGCCGATGCGCTTCGGCGCTTGTCAGTTGTTGATCAAAGGCCGACGTCGCGTTCGCCGCTATCAGTCCGAGACTGCGACCTGTGCAAGACTGCTGCTGTAATTAGACTTTCCCTTTACCGGGCACAGGTTCGCCCAAATAAACAGTTAAATCCCAACACGAAGTTTCCTCTCTTTGGCCACGTCACGACCCCGTGACAATACTGTGTCTACCCCTTCGTACTTGGCCCGATATGTCTTGGTTCGCAGTACTCCTGTCCTGGCCTCAAACAGTACAGAACTACCCCGAGTATTATCATAAATCCTTTCCTTGGCAATTTCCTGCTTAAAAGTTCGATAGATCTCTAGTGCGGACTTCTTAATCATGCCCATTCTCCACATGTCAGTCTCCGTTTTCTTCACTTTATTTTAACCGATAGTTCTTTTTGGTTTGGCCACCTGCTGTCTTCTAAGTATTTACCAGTCAATTTCCTGGTTCGCTTCCTTCATTTTGTATCGATATTCTTCATGTACAAGTAGCTGAAAACCTTCCTAGCCCAACGCTCCCCCCCCATTTCTCAGAATCGCTTCTCAAATTTTATCTTGCTGCTGGCTTCCCTGCTCTCAAATGATGTCCATCCTATATAACCTTGTACTCCCTGATTTGGTATATTCCCGTGAGCTCCTAAAGCAAGCCTACCTATTCCACGTTGCCTAATTTCTAGCCTTTCTTGAACTTCTAATCACATGCACAAGACCGCATTGCCGAACGTCAGCCCAGGAACCATGACCCCTTTCCATATTCCTCTCACAACATCATACCTATTGTAATTCCACAGTGCCCTATTTTTCATCCCTGCTGCATTCCTGTTACCTTTAGTCGTCACGTATATTTCGTGTTCCCTCTGGTATTCGGTCCCATTGCTTATCCATAGGCCCAGATATTTGTATTTATCTGTCATCTCAAGCGTGACCTCTTGTATTCTAAGCTCACTACTTTCGTTGTCATTGAAAATTATGACTGCTGATTTTTCCTTACTGAATCTAAAATCTAACCCATCTCCCTCATTACCGCAGATGTCCATCAATCTCTGCAAATCTTCCTTGTTGTTGGCCATTAGCCGTATATCATCTGCGTACATTAATGCTGGTCCACTTTCCTCTAATTTGGCCTCTAATCCATGTAGATACATCATGAATAATAAGGGTGACAGGGCACACCCCTGCCTAAGCCCCCCTTTTACCTCTGCAGGCTTGGATACCTGTTTTTCCCACTTTATAACTACCTTGTTACCTTTATAGATATCCTTTAAAAGATTCTTCATGTACAAGTAGCTGAAAACCTTCCTAGCCCAACTACATGTAGGCGTGAAACATGTGACTACATGTTTCACGCCTAGTGTGTCCAGTATCCCCCAGAATTCCTCTTGAACCACGCTATCGTACGCTTCCTTGATATTCATAAATGCTAGCCACATGGTCTGTGTTCCTTTTCTGCTATTTCGATGCACTGAGTCAGTGGGAACAGATTGTCTTCCAACCTCTTGTGTTTCCGAAACCCATTCTGCAGTTCCCACAGCACCCCCTCTTCCTCTATGAATGCCTGCAGTCTTTATTTTATAATTTGCATCGCCAGCCTGTAGACCACTGATGTCTCTGTTGTAGGACGGTAGTTATTTATGTCAGCTTTGTCCCCCTTTTCTTTATATATCATGCTCATCCTGCTAAGTTTCACTCCATCGGGAACTTCACCATTTATTATTATTTTGCTCACTGCCTCTCTCAAAGCCTGCTTAGACTTTGGACCTAATGCCTTTATCAGCATAATTGGAATGCCATCTGGGCCTGTTGATGTACTGCTAGGAACCCTTTTCCCAGCGTTTTCCCACTCTCATTGTAAAAATGGAGCCATTGCACCACTTGATTCGTCCTTGTCAATTGTGGTGCATAAATTACTTTTTTGTTGAAATTTTTCTGTCCCTCTTGTTCTTATATATTCAATAGCTTCGTCCCCTTCTAGCCTAGCACCTTGGGCTGTAGTTATAAAACTCTGCTCTAGGCTCGTCTCATTTGTTAGGGAGTTAAGATGGTTCCGAAATTTCGCAGATGCCTTTCTATCTTTTTATGTACTTCTGCCAGCCACTGAGCTCCCTTTCTTCTAATCTTTTGATTGATCAGAAGGGATACATCCCTTCTACAGCTTAGAAAGGTTTCCCATTTTCTTTCAACATCATCTGTCGGTTCACCCCGCTGCTTAGCATGTGTGTGTTCCCTAGAGGCTTCCTGACGTTTTGCTATAGCTCTCTTAACTTCCTCATCCCACCAACTTTTGGATTTGTGTCTTGTTTTCCGGTGTGACTTGACACGCGTCTTAGCAAGCTCTAGCTCAAACAGTCTAATTAGATTCGTGTATGTCCACACCGTCTTATTATCCTCCGTGATTACTTTCTCAATTTGTTTAGTGGCTATTTCAATTTGCCTTTCTGGATAAAACTTTTCCTGTGGTTGCTCATCTTGTCTCCTTCCCACTTTCACTGCTCTTCCAAAACTTAGCTTGATATGTTTTTGATCACTACCCAGACTTCTGGAGCCACCTTCATCTATGTGCATTTCCCTGAGCTTATCATACATCCTATGTGACATCAGTGCATAATCTATCGTCGACTGCAGCTTTCCTACCTCCCATGTTATTTGCCCTTCACACTTCTCGCTACTGTTGCAAATGAACAAATCAAGCCTTTCACACATATCCATGATCATTTTGCCTATCGGGTTGGTATACCCATATATATCTTCTATGTGCGCATTCATGTCTCTAAGTATAATTATCTCGCACTCTCTTCCTAACTCCAGAATGTCCTTTGATATACACTCTACCATTGCCTGGTTTTCCTCTCTGGCCTTTGCTCCCGTCCACAAGTACACGAAACCAAGGAGTGTCATTTGACCTGCCACTTTCCCTTTTAGCCATAAATGTTCCTTGCACTCCTGCTTCACCCTTTGGCAGTCTGTACATTTATAAATGAATGCCCCAATACCACCCCCCTTTTTGCTGCCTTCTGTTCTATTACAATATTCTCATGCGTAGTTCGGATTGTTCAGAGGTTGTTCCATGTCCCTGAGATGTGTTTCTACAAAACCGTATACCATCGGCCTCTCTTCCCTTAGCTGTTCTTCTATCTCTTCCCACTTCAGCCTGTTCCTACCATCCTGCTTGTTAATATACCCTATGTCTGAACTGGCTCGGCGCTCATGGCTACGTCTATTTCTGCCCCGGACTCTACCTATCTTACATATTGGTGCCACTTTGGAATCGTATTGGTCCATACCACCTGTCGAAGAACCTCTCTGGTTGTTTTCCTCGTTACTAGCTATCCTGCACCCCGAAGGGCTCGCTTGCCCCCCAAAAAAGCTACTGCGCGTCCTGCAAGTCGCCAACCCACCTCATGACCTAGCCGCCCATCGAAGTGAATTCTGTCTCGCTGAAAACCACCCCACCTATGCACCTCACTGTTTATTTTCACCACCTCAAAGCCTTTCTCTCGACTCATCCGCCATATCTCTTGGTTTTCGTTGACAACCGCTCTTTTCAGGTTGCTATCACGCACCAGTACCTCCGGTATCGTGCATATCACTACCTGTACCTTAAGATAAGTGGCGCGCATGTCATCGACGCCTTTCGCCAGTGTGGTTGCTTGTCCTGCTGTATCTTCATTTATGACATCGCCTGAAATTATCACGAGGTTTCGTCTATCAGCTGTAGTTTTGAGTTTTGCGCTCGCTTGCCTCATGACTGCTTCAAGCTTGCGTCCTGGGAACGCCCCTAGTGCAACCCTCTTGTCACCTCTTACCCTCTCTTTGATGGCTTCTGTGCATCGATTTAAATTCGAGTCCCCGGCGATTATCACATGCTGTGACTTTTCAGCTGGAGCGTCCTGCACCGGGGGGCTACTTGCACCAGTGACGCCGGCTGCTTTGTCCCCTCCCAGCCCCACCACTACCTCGCTGAAGCTGGGCCTTGCGACAATTGAACCGCCTGAACCTGTTTTTTCCAAACTTGCTTGCTCTTCTTTCTCCACTGTTCTGGTTGCCGGTTTCCTATTGTTCACTCCGGAGGCCGCTTCTTTGTTCAGCTTCGCTAGTGCTACCTCGGTGGACTTCAGTCTTTCTCCCATTGCCCTCGTTTTCTCTTACTCTGTCGCTAACGAAGTCTCGAGCTCGGCGATTCTCATCAGCAGTTCACTCTGGGCAACCATCATTTTCTCCATTTTTTCCTCGACATCACATTGCCTACACTTCGCGTCAGCCTCTTCTCCATCCACTTCTACGCTTGGGTCCACTTTCAAACCCACTCCACATTCTGAACACTTTACAGTCTTTTTAACCATGTCTTTCTGAACCCAATTGTCGCTATACTCGATAATTACTAAACTCGAGCCCTGCACTACGAAAAAAAAGAAAGCCTAAGCTCTACTACAAAAATTTGCTCGTTCAATGTACGCGCACTTCCCCCATGGGGTGGCAAAAGAAGAAAAACAACAAAAAATTCAAACACACACCCCAACTAACTAATAAATACCTGGTGACTGTTCCCAAAAAGCCATACCATAAAATAAGTGCTACGAAGATTTCAACCGCTACCTTATAATTATAAAGACAAGCTCAAAACATGCAAAAACACTTATCTGCGCAGTCGATCTGGAGCGCTCAAAATACACGTCCATCCACCGTGACAGCCCGAACTGAACTCCTCAGCCGGTCAGTGCGCTCTGGTATCAAGTTCTGCGCTGAACGAAAAGTTTTGAGTGCCCAAGAGGCTGCAGGAACAATCACGTTCACTGAAAAAATGGGCGATCTTTTTACTCCACCGAACAAAACGCGTGCGATACGGTAGCCGTGGCTTCTCTGTGATCATAGCCTCAATACAGTGGCTGGATGTTTGGAAACGGGAGCGCCAGTCTGGCGCAATTTTAAAGAAAATGTTTCTCACACCAACAACTGCGGAAGGCCTCCGCGTCACAATGCTTTCTACGCTTGCGCTAACCGAGTACCTAACGTCCTAACGGCGGAATTCAACCAGGATCCCCTTGAAAGATTCTTTGCCAAGGCAAGACAGGCAGCCTGTGAGAATGACCATACAGACATGCCAACGTTGTCGCAATTGTGCCACATGCTTTCCGTTTAAAGCTTGCTCAAACCACCGAGGTTCGGGGACTGCGAAGGTTATGAAGAAAAACCTGCCATCGACATTTAAGAGTTCTGCAAGATCTTCCAGAAAGCTGACAGTGACCCTTCGGACGTGGATCAGCTAAGGCTAAGTTAGACAAACTTGTTAAAACAGATTATTAAGACTTGGATGATACTGTCCAAGATAGCCAAACAAGCTCTGAAGTCATCAACGCAATCTTGTAATAAACCACAGCATTTCTGTCAAGAAAGAAGAAACCAATGGTGCCGTGTGAACTCCGCAGAAAGTCACTTTTTGCTGCGACACCAACGTTGCCACAAGCATCTCTGACAATCTGCAAATCAAGAGCTGGGTTAGCTCATCCAAAACGCGGCTTTACGAGATGACTCGCCACGCAGCAGATTTCTTCTCCAAGCACAAGAACTATTACGAAGTATTTTAGTGCACTGTTGATCATGTTCTTCAAAAAACTTCGACCGGACATTTCTGTGTCACAAATACAAAAATTACGCTGTCCCCAATATTCTTCTCTGCTACGTGAGAATGCGCATGAGACAATACTGCGCAGAAAAGCACGAAACAAGCAGAAAGGGGTTCAGGAAAAGAAGAATCTGTCAAATCTATCAAAAGACGAACTTATAATAAAAGAATGGTTTCGATAAGAGTAACGTTTCTTTTTCTCAATGCGCAGAGAAAACCCTTTTCACGCAACCTCATCTGTACATTAAAGATCAATAGAAAGTTCAGCTAGTGCGTGAGTCTCTTTCGGTTGTCATGTTACATGAGGCTGCATGACATTCGTGTTTTTTTTTTGAAGCAGCTCCTAGCAGTGTTGGTCAAACAGTGGCGTGCCACAACAAATGCGTAAGGCATTTGCACCTTTCTGAATTTCGCAGTCTTGAACAACGCTGATTTTTCTAAGCAAACCAACGGCGCCGGCCTTTCTGCGAAACGAGCTTTATGATACTGTCGTGTGTCAAAATTTGCAGCCGGCGATGACGCATACAAACACACCCACTTGAACGTGAAGCGCGAACGGCGAATAAGAGCGAAATGGCCTTGAATGTGAGCGCGGTGAGAGAGGCGCGCGCGTTTTTTCTCCTCCGCTAGCGGAGTTTCACGACAGAGGGCATGTAAGTGACGTGCCCAACTATTTATGCTATATCTCCAGGGACTAGAAGCTAAGTTGGAGGGGAGTTGACTCAGATTTAGCCTCTCTTTTGCCGAGCAAAGAAAACACATCAAGCAGTCATTACCAGCATTGATGTGTGCAGATGATATTATAGTATAATAGCTGACAACAAGGAAGATGTGCCGGGATTGATACACATCTGTGGTAATGAGGGAGATAGATAAAGTTTGAGGTTCAGCCGGGGAAAATCGGTAATCATGTTCCATAATGATAACAAAGGCAGTGAGCATAAGATACAAGACATCAGGCTAAAATAGTGAATATTGTCACGGGGTCGTGACGTGGCCAAAGACAGAAAACTTCGTGTTGGGATTTAACTGTTTATTTGGGCGAACCTGTGCCCGGTAAAGGGAAAGTCTAATTACAGCAGCAGTCTTGCACAGATAGCAGTCTCGGACTGATAGCGGCGAACGCAGCGTCGGCCTTCGATCAACAACTGACAAGCGGCGAAGCGCGTCGGCATTTATACCCTTGCCATCGAATGTTCTAGCGTTATCGCTGGCGGTGGCGTAGGTTCCAGAACAATCTGTACCGTTCGCGCAGTGGGCGTGATCTTATCGAAATGATCTACTACAGTCCGGAACCTTCTCGAAACCTGCAGGCGCGGTTTGCGCCGAGAATCGTGTGGTGTTTCAGAACGATAACAAAAACTTGTGAAATGGAACGTGGCATTGCCCCCCTCTGAAAAAAGGCATCGTCCCGATGCTTTAACTAAAAATGAAGGTACAATAATAATGCAAGAAAGTACAATGAATAAATTACAATACAACAATAATACAAAAAAACACTGTTTCAGTTTGTTAACGTGCATGAAACGGCTTGAGGCGCGCGACATGGACGACTTCAGGTCGCGATCGGCGTCGTTGAGAGTTCGTGATGCCGTCGGGGACAACCTCGTAATCAAGTGGGCCGAGACGTCGAACCACCTTGTACGGTCCGAAGTACCGTCGCAGAAGCTTTTCACTTAGTCCCCATCGGCGTATCGGCGTCCACACCCAAACACGTTCACCGGGCTGGTATTCCACGAAGCGTCGTCGAAGGTTGTAACGGTGGCTGTCGGTCGTCTGTTGATTCTTGATACGAAGACGCGCAAGTTGTCGGGCTTCTTCGGCGCGTTGAAGGTACTCGCTCACATCGAGGTTTTCTTCGTCGGTGACGTTGGGTAACATGGCATCGAGCGTCGTTGCTGGGCTCCTTCCGTAGACCAATTTGTATGGAGATATCTGCGTCGTCTCCTGCACCGCCGTGTTGTATGCGAAGGTCACATACGGAAGAATGGTGTCCCACGTCTTGTGTTCGACATCGACGTACATTGACAGCATGTCGGCGATCGTTTTGTTAAGCCGCTTGGTGAGGCCGTTGGTCTGTGGGTGGTACGCTGTCGTCCGGCGGTGGTTTGTTTGGCTGTATGCCAAGATCGCTTGAGTTAAGTCGGCAGTGAATGCCGTTCCTCTGTCGGTGATAAGGACCTCCGGGGCGCCGTGACGTAGGACGATATTTTCGACGAAGAACTTAGCTACCTCAGATGCACTGCCTTTTGGCAGGGCTTTTGTCTCGGCGACGCGGGTGAGGTAGTCGGTAGCTACCACGATCCACTTGTTTCCGAAATCCGACGTCGGGAACGGCCCCAGTAGGTCCATACCAATCTGCTGGAAAGGTCGGCAAGGTGGATCAATTGGCTGCAGAAGTCCCGCTGGCCTTGTCGGCGGTGTCTTGCGTCGCTGACAGTCCCGGCATGTCCTCACATAACGAGTGACGTCGGTGGTAAAACGTGGAAAGTAGTACCTTTCTTGTATCCTCGCGAGCGTGCGGGAAACACCGAGGTGCCCTGCCGTCGGATCGTCGTGCAGGGCCTGCAGGAGTTCTGGTCGCAGAGCTGAAGGCACCACAAGGAGGTACTTAGCTCGAAGCGGTGAAAAGTTTTTCTTTTGTAGAAGACCGTTTCGTAGAAAGAACGACGCAAGTGCGCGCTTGAATACCTTCGGGACTTCGGCGGTCCTGCTTTCGAGGTATTCTATTAGGGCTTTAAGTTCCGGGTCGGCCCGCTGTCGTTCAGCGAAGTCGTCAGTAGTTATCGTTCCCAAGAAGTAGTCGTCATCCGAGTCGTCGGGTAGCGGTTGGTCGACAGGCGCACGAGAGAGACAGTCAGCGTCGGAGTGTTTTTTGCCGGACTTGTAAATGACAGTAATGTCATATTCTTGAAGTCTCAGGCTCCATCGTGCGAGGCGACCTGAAGGGTCCTTCAAGGTGGCTAGCCAACACAAGGCGTGGTGGTCGCTCACACCTTTGAAGGGCCTGCCGTAGAGGTAGGGGCGAAATTTCGACGTAGCCCAGATGATGGCGAGGCACTCCTTTTCTGTTGTGGAATAATTTGCTTCTGCTTTGGATAGCGATCGGCTGGCGTAACTAATAACCCTTTCAAGTCCGTCAGCCCTCTGCACAAGAACGGCGCCAAGACCTACGCTGCTTGCGTCAGTATGTATTTCTGTCTCGGCGAATTCGTCGAAATGGGCAAGTAACGGAGGCGTCTGGAGGCGATGTTTAAGCTCCTGGAAAGCGTGTTCCTGTGGCGTTTCCCACTTGAACTCCGAGTCGGCCTTGGTAAGGTTAGTGAGAGGATCGGCGATGCGGGCGAAGTTTTTCACGAACCGCCTATAATAGGCGCACAGGCCCAGAAATCGGCGCACGGCCTTCTTGTCAGTGGGCGGCGGGAAATCGGCGATGGCGGCTGTTTTCCGTGGATCGGGACGAACTCCAGACTTGCTGATAACGTGCCCCAGAAACAAGAGCTCCTCATACGCAAATCTGCACTTTTCTGGCTTCAGTGTGAGTCCGGACGTCTTGATGGCTTGAAGTAAAGCTTCAAGGCGCCGAAGATCCTCGTCGAAGCTCGAGGAAAACACGACGACGTCGTCCAAGTACACAAGGCAAGTCTGCCACTTCAATCCTGCCAGTACTGTATCCATAACGCGTTGAAAAGTTGCAGGCGCTGAGCAAAGGCCGAAGGGCATCACCTTAAACTCAAAGAGGCCGTCCGGTGTTATAAACGCCGTCTTCTCTCGGTCTCTTTCGTCGACTTCGATTTGCCAATAGCCAGTCTTGAGGTCCATTGACGAGAAGTACTTGGCGTTATGGAGCCGATCAAAGGCGTCGTCTATTCGTGGGAGAGGATACACGTCCTTTCTTGTGATTTTGTTCAGGCGGCGATAATCGACGCAGAAACGTAGGGTCCCATCCTTTTTCTTCACTAACACCACAGGGGATGCCCATGGACTCTTGGACGGCTGGATAATGTCATCTCGCAGCATTTCATCAACTTGTCTCTTCATTGCCTCACGTTCTCGCGTCGAAACCCTGTACGGACTCTGACGGAGTGGTCTGGCATTTTCTTCGGTTATGATTCGATGTTTCGTGATTGGGGTCTGCCGAATTTTGGATGACGACGAAAAGCAATCTTCGTATTGCAGGAGCAGGGCCTTGAGCTGTTCTTGCTTATCGTTTGGAAGTCTGGGATTGACGTCGAAAGCTATGGGAGGGGCTTGGTTCTTCTGAGCAGGTTCCGCAGAATCGGCGAGGGCGAAAGCACTGGTGGCTTCGACAATTTCTTCGATTTATGCGACCATTGTTCCTTTGTTCACATGTTTGTACTCATTGCTGAAATTCGTGAGCATAACCGTTGCTTTGCCTCCCCGCAGCTCTGCAATTCCTCTTGCGACGCAAATATTTCGGGTGACCAACAGATGCTGACTGTCTTCAACGACGCCTTCCAAGTAAGGTGATTTAGGAGCGCCGACTGAAATAATGACGCTTGAGCGAGGCGGAATGGTGACTTGTTCTTCCAGCACATTCAAGGCATGGTGTGCTGATGGCGTGCGCGGTGGTAGTGCTTCTTCTGTGGATAACGTTATCGACCTTGTTTTTAGGTTGATGACAGCACCATGGGGGCATAAGAAGTCCATGCCAAGGATGACATCTCTCGAGCAACGCTGTAGGACTACGAAGTCTGTAGGATAAATACGGCCGTTAATGGTGACTCTCGCTGTGCAGATTCCTGCAGGCGTTACAAGATGACCTCCGGCTGTGCGAATTTCAGGGCCTTTCCAAGCTGTTCTAACTTTCTTTAACTTCGTGGCGAACGACCCACTGATGACAGAATAGTCGGCTCCAGTATCGACGAGAGCAGTCACACTGTGGCCGTCGATAAGAACGTCGAGGTCGCTAGTTCGCCGTCTCGCATTACAGTTAGGGCGTGGCGTCGGGTCACGGCTGCGTCGGCTTGTTCCGCTGCTTTCATGTTTTGTCGTCAGGTTACCTTCGGTAAGTGAGGTTTCACCGTCAGGGCTTTGCCTGGTTGGCGTTGTGGTCGGAGAGCTCCGTCGCGGCGTCGTCGTCGTCGGAGGATCTTCGGTAGTTCGTCGCACAGCAACCGCACCTCCATCGGTTGCTGCCCTTAGTTTCCCGGATACGGGCTAGGAGACCGGCCCCGCGTTGGGCCAGAGTACTGCCGGGGGTGCGGTGACATGCGGCGGCTGGGTGACGGCGAACGGGAAGGACTTCGTGGTGTCCATTGAGTTCCTGCCAGGTAGTCGGCGATGTCACGTGGCCGATCTCCTGGCTGCGGACGCGGTGCATTGACAGCGAAGCCACGCAGTCCCATCTGTCGGTACTGGCAACGGCGGTATGTGTGCCCGGCTTCGCCGCAGTGGTAGCAGAGCGGGCGGTTGTCAGGTGCACGCCAAACGTCCGTTTTCCTCGGTGCACTGCGCTGGCCCGCTGCGCTGGGGAACGGTAGGACGTCGGTTGGGGTGGTGGCGGTGGTGGCGTCTGGCGACGGAAGTGTGACGGAGCGGTGTTTTGGCGTGGACGGGGAGGAGCGTTGTGGCGCACTGCAGCGGCGTAGCTCATAGTTTCTGGCTCGGGCGGCGGTGTTTCGGGAATTCGAAGCGATTGCCGGACTTCTTCTCGCACAATGTCGGCGATCGAATCCACTTGAGGCTGCGCCGAAGGCAACAGTTCGCGCAGCTCTTCCCGCACGATCGCTCGGATCGTTTCACGCAGGTCGTCGGAGTCACTGGCTTGAGCAGCAGCGCATTCTGGAGTCAGGCGACGATTATACTGTCTGGTGCGCATGTCCAGCATTTTTTCGATGGTGGTCGCCTCGGATACAAATTCTTGGACGGTGTTTGGTGGATTCCTCATTAGTCCCGCGAAGAGCTCCTGTTTGACCCCTCGCATGAGGAAACGAACTTTCTTTTCCTCAGGCATGTCTGGGTCAGCATGACGGAATAGGCGGGTCATCTCCTCTGTGAAAATTCCAACCTTTTCATTTGGTAGCTGAACCCGGGTCTCGAGTAGAGCAGCGGCCCTCTCTTTGCGAGCGACGCTTGCGAACGTTTGAAGAAATGCGCCGCAGAAGACATCCCACGTTCGGAGCGTGGACTCCCGATTCTCTAGCCAGGTCCTTGCGGTGTCTTCCAGGTAGAAGTACACACGACGGAGCTTTTCTTCGTTGTCCCAGTGGTTGAGGGCGGCCACACGGTCGTATGTTTCTAGCCAGGTTTCCGGGTCTTCAAACGATGAGCCATGGAACGTTGGTGGTTCCCTGGGTTGATGAATGACGATCGCGGGCTGGGACGCTCCGGTTGTCATTGTCGCTGCAGTCGAGGTCATCGTCTTGGTCTTCCGCGCCTTGTCTTGTAGCAGGCCGTACTCCGGTGGGAGACCTTGCTGTCGGCGGCTCGTTCGCTGCTCTTGGTTGGCGTCGGTGTCTTCTCCGCGAAGGGGGCTGGGTTCACGGCTTGACGGGGGCGTCCGGTACATGAACGAAGCAGCACCTCCACCAGATGTCACGGGGTCGTGACGTGGCCAAAGACAGAAAACTTCGTGTTGGGATTTAACTGTTTATTTGGGCGAACCTGTGCTCGGTAAAGGGAAAGTCTAATTACAGCAGCAGTCTTGCACAGATAGCAGTCTCGGACTGATAGCGGCGAACGCAGCGTCGGCCTTCGATCAACAACTGACAAGCGGCGAAGCGCGTCGGCATTTATACCCTTGCCATCGAATGTTCTAGCGTTATCGCTGGCGGTGGCGTAGGTTCCAGAACAATCTGTACCGTTCGCGCAGTGGGCGTGATCTTATCGAAATGATCTACTACAGTCCGGAACCTTCTCGAAACCTGCAGGCGCGGTTTGCGCCGAGAATCGTGTGGTGTTTCAGAACGATAACAAAAACTTGTGAAATGGAACGTGGCAATATATACAAATATTTGGGCGTTTGGATAAATAACGGGGCTGAATACCTTAGGGAGCACGAAAGATACGCAATGACTTAGGGTAACAGGAATGCAGCTCTATAATAAACAATAGGCACTGTGGAGCTAAAATATGTATGACGTTGTAAGCGGGATTCGGAAATGTGTCATGGTCCTGAGTTGGAGTTTGGCGATGCGGTCTTGAGCATGAAATAAGAGTTTCAGACAAGATTGTGAATTAAACAACGTGGCATAGGTAACTTGCTTTCGGAGCACACGGGAATACCCCAAATCAGGGGGTACAGGGTGACATGGGATGGCCACCATTTGAGGGAAGGAAGGCTAACAGCTAGATAGAGTTTCAAGAGCAATTGAGACAAAGGGGAGAAGATTGTTGGGCAAGGAAAGCTTTCAGCTACTTGTAGATGAAGAATGTTAATACTAAATGGAGGAAGCGAGCTCGAAAATTATCAAGCAAGTATTTAGACAACAGCAGAATACCAAGCCAAAAGGAAACATCAGTCAAGAAAAGAGTGAAGGAAACAAAGAGGGACATGCGGAATATTGGAATGCTTACGAAATCACCACTGGAGGCCTAACAAACTTTGAAGCAGGAAATTGCAAAAGAAAAAATCTGCGATAATTCTCAAGGTAGTTCTTTGCTGCTAGAAGCCAGAACGGGAGTATTGCGGACCAAGACATAGTGAGCCAAATACGAAGGCACATACACGGTATGTAGTGCGTGTGGAGAGGAGGATGAAACGGCTGTACGTTTGATAATGTTCTGTAAAGGGTTTCATCCTATAGTTTAGGATGATATTGCAGAGTTTTTCAAAGCATTCGGGTTTTGGGATGGAGAGGGCAAAATAGACTTTAAGAGGGTAGAAATAACTAGAAAGAGATTGTTTGATTGGTGGCTGAAATAAAGGCACGAGTGAAAATTAACTGCTTCACCGCAAAGTACCAGTCCTCAACTTCACTATTTAAAGGGAAAAAAGAAAAAATCTAGTTGTTGGTTCACTAAGTACTACGTCTAGGTAAGATTAGCTGCCGCCCGATATTTAAAAGGGTACAGCCTAATCAATTCATTCATCCATTCATCCGATTTCGAGACGTTTTCAGGGAGCCCAACCGAGCGCAGTTTCGTCTCCTCAAGAATTCTTGCTCCGTGCCCCAAGGTAAACGCGATGGCTTGCGCCAACAGCAGCGACTGCCCAACATCGGCCGAAAAAACTTCGTTCCAACAAACAACAGTGTTCTTTGTGAGGTAAGGCGCCTTTCTTATTGCTCTTATCAAAGCGTCGCCGCATGCTGCATTTGAAATATTGTTTCTGCCTGCTCAACAACATACGTGTCTTGTTTTTTTTTTTTTGGTGTCAAGCTCCTTACGTCATGGGTCGTATGTCAAGTGTCGCCGTAGTAGCCAGTTGCATTGCATTGAGTGTCAATACAAACGGCATATCTATGGAGTGAAACATTATGAGTGGGACGAAGCGTCCGTCAGTCTGTCAATGCTTCCGTGCGTCCGTCCATCCGTGTCTGCATCCGTTCGTCCGCATGCTTCGCCCCACTCGTCATCATTTACCTCGTGGATATGCAGTGATTTTTATTTCTCGGCTGTTTGTGCAATCCTTCAAACTGATCAATATGCTGAATTTCTTTGTTAGAAAGAAGAAGAAAGTTCAATCGTTTAACATTTTTTACAACATAATATCAGGAAAAGTTGACTTCAATGTACCTTGTTGCGTTCAACCAACCCCTGCTAGGAATAACCGCTGTAAACATGATCGATCTTTGGCACCCATATTTGCAGTAACTATGTTCACAAATGCAGTTATTTTCCCAGAACAATTTATGTCTTCCATTCACCAATAAGAAACTATAATATCTGCTATACGAGTGTCACATGGACACTCGTGACCGAGATCAGTCAGTCCACATAAGAGTTTTGGTCACTATCAACGCGCAGATTATTATGACCTTCGTTTCTTCTCTGACAGGTAACCCGATCACTAGTTTCTATAAAGGAAACGCCAAAGCACAGTTGTAAATATTGGATTTTTTTGTTTCTAGTATTGTGGTAGATGAGTCACTGTCGGCGACACTTAATCGCAATGACATTGCTCAATGGCTTTCTTCAGTTTGGAGACTGCTGCTCAAAGCTGTTCTCACGCCGAAAACATGAACACAAGGGTATACGATTCGCCATCCACGAAGTTATTGCAATATATGACGCTGTACGTGTGTCATATCCTGGCGCACAAGCACAAAAAAAATCTGAACATATCCGAACATAGGAAGGCGCTGCGATCGCCCAGGTGTACAGACGTGTGTGCATCGGCTCCCACATTTTCAATGTTTCCGCGGCGCAGTCGAGCGAGGAGAGAGAGAGAGAGAAACCACATTTATTAAGAGTCCGGTGATGATAAATTGGGGTGGGCTTGCACCCTGGCCTCGGCATCGGCCGTGAGCCCTTGGGCTCGGGCGGCTTCCTTGGCTCACTGGACGGCCCATAGTTGTTGTTCTAATGCGGAGCTGTGCAGAGCCGCCTCCCAGAGCGCCCTGCGGTTCGAGACTGCCTCCTCGTTTGTACTGCTGACTACGGCATTGAGACTCGAGCCCTCCCATAACATGTGCTCCAGGGTTGCCCGCGAATCGCATGCTTTGCATTTATCTGTCGAATACAGGTCAGGGTAACAAAGGCGAAAGATGAATAGATTTGAGAAAGTGTCTCTTTAGAGTTTTCTCTGTGCAACTGACTGCTTCTTAGTTATTTTCTATTTGGTGGTGAGTATATACGCCTACCGAGCTTGTAGTGTTGAGTACTCTCACTGTAGCTAGTCATAAGTTCCTCCCACTCCCACGCTTTTCCGCGTGTGGCCTCAGTAGAGGCAGCATCGGCATTAGCAGCTGCTCGGTTCGTGAGCTCTCGAGCCGCCGCGCCTGCAGCCTCGTTGCCGGCCAGAGGGCAGTGTGTGTGGGCAGGTGTCCATATCACAAATGTATTATTTTTGTTTCGTATTCTTTCCACGTTGATCGTCAATATTCGCAGCGCCTCTCGGGACACCCGGCCATTAGCATAGTCTCGTATCGCCATTTGCGAGTCGCTGATCACTATTTGGGCCTCAGTGATGGCCACCTCCTTGGCCGTCTCTGCATGCTGGGTTTTAACCGTAACGTTCGTATTGCATTTGCCTTCGGGGTCGACCACCGCAGCCACGAAGCCGCGCTTGCGCGCGTAACGAGCCGCGTCATCGAAGACCGCTTCTTTGCACTTGCCGAATTTCCTCTGCATATCCTGCGCCCATCTGTCTCTCCTACCGGCATAATACTCGGGGTGCAAATTTCTCGCTAACGGAGGGACCACTATTCTTTGCCTCACCCTCGCAGGCACGTCTGCCTTTTCTCCGTGTTGCGTATGATAACCTATGCCTATGATAACCTATGCCTTAGATAACCATATGATATGATAACCTATAACCTATGATAACCAATCGAAGCTTATTAAAAATATAACAGGGCAGATTTCGCTGCAATTAACCACGAACTGAGTGTGTTCCTCGACGACTACATGCTAAAATTTGAAGAATGGTTGGTTGAAACCAAGTCGAATAATTTTAAAGATGAAGTCGCAAGTTTGGCTCACAGGTAAATCCCGCTGCATGCTATCTCAGGTAAACATCAATCCCCCTGGTTTTCCTCTTCCTTAAATCACCTGTTAAATAGCAAGAAGCGTGCGTTTAAAAAAATGTTAAACAGAGTAATGAATCAGGTCGATGGAGCGCTTATCGTTAATGTGCTACGCAGTATAAAGAAGCAGCCGAGAAAGCAAAGGAAACGTTTTATAAGAACACACTTCCCTCGTTACTTGTAACGAACGCGAAAAAGTTTTGGAATGTCGTGGGTGGTCATAAACAGAATTTAATATCCTTAGGTGACAGCAATGGCATACCAATTCCGAGTTCTAGGTGCTGCTCTGTGCTCAATAATGTATTTTCTAAATTATTTTTATCATCAGCAGTGCCTTTTCTCTGTATTACTAGTTATACCTTCCCCGTTATGGATTCTGTTGTTATTGATTTTGATGGTATACAGAAGCTAATTCGCGGCCTGAACTTGTCTTCGTCTTGCGGAGTGGACGGCATCACTCCAAAGTTTTTAAAAAGTACAGATGTTTATTCCTCAATGTTTTTGTCGAAACTATTTTCCCAGTCCTTAGAGTCTTGTTCCTTACCACTTGACTGGAAGGTGGGCAAGGTGGTACCAATATTTAAATCTGGTGATGCACAGTCCCCTTTGAATTACCGGCCGATATCCCTCACCACTGTACCTTGTCAGCTTTTAGAACACGTAATTTATTCTCATCTCGTAGCCTTTCTAGATACAAATTCATTCTTCTTTCCCAGTCAACATGGCTTCCATAAACATTTACCATGTGAAACTCAACTGGTTTCGTTTACACATCACCTTTTTGTGGCATTGGACAGTGGACTTATCATTGATTGTACATTCTTGGCCTTCTATAAGGCTTTTGATCTTGTTTCTCACCAGTTCCTCTGTGTTAAGCTAAGTAAATTAAACATTGACCGCAATAAATTAAGATGCATTGAACACTTTCTCGCTAACAGAACTCAGTTTGTCACCACCAACAATAACAACTTACAAGAGTCTCCTGTCACTTCTGGTGTACCACAAGGGTCAGTTCTGGGCCCTCTTCTCTTTCTTGTTTATATCAATGACCTGCCTATTAATTTTCTATCATCAATCAAATTATTTGCTGATGCTTTTGTTATTTAGAGAAATACTTGCACTAATATTGACACTAATTACCTGCAACAAGATCCTAATGCAGTTTTTTTCTGGTGCCCTAGATGGAACACGCGACTTAACGCTATTAAATGCAAGGTAATACGAGTTTCTCATACCCTTGGTTCTCTTGACGTTCCCGAATACCTAATTAACGATAGTGTTTTAGAAAGTGTTTCACTCTACGAGTATCTTGGAGTAAAATTTACCTCTAATCTCTCATGGCACACTCATGTCACCTACGTAACTTACAATGCCGATCCCACTCTTCGATACCTTCGAAGACACTTTTCAAGGGCACCTTCAGCTCCTGAACTCATTTTATATAAAACCCTTGTTCGCCCTAAGCTTGAGTACGCAAGCACTGTATGAGACCCCGGCTTTAACACACTAGTTGAAACCTTAGAATTCGTCCAAAATCGGAGTGCACGTTTCATCCTCTCAGACTATGCACGCACATCTAGCGTGTCATCTATGAAAACAGTTTTGGGCCTTCCACTTCTTTGTTCACGTAGAAAAGTGTCTCGTCTTGTTCTTCTTTACAAAATTTACCACAATCCACAGCTAACACAAGACCTTCTTTCCAAACCGCACTACTTGTCATATAGATGTTACCATCCCCACAAAGTACACATTCGAATTCCTTTTTCACATACCAAGTTCTTTCACGATTCCTTTATTACCACTACCTCGAACGAATGGAACCACCTACGCTCCTCTGTTGGCCAATTGACCGATGTCACTGCTTTTAAGGCTGCTGTTGAATGCGATGTTTACTCTTAGCAACAGTTTTTTTTGTTCACTCTTATTGTTCTTATTACTATGTTTACTATTACCTAATCCCTTCTGTAACGCCTTCGGGCCCTGGAGGTACTGAATTAAATAAACAAATAAAGTTATAAATAAATAAATATGCCTAGTTGTTCGATACCTGCCCGTTTTTGTTTTTGAAAGTCGTTCGAATCGGACTATGTTGTGTGCTTCTACCAAATATTCCTGCGTATGGTGCAGTCCTAGATCCAACGACTTCGCCATGCTCGTGTTTTTGATAATCCTAAGGCTTGCTTATAAACTTTCCTGATTAATCGTTCTAATTCTTTTTCTCGGCAACCTGTCACCTCAAGTAAGGAGCAACGTCCGCAATTTTACTAAGGACGAATGCGTGCACCAGGCGAATCGTATTTTTTTCACGCCACTGTGCCTGTTCGTAATGCGTTTTAGCGGTCTGATGGTCTCATCTACCCCCTTTTCTAACCTATGAATGGTTTCGCCACTGTGCCCGTTAGCAGATAGGTGCAAGCCAAAGACTCGTATGCTCTCTACGGTGGGAATGACGTGGCCCTCCGCGGTCGTCAGCCGCATCTCTCCCTCCACCTTCTCTCCACTCTGTTCGTTGTTTCTTGGTTTCCGACCCCTGTGCGTAGGTTTGTAGACCAGTAGCTTCGATTTCTCAACGGAGTAGGTAAGGCCTGTCCCTTCTAAGTAGCCTTGAACGGCGTCGATGGCTCTCTGCAGTGCCTGGTATATTTGGCCGACGCATCCCTACATTACCCAAATGGTGATGTCAGCGTACGGGCTGTGGCAGAGCCCGCCAATCTCCTCCAATTTAGCCGGCGACCCTATGAGTGCAAGGTTAAAGAGCATAGGCGAAATCACCGAGCCTGAGGGGTGCCGGCGCTGCCCATCTCAATCTCCCCAGACTCGAGCTCTCCCAGCATGATCCTTGCTGTCCCTCCCGTGAGAAAATCACGCACGTAGTCGTACGTCCATTTACCGAGTCCCAATTTCCTTATTTGTGTCAGTATTGTAGAGTATTTGACATTGTCAAACGCCTTCTTGAAGTCCAGGCCTAAGAACACTTTTACGGATCTGGTCGTGCTATTATTTGGTATTTGAGTTGTGACATGGCATCCTGCGTGGAAAGGTTTTTTTCTGAAGCCTAGCACGGTGTGCGGGATCAGGTCGCGGCCCTCGAGATAGTTGGTAAGCCTCGCGAGGACTGCGTGCTCCAAGACCTTGCCCACGCAGGACGTCAGTGAGATCGGTCTTAAATTTTCCAGCTCTAGGCGCTTTCCGGGTTTGGGTATCATTACTGTGCGGGCAGTTTTCCACTGCCGAGAAATCCGTCGCTTTTTGCAGCATTCATTGCCCTATGGATGCGTCATCTAGATTTCTAAGCGTTTTGCTAGTAACCCCTTCCGGTCCATGTGCAGACTTAGTGTTGAGCCTTTGCAACGCCGCACGAGTTTCAGCAACGCTGAACGATCTATCTAAATCATCGTTTGCCGTGCCTTCATAGTCGGAGTGAGTTAGGGGTTTGTCTTGGTTTGTGTACCTCTACCTGAGCTCGTTCAACAGTTCTTCATCGGTGCCATCGCATTCATGTATTATCTTATTAAGTTTTTAACTATGTACCGTTTTGGTTTCCTCTGGGTCCAGTAGGAACCTGAGGAGATTCCACGTCTTAGCGAAAACTCCGCGCTGACTTTCCATGCTGTTACAAGTTTCTTCCCACTGTGACTGGCAAAGCTGTAACGCGTATCCCTCGATATCTCGGCTTAGTTTGGCTATCCGCCTGCGCAGGGTCCTATTGTGTCGTTGAGTCTGCCATCTCGCTTGTAGACTATATTTAGCCTCCCACGTATATAATAGCTTACTGTCCAAGACCTCAAGGTTCGTGTCGGGCGGGACTTCGTGTGTAGCTGCCACGACGTCCCGCCTTAGCATTTCTGTCCATCTTTTGATTTTGTTATTGTTTTCCACCGAGTGACTCTCCTCGTTTTTGATCCGTCTGAACCTGTCCCATTCCACCAGTGTAAGTCGTTTTGCTTTCGGTTTGCGCGGTCCCGCGTCGACTTGGATCTCTATAATGGTATCGTCGCTGCCTAAGTCCCCTTGTTTGCTAGTCCACCAAAAGTTTCCGATGTTTCTAACAAATGCGAGGTCGGGTGATGTATCAGAACATACGCTGTTCCCTCTTCGCGTAGGTGCAGAAGAATTCGTAACGAGAGTTAAACCTTCCTGTTGGGAGTCCTCCTACATATTCCTGCCTTTTCGAGTTTCATATTTGTATCCCCACGCTGCATGATGGGGGTTAAAGTCGCCCGCCACCAGCACAGCCCGATTATCCGCAATGCGAACCACTTCCTTGAGTAGCGCTAGGAATCGGTGATTACGTCGAGGGCTACTGTACACATTAAGTATGAAAAGACTATCTTCCAATTTCTTCCTTGGCAGTACCTCTAATAGCAAGTGGGGTAATTCTGTCGTCCTTAATCTCGTGTGGCATTACAGTAAGGTTGCCTTTGACTAACGTCGATATGGCCGGTTCGTCCCGAGGAGTAGTTTCGTTAAAGGACCTATAACCCGATAATTCAGCCTTGGTGTATGTCTCTGTCAGTAGTATTACATCTGGTTGTTCGTTGTTAATTATGTACTGTCGCAGATTCCCACACTTTCTGGAGTATCTTCTGCAATTCTCTTGCCAGATTTTGTAAATGTTATAGTCGTGTCTAGCCATCGTACCTACCAATATTAGTGTTTTCCAGTGTTATTCTTCGCCTCCGTCTTTCCTGGCCTCTTGTACGGTTTTCCTGTAGGTTTCAAGGGTCCGCAGTTGCTAGCTGGCAACCTCCTCTCTACAGTTTCAACTCCCATCTTGAGGGTCATGAGCTGCTGTTGAATTTGCAGCATTGTAGAGGTTATCTGCTGCATCGCGTTGTTGAGTTGGCTCAGCATACCCTCCAATATTTCCTTTCGCAACGTCTTTAAGCCTTCTTCTACTTGAGCTTCTAATCTATCCTGTCTTTTCCGGATCTTGTCCCCAGTCTTCTGCGTTTACTTCCGGCTTGAGCCGGATCCACTTCAATTGCCCTGCGTTCCGCGGGTATGGATACCGTTTTTTCCCAACTTAGACTTCCTCTGTATTCTGTGCGCACCTAACGATGACGTCCTTCCTAGCTACCTCTTCCTTTAGTTCAGCGTTTTCTTCCCTGAGTTCTTTGATAACATGCATGTATTTGATGTTATCGTTTCCCAATCGCTCCAGCCTTTTTTGGATTTGCATGAAAATTTCATAGCCCCCCTGCCTGTTAGTAATGCCAGTCTCGACCCACGCGCGCGCCCCAGAGGCGGTTTCCGCCCAGCTCACCAGGGAAGCTTTGGGGCGCTCATTTGTGTCTTCGTTTCCGGGAGCTCGCATCGTCGCGGGGCCCGTCCTCGCGATACACCTGCTCCGGAACCTAGGTCTGGTGTTTGCTCTGGCTCCAGGCGTGTGCTGTGGCTCAGTGTGCCTCGACCGAGAGCGGGCGCGAGAACGTGAGCGGGACCTGGGTGCCCTCACGCCTCTCCCTATGGCAACGAAAAGTCTTGTCCTTGCCTGTAGTGACTTTTGGCCTTGAATGTTTCTTCCTCCTCTTGTCTCCTCCGTTCTCATTGGCGTTTATTGACAAGCTAAGGAGTCCTGTACTTAGCGTGACATTTTCTGTCTCTGGTTTGGTGGCCTTTGCTGCAAAGTCGACATCTCGGTTTGCATCGATGGTCTTTCAGCGGATCCTCACAGACACAGCATCTGCATCTTTTGCTCTCGGGGTTGGGACAAACATCTAATCTGTGTCCAAGTCTGCCACATGAGTAGCACGCCTCTTACTGTTTCTTGTATAGCACGCAACGATGCTCCGTTGTATTGTAGTAGATATGGTGTGGCACTACACTTCCTTTAAATACGACGATGGCAATTGCCGTCTGGCTCATTCGCTTTGCGTGCAACAGCGTTGAATTAATTGTGCTCATTGATGAGATGTCTCTCTATGTCTCCCGGGTTGCCCTCGTCGGGTATCCAGCGGATGATACCTTTCGTTGTGTTTTCGGGCGCTGCTGTGTATGCGCTCGCTTCGTACTCATTATCTCCCATGCGTAGCTTGGTGATTTCACAGTTCCTTCTGGCCCGCTCTTCCAATGAAGTGCTGGCCACTATAATGTTCCGTCTTTCATTCACACAAAAGATATCGCCTCTTGTTTCCTCTTGTCTCAGTCCGGATGCGTAGCGTATGGCGTCGCCGATTCGAGCAGCACGATGTGTCGCGGTGCTGAAACTACCTTTTGGGCGCATGATGACCTTGATATTGTCGTGGTTCAACATAATCAGTGCACCGAGATGTTGAGCTTGAGAACCGACGGCGTGTGTTTTTATGCAAGAGCCAAGGGCAGGAGAACAAAACAAAATCACGTCGTCTTCTTCAGTCTCCCTTTTCACGAGACTGTTGCTGCACACATCGTCTTCGTCTTTGTTTCGGGTGTGGCATTTGCTTCCCCTTAAAAGAGAATCGCCCCGATGCTATAGCTGAGCCAGTGATTTGCCCATAAAGTCACTTTGTAGAAGCGACGGTGCCTCGCAGAGTCACTCACTGAAGTATGGCTTAATGCGCATTACGTGCACAAGCTCAGGTCTGTGCTGGCGACGCCTTGTACAGTTTGGGCTATCCGGGACGACTTCATAGGTAACGTCACTTAGTCGTCGCAGCACTCGATAAGGTCCAAAGTACTTTCTGAGCAACTTTTCGGATAGTCCCCGTCTTCGTACAGGCGTCCACACCCATACCCTGTCTCCAGTTTCATACGTTACAGGTGTATGACGTAGGTTATAACGGCCTACGTCGTACTCTTGCTGTTGGTATATTCGCAGACGTGCGAGCTGCCTGGCTTCCTTTGCGCGTTGAGTAAACACGTCAGCACTCGTTTCATTGTCATCGCATTTGTGTGGCAGCATCGCGTCCAAAATCGTTATAACTTCTCGTCCGTGAACAAGGCTGAATGGTGTCATCTGTGTGGTTTCTTGTTTCGCCGTATTGTATGCGAACGTTATGTAAGGGAGAATCTCGTCCCAGTTTTTGTGTTCGATGTCCACATACATTGAAAGCATGTCATCCAGAGTTTTCTTAAGTCGCTCGGTCAACCCGTTCGCTTGTGGATGGTAACCTGTCGACTAGCGATGAATAGTACCGAACACCAACACATTATCTAAAAGCGTGGCCGTGAGTGCGGTTCCGCGATCTGTTATAACGATCGATGGTGCACCGTGTCTCAGCACAATGTTCCTATGAAGAACCAAGCCACCTCCTCTGCTGTGCCTCTCTGGATGGCTTTTGTCTCGGCGTAGTGAGTAAGGTAGTCGGTCGCCACTATAACCCAGCGGTTACCAACACTAGAGGTGGGAAGTGGGCCCAAAAGGTCCATTCTGATCTGGTCAAATAGCGTTGTCTGGATCTGGACAGGCTGTAGCAAACCGGCTCGTTTTGTTGGAGGTGACTTGCGCCGCTGGGAATCGAGGCAGGTCCGAACATGATGCTTCACGGCAGCGGTGAGTCTAGGACAATAATATTCTTACAAGGAAACGTATATTTACAGATATTTACAACGAATACACGCGATGACAATGCCTGGCGCACTGGCGGGCTGGAACAAGTCTCTATCCACTTCGTAGTCTTTTCTTTCAGCCAGGGACCCTCTACCGCTTTATGCCCCAATCCCGCTACTGCCTTGTGGCACTACCCCGCGGCGGTAAAGCGCCGACCCGGCGCTTGTCACGAAAGGGGAGTGTTGGGTGACACATAAGGCTTCAGTCTTACGACGTGCACAACAGTGGATGGTGGTGGCATTGAGTGCGCTTCGTCGACGACTCGCTGTATCTCGTAGGTGAAGTTGGTGATCTTGCGAAGGACTTTGTATGGTCCGTCATAGCGAAATAAAAGTTTTTCTGAGAGGCCGATGTGACGACATGGGGTCCACAAGAGTACGAGAGAACCTGGTGCATACGAAACTTCGTGGTGGTGACGATCGTATCGATCTTTCTGAGAGGCTTGAGAAAGCATGAGTCGTTCTCGGGCAATCTGTCGTGCTGCGTCGGCTCGCTCTATGGCATCGCGGACGTATATGACAGGGGAGCTTGAACCAGCGGGAAGGAGTGTATCAAGAGGCAGAGAGGGTTCCCGTCCATAAAGAAGGTAGAACGGGGAATAGCCTGCGGTGTCATGTCTGGAAGAGTTGTGAGCGAAGGTGACGTAGGGTAACATTGCGTCCCAGTCACGGTGGTCTTGAGAAACGTACATTGACAACATGTCCATGATAGTGCGATTCAGGCGCTCTGTAAGTCCATTAGTTTGTGGATGGTATGCCGTTGTAAACTTGTGGTTCGTGGAACAGGAACGTACGATATCCTGGACGACGCGAGATAAAAAGTATCGGCCTTGGTCAGTAACGAGCTGTCGAGGAGCGCCGTGATGCAATATGATGTCATGTAGCAGAAAGTCGGCGACATCGGTAGCGCAGCTGGTTGGAAGAGCGCGGGTGATCGCGTAACGTGTCGCGTAGTCGGCCGCTACAGCAACCCATTTGTTCCCGGATGCAGAAGTGGGAAATGGCCCGAGAAGGTCGAGCCCTACGCGGTAGAATGGCGCTATCAGGGATCTCCGTAGGGTTAAGAAGGCCAGCTGGAAGCGATGTTGGTCGTTTTCGACGTTGACAAAGGTCGCAGCTGGCGACATACTTTTGCACAGAGCGATATAGGCGTGGCCAGAAAAAACGGCGCCGGACGCGATCATAAGTGCGGGTGACTCCCAGGTGACCAGCGGCAGGTTCATCGTGAAGCTGTCGGAGAACATCTACATGCAAATGGGAAGGCACGACGAGAAGGCAGTCAGGATCATTAGGGCGCATGTTGTGGCGGTAGAGAACACCTTTATGAAGGAAATACAAGCTCAGAGAAGTGGGTTGAGTAGCGGAACTCTGACTTTCTATGATGGGAAGTAAATTCAGGTCGCGGCGTTGCTCAGAAGCGATATCAAGAAAGTCTGATATTGATAAGACGCAAACCTCCGTTGCTCTCTCTGTGGCGTCTGGTGGATCCGCTGGATACAGTGACAGGCAGTTGGCGTCTTGATGGAGGTAACCAGATTTAAACACGACCGAGAAGGTGTATTCTTGGAGGCAGAGAGACCAACGACCGAGACGTCCCGTGGGATCCTTTAGCGAGGAAAGCCAGCAGAGTGCATGATGATAAGTTACAACAGTAAAACTGCGGCCGAAGAGGTACGGGCGAAATTTAGCGACAGCCCAAACAAGAGCAAGACACTCTCTTTCGGTGATGAAATAGTTCCTCTCGGCAGGGGATAAAAGGCGGCTGGCGTAGGCGATGACACAGTCACGTCCATGCTGACGCTGAGCTAAAACAGCACCAATTCCGTGGCCACTCGCGACCGTACGAACTTCTATCGGGGCAGTCTGATTGAAGTGGGCTAATATTGACGTAGTCGTGAGGGCTGCAATGAGCGCCGACAATGCAGCACTCTGAGGCGAATTCCAAGTAAATGGGACCTCTTTTTTAAGAATCTCGGTGAGAGGCCGCGCAATATCGGCGAAATTTCGGATGAAGCGGCGAAAATAGGAGCACAAACCAAGGAAGCTCCGGACATCCTTATGAGAAGAGGGCACGGGAAATTGAGTCAATGCGCGAATTTTGTCCGGATCGGGCTGTACCCCAGATGCGTTAACGAGGTGACCAAGTACAGTTATTTCGCGACGGCCGAAACGGCATTTGGAGGAGTTCAGCTGGAGACCAGCGTTGCGAAATACTTGGAGAATACTCGACAGACGCTCTAGATGGCTTGCGAACGTCCGTGAAAAAACAATTATATCATCTAAGTAGCATAAGCAAGTGGACCATTTGAAGCCGCGCAGAAGGGAATCCATCATGCGCTCAGGGGTGGCCGGCGCATTACAAAGCCCAAACAGCATTACTTTAAATTGGTATAACCCATCGGGGGTTACAAATGCTGTTTTTTCTCGGTCCCGTGGGTCAACAGAGATCTGCCAGTAACCAGATCGAAGGTCAATGGACGAGAAAAACTTTGCGCCATGAAGGCAGTCAAGGGCGTCATCTATTCTTGGTAAAGGGTAAACGTCCTTCTTAGTGACCTTGTTGAGATGTCTATAGTCGACGCAAAATCGCCATGTGTTGTCTTTCTTCTTGACAAGCACGACCGGGGATGCCCACGGACTAGATGAGTGTTCGACGACGCCTTTGGCGAGCATTTTCTCGACCTCTTTCTGGATGACAGAGCGTTCGGCAGCGGAGACGCGGTAAGAGCGGTGAGGAAATGGGTTGGCATCGCTGGTGTTCATGTGATGGGTCACAATTGATGTCTGGCCTAAAGGACGGTTGTCAAGATCGAACATGTCCGCATAGGATGTCAACATACGGCGGAGGTCTTGTGCTTCGGAGGGCGAAAGATCTGGCGCTATCATTTTGGCAATGTCAATGCTTGACAGGTTGGGCGCAGTGAGCAAGTTGACGTGCGGAGTAGGTTGCTGAGGAGACAGTTCAGAAATATCACACTCTTGAAACGACGACATGACGCCTAGTTTAATACCAGCAGGCAGTACATGCGTGGAGAAACCAAAGTTCAAAAGAGACAGATGGGTCTGGTTGTGGCATACTCTCAACACGGTGTGCGGGACAGCAATGGAGAGCTTTAGCACAACGTCAGTAATAGGTGAAACGGCATATTCACCATCGCGCACAGGCGGATCACACACGAGCTGCACGTAAGTCGCGGCTTGCGGCGGAAGATGCAGGAACTCGGTGGCACAAAGGCGACTTTGAGCATCACGGGCAACAGCGGCGTCAAAAGGCAGTTCCTACTGAAGAAGACCCGTTGAGCAGTCGATAAGGGCGGAGTGCGCAGAGAGAAAGCCGAGGCCAAAGAATCACGTCCTGTGGGCACTGCTCAAGCACGGTGAACAATACGACGGTCTGGCGCCCAGCAATACACACGCGAGAGGTACACATGCCGAGAACGGCAGTTGTGCTCCCATCGGCAAGCATTACTGCACACTTAATAGGAGGCGTGATCACTTCTCGCAGTTTAATACAGAGAGCAGCGCTCATGACTGAAATTTGTGCACCAGTGTCTATGAGGGCTGTAACGGTAACGTCATCCACCAAAAGGTCCAAAATATTGCGGCGTGTAGGAATCGTCAACAGAGAATTTGCAGAATGGGTCGTTAATGCAGCGTCACCTCCGGGAGCTGCATGGTCTAGTTTCCCGAGGTTGAGGGCCCAGGTCGTGGAGGGGACCTGGATCGAGAAATCATCGGCGAGAGAGATCGGCGGCCTTGGAGTGATGGTGACCGGCTGAACCTTCGGCCCTGAACGTTAGTAGGAGCAGGCTGTGGATCGTACGGAGTACAAAAGCGGCGAGAACTGCCTTCAAAGCGACGCCATGTCCCAGTGTTCCAAGATGAATTGGATGACCAACGATTGCGACAGTAGCGTGCAATGTGGCCGGCGCGAGAGCAGTGAAAGCAGATCGGTCTATCAACCGACGTTCTCCATTCAGCAGGATTCCGGTAGCGGGAAGGGTAGCGTGAAGGGTACACCGGAATCTGGTTAACAGAAGCCGAGCTCTCGGTGGTGCGAACAGCGCAAACAGGTGTGATGCCGAGATTTGCTATTTCTTGGCGAACGACGGCTTGGATGAGGGAGACGGTGGATGCGTTGTCTTGAGGATCGTCAGAGGCGATGGCTGCAGGAGCCATTGCTTCAAGTTCGCGGCGAACGATTCGGGTGACATTTTCGGACGATGTAGCTTGCGTGGACTTGGGGCTGTCTTCGCAGGTCGAAGTGGCTGCCGTATTAGGCAGACGCGCAAACTGGCGGGCTATGCGACAGTTCTTGGCGTGCTCGAAGCGCTGACACTCCTTCACAACCGCGTCGACGGTGGCGCAATCTTTAACGGTCAACAGATTGAAGGCGCCATCGGCAATTCCCTTCATTATGTGAACGATTTTGTCAGTTTCGCTCATGTTCTCGTCCACCTTTCGACAGAGGCCCAATATGTCCTGTATGTAAGATACATATGATTCTGTCGATGTCTGCACGCGACATTCCAGGTCTTTCCTCGCGGCCTGCTGTCGCCCAAATGGCCTGCTGAATAACTCGAGAAGCTTAAGTTTGCAAACGTCCCAGCTGGTCAACTCCGACTCATGCGTCTCATACCAGGTGAGCGCCGTATCCCGCAAGTAAAATACAACGTTGGCCAGCATCAACGTAGGGTCCCACCTATAGTATTCGCTCACGCGCTCGTACAAAGCGACCCAATCTTCAACATTCACCTTGTCCTTGCCTGTGCCCGAGAAGGTTCCGGGGTCTTGTGGAGGCAGGAGAATCAGAGGAGGCAGCTGCTGCTGCTGCTGCTGGTGGTGCTGGTGCTGCTGCTGCTGGTGCTGCTGCTGCAGCTGCGGCTGCTGTTGCTCTTGTGGGTGGGCCTGTTGAGCCATTGCAGGAAAATGAAAGTGGCGACCACTCCGAAGTTCCATGTTGGTTTGCCGAAAAAGCCAGGTAGGCGTACCCCGCACCTCCACCAATAATCTTGCAAGGAAACGTATATTTACAGATATTTACAACGATTACACGCGATGACAATGCCTGGCGCACTGGCGGGCTGGAACCAGTCTCTATCCACTTCGTAGTCTTTTATTTCAGCCAGGGACCCTCTACCGCTTTATGCCCCAATCCCACTACTGCCTCGTGGCAATATCTCCCTCGAATTGTGCTCAGTGTGCGCGTGTAGCCTAAATGTCCAGATGTTACCTCGTTGTGGCACGCTTGCAACACCTCAGAACGAAGAGTGGTAGCGACGACAAGCAGGTAGGTGGCCCGTCTGACGAGAAAAATATTTTGTAAAAGACATTGCTTCGCAGACAGAACGACGATAGTCATTTTGTAAAGGTTTTGGGTGCATTCTGGCTTGGTCCTTCTAAATAAATAATTAAGCCAAGTACCTCAGGATCGTCATGCTGGTGATCTACGATGGTTGACGTGTCGAGGATTCCGAGGAACGCTGTCGCTTCATCAAAAAAAGCAGCTGACTCTATTGGTGATCGAGATAGGCAGTCGGCATCCGTGTGTTGTTTTCTCTACTTATACATCATCGTTATATCAAACTCCTGTAGTCTAAGGCTCCAGCGTGCCAATCGCCCGGAAGGATATTTCATACTTGTTAAACAACACAACGAATGGGGGTCACTGATAACCTTGAATGGGCGGCCGTACAAGTATGGGCGAAATTTCATAACTACCCACACCACGGCGAGGCATTCCTTTTCAGTGGTCGAGTAATTTGCTTCTGTGCGTGACAGAGTTCTGCTTGCGTAAGCGATCACTCTTTC
This sequence comes from Rhipicephalus microplus, assembly GCF_043290135.1. NCBI lineage: Eukaryota > Metazoa > Arthropoda > Arachnida > Ixodida > Ixodidae > Rhipicephalus > Rhipicephalus microplus. Next base: position 22,363,044 of record NC_134705.1, on the reverse strand, counting down.
CTCGTCTTCCTGGCGCTGCACAAGCACAGCTCCGAGGTAAACATTGCTTGCGTCAGTATGGAGCACTGTAGGGGCTGTCTCATCAAAATGGACAAGCACTGAGGTCGTCTGTAGACGTTGCCGCAAGTTATTGAAAGCAGCTTCCTGTTCGTCGCCCCAAACAAATGCGACGTCACCCCTCGTGAGACAAGTTAAAGGTGACGCAATGCGCGCAAAATCTGGAATAAACCGCCGATAATATGCACAGAGACCCAGAAAACGCCTCGCTGCCTTTTTATCTGATGGTGTTGGAAACTGTGCGACGGCGGCAACTTTCTCGGGATCTGGACAAACTCTTGCGTAACTGACGCCATGTGGGCCCAAGTGTAAGCTGTGTGGCAAAGGACATCTGAGAGCAGATCGGAAATGCAAGGAAGCTTTCAGGACCCCTTATACAATAAAGAAGAGACAGTGGGAGGCCTGGCGGCGAATGGAAGGAGAAGAGCGGAAGGCGAAAGACGCCGATCCACAAACGTGCAAAATGGAAGAGATCAAGGGACGGTCCAGGAGCCGGTCGAAGCATCGGAGAGGGTCAAGAGGAAGAGCAGGTACCTTCCCAAGGCTACCGAAAAGACAAGATGGAGAGCTGCCACCAATGACTGGTCCAGTAATAAACGAGGGGACTTCCGGCAGTGCTGTCCTCAACAGTGGGAGACCCACGTCGCCGAACCGCATGGTGGGTTGGGGAGATAGGGCCTCCCAGGATAAACGCGACGAAGAAATGTTAACCATTGAGGAAGAGAATCGCATGCTTAAAGAACAGCTAGCAATGATGAGTCGGCAAATAGAGGAGCTTCAAATAGCTATTAAGTTGTTAACACAACACCGGTTTTCCTACCACGAATGCCACAGAATCAATATATAGAAAGGCCGGAGGAACACAGCACTACTCCGCCTACAGAGAAAAAGAGGGCAAAGGAAGCGGAAAAGCCCGTAATAGATGAAAACGTGGAGACAGTGATAGACATAAAAATAGCGCAACTGGAGGCAAACATTCAAGCCAAATCTACCCAGGACGATGAATGGCGTAAGGCCTTCGAGAAACGAATGTTCGAGATGTTTCAAAATCTGACGCAGCAGTTGCATCAGCGGAATAATAAACTTACCGAGGAACTTAAAACAGAATTCGCGAAGAGGGATCGGGCGTATGAACAGCTCGCCCAAGAAGTATTAGGCAGGCCGATAAATCACCTTAGTGGCAATCATGGCTCACAGATTCAGTAAAAACACCGTTTGGCAATGGAACTGCAGAGGCTTCACGCGCAAGCGTGTGGTTCTGCAGGCATTCCTGTGGAAAGGGGATCTGGTTCTGCAGGAATTCCTGTGGAAAGGGGATCGACCGGATGTTATAGCTTTACAGGAATGTGGGAGAAAGGCGACATTGCCGGGTTATAAATCCTATGTATGCGAAGGCACGAGTACGCAGGTGGCCACCCTGGTCAGGCGAAACGTTACGGCGGTTCAGCATGACATTGGTAATGCACACATCAACCATGTTCTCATAGAACTAATACCCCAAAAAAAGAAAAACGCTAGCTTGTTCGTATTAAATATATACAGCTCTCCAAGACAAAGGCGATGCGACTTTGGGGATCTCTTCGCTTCTACGCGACGTAACAACCCATTCCTGATCGTCGGTGACTTTAACGCTCACCACACGGCATGGGGATATAAGCAGGCTTCAATGAAGCGCAGGAAATTGTGGAATGACATGCAAACTCATAATCTGGATCTAATAACCAACCCGTTGCAGCCAACGAGGAAGGGAAATAGTTTAGCAGTTGACACCACATCCGACCTTACTCTGGCGGGGAGCGGCACTAGTTCCACGTGGTGCAACACAAACGAGGACCTAGGCAGTGGTCACATGATCATAGAAATAGTGGTAGGGGGAGGCCCGGCAACACCTCGGAAACGAAGGGTAGAGGCCGTAAATTGGGACTCTTTCAGGGACCTCAGGGGCGACCCGACTCCCATTTCTTACATTGCGGAGGGGTGCGATGGGGTGTTACGTACTGTTAAGGAAGCCACTGAAGTGGTGGAAACCGAGGAGGACAACGAAGTGATAGACACGAGATTAGTAAATCTTTGCAAGAAAAAGAAAGCTTTGGAAAACAGACTCCAACAGAGGAGATGGGATCGGAGTATCAGGAAACAAATAGCGGCTTTAAACAGGCAAATTGAAGAGCACGCCATCATGCTCACGAAGCAAAGGTGGGGGTACGTCTTTCAGGAAATGGATAGGAATATATGTACGTCCGGGACGTGGCGACTTCTTCGTCACCTTTTAGATCCGGAGAGCACGAAGACAGCGTCTAAACAGCAATTGGAACGGATGGCGCACCAATTTGAAGGCACTAGGAAGGAACTCTCAGAAGTTCGGAGGAGATACATTAATCCCGCCAGATCCGAACCTCTCCCAGATTATGGAGGACAGAAAAATGCAGCCTTAGACGCCCCTATCTCCCTGTCTGAGTTGCGAGCAGAGATTAATCGGCTAAGGACTAGATCAGTGGCAGGGCCGGACAGAGTGACCAACAAAATGATCCGTAATTTATACGATAGGTCCATCGCTAACCTAGCATCGTACATACAGGAGTGTTGGGATAAAAGCACGATACCGCAGGAGTGGAAACTCGCAAATGTAATTTTTATTCCTAAACCGGGTAAAAAATTCCGTTTCGAGAATCTTAGGCCGATATCGTTAACGTCTTGCGTAGGTGAGCTCATGGAGCATGTCGTTCAGACGCGGCTCAATAGGTACATGGAAGACAATGGTATGTACCCGGACATCATAATCGGTTTTCGACCCCGACTATTAGCGTGCGACATGATGCTACAGCACAAGGACCAAATTATCGTCGCGTTTATCCTGGGAGGCCCTATCTCCCCAACCCACCATGCGGTTCGGCGACGTGGGTCTCCCACTGTTGAGGACAGCACTGCCGGAAGTCCCCTCGTTTATTACTGGACCAGTCATTGGTGGCAGCTCTCCATCTTGTCTTTTCGGTAGCCTTGCGAAGGTACCTGCTCTTCCTCTTGACCCTCTCCGATGCTTCGACCGGCTCCTGGACCGTCCCTTGATCTCTTCCATTTTGCACGTTTGTGGATCGGCGTCTTTCGCCTTCCGCTCTTCTCCTTCCATTCGCCGCCAGGCCTCCCACTGTCTCTGAGTGGGCATGGGAGCAGCCACTGCGAAAGCATGGCTAACATGTTGATCTTCTTCGCCCCACAGGTTGTTTTGACCTTGTCAGCTTCTCTGCTGATTGCAACACCCTGCCCTGCCTCGTGCCTGTTTCTCGGTGCCGACACCGATACGGTACCAGCCTTCCCGGACGATTCTGCGCGCGCAGTCATCGAGGCATCGTCATTGCCCTTCACTTCTGCGCACAAGTGCACCGACTCCACAGCGACCCCTGGACCCAAAGACTACTTAAGGCTCCGGAAATCCTTCCCCGCTTTCAGTGGGCATGGGAGCAGCCACTGCGAAAGCATGGCTAACATGTTGATCTTCTTCGCCCCACAGGTGTGTACATATACTCCACTGCATGCTAAAAAAAGTGACAATCGTTTCTTAGTCGTGCTCCCATGCCCACGTGAGCTGTGTATTATCTTGAAAGAATGCTTAGATGTGAGTTTGCTGTTGCTTTGTTCTGGCGACGTAGAAACTAACCCTGGCCCCCCTACTCTTCGCAGTTCCAGCGCAGACATAGGTGAAGAACAAACTTCTGTACATAGTGCCGCCATACTTGAATTACTCAAAGGTATCAACGAACGAACAATTCATCTAACTGAGAGCCAAGCCAATCTAACCACGGATGTTAAAGCAATAAAAGATAACCAGGAGACTATAAAAACTAGTCTCTCAGATATATTCACCCGCCTTGAAACCTTGGAGCATGAATCGAAAGCCCTAAATGCACTTCAGGAAGATATCGTGTCAATTAGGAGCTCCACCGCCCATCTGACGTCCCAACAAGAGATGTTTCAGACGCGATTGGATGACTTAGAGGATCGCTCCAGACGAAATAACGTCGTTATTCATGGTATATCAGATTCGAAAGAAACGTGGAACGATACGGAGGAGAAAGCACTTGCCGCGTTACACTCCGCACTTGGCGTCGAAATACCCCCCTCAGACGTTGAAAGAGCTCACCGTATAGGGACGCTATCTGCATCCAAACCCCGCCCCATTATAATGAAATTTTGTTCCTTTAAAACCCGAGATAAGGTATTATCAGCGCGCGCTAAACTTAAAGAATCCGGTATTTCGGTATCCGAAGACTTTTCGCCTGCGACTCGTGAGGCACGAAAGAAACTGTCTGCATTCGCTAAGGGTCTACCTGGATCCCCGAAATTCAAATTGCGCTACACGAAACTGTATGTCAACCAACAATGCTACGTATATGACTCCTTAACCGATACTGTAACAGAAACGAGTAACTTTCCCCACCCTGAAACGCATCAACGCAAAGCATCGCAAAACAACGGCCTAGACGCTACGCAAACAGCAAACCTAGAGACACGATAGGAAAACGCGAGGGGATGTGGGCGATTGCCGCCCCCGTCACGCTTATCTGTACTTCTTGCGAACGTCAGGAGTGTGCTTAATAAACTTGACTCTTTTAACTCTATTGTAGACACGTGCAGACCTAATGTTATCGCGTTAACCGAAACTTGGCTGAATAATAACATTCGGAACACGGAAATTTTTTACGATGCGTCCCGCTACACAATTTACCGTTGTGACCGTACCCATCGCCAAGGCGGTGGCGTTATGCTTGCTGTTTTGAATGCACACGATTCTTACCAGGTTGCTGTTGAAACCGATATTGAAATTATCTTATCGTGTGTTGAGGTGGCGCACCAGAAATTCATTTTTGCGGCATGTTATCGCCCCCCTAACGCCCCGCCAACTTTTACTGCCTCCTTACACGATGTTCTTAATACCGTAGTCTCTCGCCTGCCAAGCGCCCCGATTTTTTTATTAGGTGACTTTAATTTTCCTCAAATTATGTGGTCCTCCGAATCGCCCATGTTTAATTCAAGTTCCTCACAAGTTAGCGACTTTCTGAACCTTTGCTCAACCTTCACCCTTACTCAACTAGTTACCCAGCCGACGAGAATAACAGACAGCACAGCAACGGTACTAGACCTCGTACTTACCTCACGCCCCGACTCTGTCTCGTGCATGACATATTTACCCGGTTTATCTGATCATTTAATCCTTTCTTTTGACATCTCAGTACCAGCTCTAGTAACACGTAAGACAACTAAGCAAATTCGTGATTATAAGAAAGCAAATTTCGATGCCATTAACACTGAACTGTCCACTTTTCTTGACATTTTTCTAGACAATTTTGACAATCGTACAGTTGAAGCTAACTGGAACTTATTCCTGCGAAAAGTCGACGAGCTAACCAACAAATACATCCCGCTTCGCAAAATCTCTTCGCATGCCAGAGCTCCATGGTACAATGCCTACTTAAAACGTCTATCAAACCGCAAGAAGCGCCTTTACCGTAAAGCGAAACTGCTGCCCACGAACGCTCGGTGGGTTGCATACAAAGTAGCCAACAATTCCTATGTATCCGCTGTCAAAAATGAGAAATCCAACTTTTTCCAGAGTACCTTACCTAGCCTGCTTCTAAACAATCCTCAAAGCTTTTGGCGTGTAATTAATCCAAGCACGACTGAGTCAATTAAACTGCTGGACCATAATGACGAATCCATTCCCGACAATGAGTGTCCGGTTGTCCTGAACAGGTTTTTTTGTAGTAATTTTGTGGTTTCTTCCAGTACATCTATTCCTTCCCCAAAGCTGCACGATTATCCACTCATGAATTCAATTATTATTGACACTCGGGGAATTTCTAAAATAATACAGTCACTTAAGCCCTCTTCAAGCCCAGGTGTCGATCTTATAACTTCTAAATTTCTTCAAGGTACGGCCTCGTATTCTTCAATTCTTCTTACCAAACTTTTTCAACAATCCATTGACAGCGGGTCCCTACCCATCCAGTGGAAAATCGGTAAGGTGGTCGCCGTTCACAAATCAGGTAGCAAAGAATCTCCTTTAAATTACCGCCCTATATCCCTTACGAGCATTCCTTGTAAAGTCTTGGAGCATGTCTTGTACACAAGCATCGTAACGTTTCTCGAATCCAATTCATTTTTCACGGATGCACAACATGGTTTTCGAAAGGGATTTTCATGTGAAACCCAATTACTGTCTTTTACACACCAGCTTCACCGCATTCTTGACCGTCGTTCTAAAGCGGACTGTATTTTTTTAGATTTTGCAAAAGCCTTTGAGAAAGTGTCCCATAATCTCCTGCTCCTGAAACTTAGCAAACTTAACCTTGATCGTGATGTGTTCAAATGGCTTGAACACTTTTTGTGTGGCCGTACACAGTTTGTTGCAGCCAACTCATATAATTCCCCAGAATGTTCTGTTACTTCGGGCGTACCCCAAGGCTCAGTCCTGGGCCCCCTCTTATTTTTAATTTACATAAATGACCTCACTGATTGCGTTTCATCAAACATACACCTGTTCGCTGACGATTGTGTGATATTTCGTGAAATTAATGACACAAGCGATGTTAGTATTATACAAAACGACCTTAACGCTATTTCAAACTGGTGCAGTCTTTGGCTAATGAACCTTAATATTAAAAAGTGTAAAGTTTTACGCGTATGTCGAACTTCAACCACTCCCGCCTCGTACCATCTTAATAATGTTCTACTCGATGGTGTTTCATCCTACCGGTACTTAGGTGTGCACATTACTTCTTGCCTGACATGGTCCGTTCACATAAGCAACATTATTAACAATGCAAACCGTATGTTAGGCTATCTTCGTCGCAATTTTTCTTCTTCACCTGCCTCTCTAAAACTACTGATGTATAAGAACTTGGTTAGAAGTAAATTAGAATACGCTGCTTCAGTTTGGGATCCCAGCATGGTTTATCTGATCAAAGCCCTCGAACTGGTCCAAAATAACTCTGCCCGGTTTATCCTACACGATTACGATCGAACAGCAAGCGTTACAGCTATGAAAAACTCGTTGCAGCTGACTTCCCTTTCTTCTCGTCGTAAGTTTTTTCGCCTGTGCCTTTTTCATAAAATCTTCCATAATAGCCCCCACCTTCGTGCTAATCTTTTTCTTTCACCGTCCTACGTGTCCTCTCGCATCGATCATGCGCACAAAGTTGGTATACCTATATGCCAAACAATTACGTGTTCAGAATCTTTTGTCCCACGCACCAGCAAAGACTGGAACCAGCTTCCTGGAGCGACTGCTGCGATTACTGATTATCAGCTGTTTCGCGCTGCACTAACAAACATTGTAAACTGAGGTTACTTATTACGTGTGCCTTTTTCGTTTTTTCATGTTCTTGCGTGTTCTGATGTGTTTTGTAGCTAGAATTGTATACTAGGATTATTTAAAAGATGTACACCAGATCTCTTTTGTTCTACTTTTGTGTCCTAACTTTGTTACCAGCTAAAATTGATTATTTAGTAAACGTTGAATCCTGTACTCCCCTTTACTCACCTTCTGAATCCATTTTTTGTAAACCCACTCCCCTCTTCAATGCCTCTGGCCCTGAGGGTACAATAAATAAATAAATAAATAAATAGACAAGCCAACGCGAGACACAAGAGTTATCGTGGGGCTAGATGTGGTAAAAGCATTTGACAACGTGAGGCACGTATCGATCTTGGAGAATCTGAGCTCCCTGAACGTCGGAAAGCGAGTTTATGACTACGTCAAGGACTTCCTTTCGAACAGGACAGCCACTTTAAAATTTGGGAAGAATACATCGAGGACATTAAATTAGGCAACAGGGGGACACCTCAGGGCTCAGTGTTATCACCCACCCTTTTCAACATTGTGATGTTGAAACGGCCTGAACAGGTAAAGGATATTGAGAATTTAATTCACACCACTTACACGGATGACATAACATTATGGATGAACAAGGGCAGTGGCGGCCAAATTGAAGGCTCTCTGCAAAGCGCCATTGATAAAATCGTGGAGTACCAGGAGCCCAAAGGACTTAAATTCTCGGCCGAAAAGTCGGAAGCACTCTTCCTCATGCCTGCCGGAAAACGGCGGCTCCACAACAGGCCTGAAGTGGACATCCACTTGTATGTTAACGGCGCAGAGATCCCCGCGGTCGACAGTATCCGTGTCCTTGGACTAAGGATTCAGGCGAACCGTAAGAATTCTGAAACTCTTGCTAGGTTGGAAGCCAGTTCTAATCAGACATGTCGTCTCATCAGACGAATAGCAAACAGGCATGCTAGGATGAAGGAGGCGAACCTTCTTAGATTAGTGCAGACCTTCATAATAGATAGGATAGTGTACGTGGCACATTATTTGAAATTAAACCAAGCAGAGCGGGGCAAACTTGACACCATTATCAGGAAAAGTGTGAAAGTCGCGCTCGGACTTCCCCCAAACACGTCAACTGACAAACTTATGAAGCTGGGGGTATCTAACACACTCGATGAGCTAATTGAGGCTGCTATGACTGCACAACATCAAAGACTACTCGGATCTAAAAGGGGGAGAGCAATATTAAAGAGATTGGGCTATGAGCCCACGCGGAAGCAAGTGACATACCGATACATATCAGGGACAGGATAAAGATACCTCCGCTACCCAGAAATATGAACCCTACCTTTCACGAAGGCAGGCGCAAAGCCAGGGCAGAGGCATTACAATCCAGGTACACCGGTCGACAGGACGTCGCGTATACAGACGCTGCGGAATATGAAAGCAAAGCGGTACACACGGCAGTGGCGGTCAGGGAAGATGGTGGCCTGATTGCGTGCTGCACAGTCCTTGGTGTCAAGACTGTAGAGGCCGAGGAAGTGGCCATAGCTTTGGCGATCAGCCAAAAGGGGGTCAGGGTGGTCATCAGCGACTCCAAAAAACGCTGTGAGAAATAATGAATCGGGAAGGGTGACGGAGACTGTCGCCCGTATATTAAACATGGTAGGAGTACCCAAAGAGCAGGTTCTGCTTGTCTGGGCTCCAGCTCACCAAGGACTTCAAGGGAACGAGGAGGCTCATTCGGTCGCCCGAAGTCTCACCTACCGGTCGACCCCTGGAACCTCCCAAGTTACCGAACAAAGAAGCGAGTATATGCGCACATACCATGAAATCGTCGCACACTACAGGCTGAATCGGCAAGTATACCCGAGAGCGGACAACTCACAAAGTAAAAAAACGAGGTTTTGTGGCGAAAGTTACAGACCGGTGTTTTTCCAAACCCCGCACTTTACAGCAAGTGGCACCCCGCAGTTTTCCAGTCCTTGTGTAAATTTTGTGATGAGGTAGCGAATTCGGTCCACATGGTGTGGACATGCCGAAGTCAAAACGATGGTTCTCACTCTGCAGCATCCTGGGAGGCCCTGCTCTGCAGCCCAGATCCAAACGTCCAGCGTGACGTCATCAGTCAAGTCCTTGCTGCTGCCGCGTCCCAAGGAATTCCGGCCGACAGCTAGGGGCGAAGGGCCATGCCTGAACAATTGGCTGCCTTTTTATTAAAGCTTTCTCTCTCTCTCTCTGCGGTGACCAGAAAATAGGCTCACCTCACGAAACTTTAACCAGCAGGGCATCCTGACCATGGTGAATCTTCTCAGATATTTGTTGTTGAACATGGATCTGAATTGCTGCCACAGACATCAAATACTGCGGAGCCGATGTGAAGTGCGTCCGCGCTCTCTTGCCCGCTAGTGGCCGAATCCGTCGAGCAAGGATTCTCGAAGTTTTGGCAGCAACAGTTCTTTGAATTTCCAGGGACACCAACTTTGGTGGTGGGCTACCTTTTATGGTGATTTCGTGAGGACCTCTGTGTTGTGGCCACGCTGCAGATCAGTTCAGCCTAGTCGACACGTACAACGTTATCGTCAGCTGCTCGCCGAAGCGCAGGCGCGAAGCGCCCGCAGCGTTTGGTCTGACGACTGCGTTGACGCTAATGAAACGCTAATCAGCGATAGAATACCATGTTACCGGCGAGGATATTACGCCGTAAGAAGCCACTGAGGCCACAGACTGGAGAACAGCCGGCACCAGTAGGGCGGGAGCTCAACGACACGACCGTGCTTTGCCTAATGGGTCAGTGTTGGAATGCGCTGGCCCGAAGGAACATGGAGCTATTCCCAAGACGCAAGTTGAAAGCGAAGTCATTAAAGCTTGGAGGATGCCACCGCTTCCATGAGAAGAAATCAAGATCATTTTCAGGCCCCAGGGTAGCCTTGATATACTCAAAATCGGTGCCCCATTAGTCACGACCACTATTTTCGCAGCTGCTGGGATTTCGACTGAGGCGAGCATGAGAGACACGATCTGCCCGAACGCACGACAAAATATCGTGGTTGTGAGAACACCAAGCCGCACCAACGCGGATTGTTACGTTCGCATTCGCCAATTGCGGATCCGAGAAAGTGTTTACGAAGTGAACGCGTATGAGACAGCCTTTGAGAACACTGCCAAAGGAAAGATTCATAGAATTTCTATTGCAGACGGACCCCAACAGTTCGACCACAGGATTGTAAACTCAAGAAATCCTGCGCTAGCAGCCAAACGCATAGGAACGACAACCACTGTGATAGTGGCACTTGATGTACTGAAGGTGCCGAGGCTTGTCAGGTACAGTGCAATGCTGTTGAGATGCTCGTTGTACCGTAAAAAGTGCTATAAGTGTGGCCACCTTGGCCATCGAATGGATGTGTTCCCCAATCCAAACAACAGGGTGTGCAGGGGCTGTAGATTGCGCAACGCGGATCAAGAACATAAATGCAACCCAAAGTGCGACTTGTGCGGCGGAGCGCACGTTATTACCGACAGGACATGCAAGGCGCGATACAAGATTCCGTACCTGGTTCGCAGAAGCAGATGGGAGAAGCAGAAAGCCGAGCAGAATCTACCCACAATGAAAGAGTTCCCGTCTCTGGAGCACCATTTAAAATTGAGATCCCAGGGCACACCACGGAGCCAATCCTGGAACTAGGCACGGCCTATTTCCAGGTCCACATCCCGCAATTGATCCAGCGCTACTAAATGAAGACGCGGCTGGGGCCACCTTGAAGAAGCTATCGGGCTCAAACCCAGAGCATAGTAATAGGTTTACAAGTAATAACAATAAAGCAACGGACAACAGGGATATTTAAATGCTAAAGAAAGAGAATGCAGCTATGCGTGAAATAATTTAAAGACTGACGAATGAAGTACACGACCTTTTAAAAAAGCACAACCTGTCAAGTACTTCCAGCCAGTACTTCCACAGACGACACAGCCATCCCCGCAGCTAAAAAGCGGGCTCTGCGAATCTCAGAAGGAGTCAGCCTCACGGGCCAAGTTATATCTGAGATGAATGACATTATGATGACGATGCAAGAGAACATCAGGAATCTTCGAATGGTCATGGCCAGTCTTGTGAAGAAGGTTGCCAGTATCGAGTGCAATGTTAACAGCCTCATAGCTACCAGCCAGCAGCAGCAACAGCAGATATTACAACAGCAACAATTCATTGAAGCTGAATTCTTGCGACCTATGCATGGTGGGCAGGGTACCGGTTCTTTAAACAGCCATCATGGCACCTCTCAATAACAGCAATCTCATTATATGCTATTGGAAGTGCAGGGGTTTCGGTAACAAGAAGGCACTTCTGTAGCAGCATATTAGGGGGATGGAGCGCAAGCCAGCAGTCATCTTGCTGCAGGAGACCCTCAACTATACAGCGAAAATATCGAGATACAAGGAGCACGTAGCTGTGACTGAGGGTAGGGGTACGATGACCCGTGTCCAGAATCGGTACACCGTAATCGCTCACAAAATCAGGGGATTCAAAATAAACACGTTTTGATCGAGCTGCTTCCATATCGGAGGATGAAACGCAGCATATTTATACTAAATGTGTACAGTAGTCCGTAAAACATGAAGCAGCGTTTTCTGGCTCTCTTTAAAAAGGCAGCCGCTGTGGCGAGGGACAGCCTACTAATTGTAGGGGGTGACTTCAACGCTCCCAGCAAGGCGTGGGGCTACGCGTATGATACCACGAAAGGCAGGCAGCTACGGCAAGACAAGACCAAGTTCGGCTACACATTAGTCACCGACCTGACCAACCCGACGAGACTTAGCACATCGACATGTTGATACACCACACCCGACCTCAGCTTCGTCAGACATGCTGGGGACGTCACGTGGAGAAACACCATGTCTGATCTTGGCAGTGACCACATAATCGTTCAGATACACTTACCGACACCGGACCAGAAATGACAGCACATGCACGAATTTCGGTGCACAGGCGGCGAGGAGTTTCGGTTCAAAACAGAAGTGCAGTGGTCAAGTGACGATGTTATCAACGACATCGGCGAGTGGGTGCAGTTGCCTAACGCAGACGTCAAGCGTGCAACTAGGACAATGATGACCGATGTCAAAACTAATAAAATTAACAGCCATCAGGCGCACTTATTCGAGGCTAAGGTGTCAATCCTGAATCACTAGAAAGGCCAGCGCCTCAACCATTATCTAAGGAAGAGGGTTGCCGAGCTCAACAAGGCTATTGAGGAACACTGCCGCACCATATATAAACAACAATAGGATGAGCTTTGTAAGTCCGTTGAGGGTCAGTTACACAGCAAAAAAACATGGCAGACTCTCCGACATCTCTTCGACAGTGCAAAGACTAAAACCTATCAGAGGCATTGTCTGACCAGGCTTCTCAATACAAGTGTGCGAGAGGTAGGAGAGCAGGCAGTCATCGACAGGCTCATTCATAAGTATCTTTGGGTGTAGGTGTCATGCACGCAGATTATTGCGGTGCAGCAAACACACCACTGGACAAAGAATTCACTAAGGAAGACTAGCAGCGCTGCACTTCCTCCACAGGCGTAAGGCGCCTGGGCCCGATGGTGTTACCAATGGAGCGCTTAGGAACATTGGTGAGAAATTGGTTATAAGGCTCACGGAAAACATAAATGAATGTTGGAGGGCAGGAAACATACTGGTGCACTGGGAGATGGCTAAGACAGTCAATACCCAAGCCTGGAAAAGCCCCCGGTCTCCACACTCTTCCACCTATCTCCTTAACTTCGTGTGTCTGAAAGGTATGAACACGCCGTCCTCCACCAAGTCAACAACTACCTCGAATCTACGGAAGCACACCCGCACACCATCTTCGAATTACGGGTACACCTGTCGACTCAGGATGAAATGCTCCAGCTTAAGCATCAGGTCCTCGACAACAAGCCTCGGACCGCCAAGGCGATCCTGGGCCTAGACCTGGAGAGCACTTTTGACAGTGTCAGCTATTCCGTAATCCTGCAACAGATCTTTGTGTTCAACCTCGGAGTGAGGATTTACAACTACATTCGGGATTTCCTCACTGGAAGAAGACCCATCCTTCTGGCAGGCAATATCGTAAGCGCGGAACAGAAGCTTGGTAGCAGAGGAACCCCACAGGTCTCGGTATTGTGCCTGATGCTATTTATTTGATCATGATTGGCCTTGCCTAACAGCTCCAAACAGTGAATAACGTGAATAACACGATATATGCAGATGACATGATGACCTGGTCCTTCAGGTTTAGTGACGGCCAGATTGAGACAGCCCTGCAGGATGATATTGATGTTATTGAGGAGTACCTGGCTGGCACCGGTCTCCGATGTTCTCCCAAAAATTCAGCACTCTTGATGTACTGACCTACCCTTAAGGGATGCCTCCCAAGAACTTCATTAAAACAAGAGCAAAATGAAGAGGCTTCATTGCACACCCAAAGTGGTGGCACCATACCTATCGTACAACGCATCCGAGTCCTTGGAATGATTATCTAATCCAACAGGGTGAATGGGGAGGCTGTAAATAAGTCTCTAACAAGGTCACCAACGCCGTCAGACTTATCAAGCGAGTCAAAAATAGAAGAGCTGGACTGAAGAAGGCCAGCCTCATTAGGCTGGTACACTGCTTTGTCTTTGCCACAATGCATACGTAGCGTCGACGCACAACTAAAATAAAGGTGAAAAGAACAAGATCAATATCATCATCCGCAAGATATACAAAGTCGCTCTGGCCTACCAGAATCTACGAACACTGAAAGGTTACTCACACTGGAGATTTAAAACACTTTCTATGAAATAGCGGAAAGAAAGCGAATCTCAAAACTCCAAAAGCTTACTCTCACCAACCCCCGCAGGGGCACCTGCGTAAGCAGGCGTTTGGTGTGTAGTGACACCATGGACCCGAGCTAACGGGGCAGTTTTGACTCCCTCCCACGCCTAGCCGTGCGTGGCTTTGCCGTATCCGGGGAAAAGGGGATCCTGGGGGTTGAGCCGACGCCGGCTGATTGGACCTTCAAGGCCCCCCGGTGGAGGCAACACACCCCTTTGGCCCCGGCTTCACGTAGACGGCACTCCTGGGCTGATCCACCCAAGGGAAATCGGCAGTCGCCCTTTCCTACATCTTTCCTCTTCCTACATCTTCGTCTTTATCTCTCACTTTTCTTCTGTCCTGTCATCTTCTCTTTTACGTTTACTTGCGAATTTCCTGGCGGCGAGGGTTAACCCTGTGTAGTTACCCAACCTTGGGTAGTTATATTCGGTTATAGTGGCGATGCATGGCTGGCGTCTCCAAGTGTTCACTATTCAACCTTGTAGCATCCCCTTGTTGGGCTCGGTGGTGGGTGGCCACCATCGCCGCCGAACTTTATAGTATTTCTATGGCAAAAGCTTCCCCCCCTTCCTAATCGCTTCCTAAAAAGGTGGCGCACCGAAGACACTTTCTTGCTTAACACACTAAAGCCGACTTTCCCAAAGTACCATGTAATCCACAGTCAAATCGAAAAGAAGACAGTCTGAGCCATTTCACCTTTTCTCGTTTCCAGAACTTTCACAGAAGCAATAGGCCCAGGTTATAAAGTGACAAAGATGGGAAGTGGCGATCTTCTTCTGGAGGTTCGTGACAAAGCTCAGTATGAAAAGCTGTCTAAGCTTGTAGCCTTTGGGGAAACCCCTGTTTCGGTGGGCCCACACAGGCCCATAAACACTGTCCGTGGCGTAATTTCAGATGATGATCTTACTGAGCTTTCTGAAAGTGAGCTGCTCGAAGGTTGGCAGGACCAGAACGTGGTCAAAGTCCAACGAATAACAATAAGGCGCAACACCAAACTGACCCCTACAAAACACGTAATAATTACCTTCGGAACAACTGACTGAATCAATCGAAACCGGCTATTGTAAGCTCCGTGTAAGACCATACTTTCCCAACCCTCGTCGATGTTTCAAGTGCCAATGTTTCGGTCATGGATCACTTAGTTGCAGAGGGCGTGCCACTTGCGCACAGTGCGCGTCCATTGAACACATATCGGACAACTGCACCTCAGAAACAACTCTTTGTTCGAACTGTGAAGGAGATCACGCTGCCTACTCACGATCATACGCCGCATGGAAAAAAGAGAAACAAATAGTAGAACTTAAAGTTAAATTCAATCTCTCATTCCAAGAAGCACGCAAACGTTTCGCAATACACAACCCATCTTATCCCTCCTTTGCAGGTGTGACGCGCCGGGGCGCCGCGCCACATGTCCCGGCCCCCGCGAATGTCACACAGTGTGTGGCCGTGGTCGTGCGCCAGCCCCCTGGCTGAAGCAGCCTGCACTGCTCCGCCCCCTGACAAACAGGGCCGGCAGACCCCGTGTCTGCTGAACCTCGAACCACTGCAAGCGCAGTTAGGTCTGAAAGTTCAGTGAATGTGCCTGCGCAGCAGGCACCATCCACCGCCTCACAAGAGGTGATGGATACAAGTCTCATTCCTCCAGCGCCTCAGACACCGAAGGATGGGCGCAACTCCTTGGAGTGCGCCAAAAAAGAAATACCTCGAATCACAGGGCCCCCAAAAGGCCCTGTATCTTAACGCAACACCTTTGTACACACAGCACCACACTACATTAAAATGACACAAATAATGCAGTGGAACGTCAGAGGACTGTTCAGAAACTTCGACGATATCCAGGAACTTGTACACAAACATACACCTAAGGTGCTGTGCGTACAAGAGACACACCTGAAACCTAAATACACCAACTTTTTACGTCACTACGTTATCTTTAGGAAGGACCGGAATGATGCCATTGTGCCATCCGGTGGTGTTGCCATTATAGTCAATCAAGGGATTGCATGCACACACCTACTACAACAAACATTCCTTGAGGCGGTGGCTGTGGGAGCAGTTCTTTTGAATAAGCTCGTCACCATCTGCTGTCTCTACATACCTCCACAACACCGTCTTGAAAAGCATGAATTCGAGTCCCTCATAGACGAACTTCCAGAACCTTATATTCTCCTTGGAGATTTCAATGCACATAGCAATCTTTGGGGTAACTCTCGCTGCGATGCTCAAGGTCACCTAATTGAACAGCTTTTTTTTTCTTCCGGTACGTGCCTGCTGATTCGGAAAGAGTCAACATATTACAACATCGCTAAGAATACGTACACAGCAATAGACCTCAGCATAATATCCCCATCACTCCTGCCTCTACTTTAATGGGAAGTCATTAATGACCCATGTGGTACTGCCCATTTTCCTATCGTTATCAGCGCATCAATAACAAATACATGTCCAGCACAACTTCCCAAATGGCTCACCAACAAAGCCGATTAGGAAAAGTTTCGAAACATGTCTGTATTATCTTGGACAGACATGGCGGTGTTGAGCATAGAGGATGCTGTATGCTACTTTACAGCTTTCTTGGTTGATGCAGCAACAAAATGTAATCCCCAAACATGTGGATCGTCCAGCAAACGACGAGTCCCATGGTGAAATAACGAGTGCCATGATGCTCGAAAAAAAAACGAAATAAGGCACGGAAGTTGCTTAGAGACTCGCCCACAACCGAGAATCTTGTAAACTTTAAGAACATCAAGTCGCAAGCAAGGAGGACGCACCGACAGGCGAGAAGGGAAAGTTGGCACAAATTTTTGTCAGGCATTAACTCATACACAGATGAGTCGAGAGTCTGAAGGATGGTTGGTAAGGTGGCAGGACGAAAAGCACATTCACTTCCTCTAGTGAACACACAAGGGGAGAGTTTGGAAGACCAGGCAAACACTCTCGGAGCGCACTTCGAACAGGTCTCCAGCTCAACACACTATAGTGAAGCGTTCCGACAATGCAAAACTGCAATAGAAAAACAGAGATTAGAGCTCAAGCCCACAACGCATGAGGTACACAACGAACCTTTCTGTTTGGCTGAACTACAAGCCTCACTTACCTGCTGCAATAAATCTACCCCAGGCCCGGACCGTGTCGCATATGAAATGTTGAAACACCTGCCCACTGAAACTCAGAAAGCTCTCCTATCTCTGTATAATGCGATACGGTCTTCGGCGAGCTACTCTCAGCCTGGAAGGAAGCTATCAATATCCCAATTCTAAAACAAGGCAAGGACCCGGCCTCAGTTTCCTGCTACAGGCCAATAGCATTAACCAGTTGTATTTTCAAGGTCTTTGAAAAAACGATTAACAGGCACCTGATGCAATTCCTTGAAATTAATGGCCTACTTGACCCATACCAGTGTGCGTTTCGAGAGGCTCGGTCCACCACGGACCACCTTGTCCGTATCGAGGCAAAAATTCGCCATGCTTTTGTTCATACGAATTTTTTCTTTCTGTGTTCCTCGTTATGGAAAAGGCATATGACACTGGCGCTTCGGCATTTTGCGAGACCTGTCACATTTAGGTGTGCGGGTAGAATGCTGACAATTATCAAAAGCTACCTGTCCAACCGGGCATTCTGTGTCCGAGTTGGCACTGTCTTATCTCGAGCACTTGTCCAAGAAACAGGAGTGCCACAAGGAGGTGTATTGAGCTGCACACTTTTCATAGTTAAAATGAATTCCTTGCACCTGTCTCTCCCACGAAATATTTTTACTGCATATATGTCGATGATGTACAGATTGGTTACAAATCATGCAACATCTCAATGTGCCAACATCAAGTTCAACTAGGGTTGAACAAGGTATCTCAATGGGCAAACGAGAATGGCTTTATACTCCAGGCGCAAAAAGAGCACTTGTGTCTTGTTCAGCCGAAAGAGAGGCCTCTATCCTGACCCCAACATTGACCTGCATGGTCAACCTCTGTCAGTGAACACCGAGCACAAGTTTCTTGGTCTCATATCAGACACTAAACTAACCTTCATTCCACACATCAAGTATTTAAGGGACAGGTGCTTAAAAACAATGAACATTTTGAAAACGTTGTCACGCACTACATGGGATAGTGACACGAGCTGTCTAATACATTTATATAAAAGCCTCGTACGCACACGCCTTGATTACGGTGCTATAATCTATCAGTCAGCAACACCATCAGCCTTGAAAATTCTCGACCCTGTCCACCACCTAGGCATTCGACTCTCTGCGGGTGCTTTCCGAACCAGCTCTGTGGAGAGCCTGTACATGGATTCGATTGAATGGTCGCTCCACCTACAAAGATGTTCCCTGCCCTCTTTGTACTTTTTGAAGGTGAAGGCCGACTAGAAACACCCCTCTCATTTCACAAGCAATGATTTGTCTTGTTCTGGCTTGTTCGAGAACCATCCGTCGTTGCGGCAGCCCTACTCGCTTCGTGTAAGAAGCCTTGCCGAAGAATCAGGTGTGCCTCTTCTCGAACACAGTTTATGTCTCCTGCAGCATATCTGCCACCGTGGCGGTGGCAGCTCATAGACTGTGATGTCTCTTTTGTTGAAGTCACAAAGCACGCACCACTTGCACACATACGTACGTACTTCCTAGAACTGCAACATAAATACACATGCCCTGATTTTTTTACCGATGCTTAAAAGTCCAACACTTCTGTGTCATATGCAGCGGTAGGCCAATCCTTTTCCGAAGCCGGCATTCTTCATCCTGATGCAAGCATTTTCACAGGAGAAGCTTACGCAATAATGGCGGTCGTAAAACACATCAAACAGATAACGTTACAAAAGGCGGTTATATACACAGAATCTCTAAGCGTGGTCAAAGCCCTGAAAACTCCTAAAAAACACAAGAACCCTGTGCTGGTGTCACTTTACACACTTCTGTGCACACTGTACAAATCAAAACAGCACGTCGTTGTCTGCTGGGTTTCAGGGCACCGTGAGATACAAAGGAACGTTTTGGCCGACAATCTGGCTGCTTGCGCCAATGACACTACTCCCAATGCATCACCATCAGTTCTGCACATGACTTAAAACCTTTTCTAAAACGAAATCTCAGGGCGTATTGGCAGAGCTTGTGGGATAAAGACACTGATAATAAACTCCATGCTATTAGGCCGCAGCTAGGTTATTGGCCGCCACTATCAAAATCACGACACGCAGAAGTAATACTAACAAGACTTAGAACAGGACATACACATTCTACACATTCATTTCTTCTGTCTACCGGCGATTCACCATATTGTGAAAGATGTGGAGAGCCCCTTACGTTTCTCCACATTCTAGTTCAGTGCAATGAGCTAGATGCTCTAAGAAAAAAGCACTTTTTACTGCCCCACCGACAGCAGCTCCCTCTGCATCCCGGGATGCTCATCGGTAGGGATCCACTTTTTAAACTGCAAACACTTTTCACGTTTTTGAAAGATGTGCATAGCTTTCACCCGATATATCGTGGTCATTAGTAGCACGACCTCTATAGAGTGGTCGTGGCTGCGGTGACTACATCTTCATCATCGTTTTATTATCGTGACATATTGCCATTCGCTATCATTACACATATGTCACGCCACTGTCATGATTTTATTCCTTCTATGTTTTAAACCACGTTAGAGCGAGGAATTTGAAGACCCCTTTACAGCCATGCATCATATCATTGTTATTATCTGTAGTCGATTGAAATGGCACTCTTTGGCCATAAATTGGCCCTTGCGCCATAAAAACTACTCATCATCATCATCATTACTCTGACCAACACTGGAAGACACTTATTCCAAGAGTTTGGCATCACATATCACCAACAGCATGGGGACAAGGTGGGCATACCTAAGTAAATTAGAGAGAAAATACGCGTTACCCCGATTCCAAAGAACATGAATCCAATTTACGACCCAGGTCACAGAAAAGCAAGAGCTACACTTCTACTGAGAACATATTGCAACGAGAGAAACGCGCGTTTCACTGACTCCGCGTGCTATCCCGACGGGCGGCGGTTTATTATCATTGTGATTAACACGGCCAAAACGACAGCGCACGCAGCTATAACCAATATCCGACACCCGGAGATAGCTCAAGAAATGGGCATTGCTCTGGCTCTAACTCACCCTGAAACTGTGCGCAATGACTCACGCTCAGCAGTACGGAATTTCGGTCAGATTCCGACTGAAGCCCTTCACTTACAGGTGCATGCCAGCCAGATTTCCCAGGCTACCTCGATCTGGATCCCTGCCCATATGAGTGACGTCTGCCCGCCCTTCTCCAACCTTTTTGAGGTAGAGCACTCCGCCACACGCGACGTAACCAACCGTGCAGGAGGCGATGGCCTTGTTGAAGAGTATGCGTACCGGGATCGACCTACGGGATGCAGTGACCTCACCAAGGGGTTCTACTTGGCCCGTCGATGCTATCCTACGCCTCATAACAATTTATGCAGAGCCCAAACAGTTGCCTGGCGATCGACAGTTGCCAACTAGCACTTACCCTATTCTCCTGATATGTTGCTGAATATAGCCCGAGATCTATAGCACGAACATCTGTAAGGTTTGCCAGACAGACACAGCAACCCTAAAACGTATGCTCTGAGAATGCGAGGCTAAAGCGATGCGTATTATTCCCGATGTTCTTTCGGTAAGGTCAGAGGCCGCTCTGCAGAGCTCCAAGCTCGCAGACCAACTCTGCACAGTCCAGCAGGCCCGTGAAGCGGCGGAGAGGCAGGGCCTTGACGACCCGACATGGGAGACCGGAGCTCGGGCAACTAATTTGCCGGAATATAAATAAAGTTTTTTCACCGCCACCACCACGGGCATGCCATAATCGTAACTACATCAGATGAAAACGTATAGCATGTTATCATGTGGCAGAAAAGCAATCGCATCGCAGAACTTCCCGTAAAAACTTTTATTTATTAAGCATAGCAAGAAACTAAGCCTTTAATAAACAGTTGCTTTAGTGTTTTAATTTTATAATCACCATTTGAAAAAATTTCAGCACTACTGTGGCACGCAGGCTGCCGCAAACAACCCACCTCCATTGAATTGTGCGGCGCGCCCACGTGAGCGTCGGCGAAAAATGGCGCCGCGTGCAACGCGTATGGCGAGTGGCCAAGGAGAATCCAGGAAGAAACGTGCGTGTGGAGAAAAGCGTCGTTATTTTCCCGAGATCAAGGGGGTTTTACATCCAGCCATTCAGCTGATCATTAGCGCCAGATTTCCCTCTAGCTTAGTTTGTGAGAAACTCAATGTCGAATACAGGTGAAATTCGCGATTGCGATGTTTTTTTTTACTGTCATTCGCATCGCATATTCAACGTATACTACGCATTTCGAGCCAATTCTGGCCAAGTCATATTTCGTTGCAGTTGGCCTTTAATATAAGTACAGAGTTCTAAAGGGGATAGTGGGTTCAGGGAGAGCTCGTGGGTGGGGCATCTGCCGTAGACACCGCGAGATGGCGCAACCAACGCGAGTGCTGTACGCATGGAGAAAAGAAAAACCATGATGTCATTTCCTTCACACTTTTCACGTAGTGCGCTCGCTGGGCGTGCCCTCTCCTATCTTTCCTTCCTCCATGGCTGTATGTAAAGCGAAACGCAGAGCCACAGCGGTGCGGAGAAAGCCGTGTGCGCTTATTGTTTCACCGAATAAAGGAAGCGCATTGTAATTTAGAATGTTTTTGAAAACTTCCTCTGAGTTAAGACAAGCGCAGAAAAACCTGAACAGGCAGACGTTTCAAGCTAGCGTCAGAATAGAACTGATCCAACAAGTGCAGAAAACGGTCGCAGGTTGATGCGGCCGATTGTTTGTCTGCGCTTGTTTGTCTCTTCTGTTGTGTCCCGTTGGTTTGCGCTTCCAATTATTCCATTATGTCATTCATTTGCTATTGACAATTGTCATACGTTTGTTCTCAATCTCATTCACAAGTACGATTAAGCCAAGCAACGGCGGCACCGCATGTACTAACACATTCGGAACATATGTTCTATATCAATTTCATTACGAGCGGTTTCGTTTACGGTTGTACATAACAAATGAGATCTTAAAATTTAATTATTCCCAAGACGATGCCGCTATGTCACAGCTGTATTAGTTACTCGAGATGGCGAAGTTTTGTGACGTAGTAAAAAATAAAAAGAAGACTAGCAACAAAAAAACTTCATTGGCAGAAAACTCCACAGTGTTCTCAAAGTACATGGCTGTAACGAAAGAGGCATTATGAGCAACGGCTGATCTTCACATGCTTTTTACGCCGTTTATGTCGCAATTTTGAGCCTTTTTACATTAAAATGCAGCGTGGTCAGCATATAGAACTTGGTCAACTCTGTCGTTAGCGCATCTTGATGCTGGAGGCAACCTAGGGAATTATGAAATTTCTCATTCACCAGCAACATCACATCCAGTGTGCTGTCCCTGCAGAGTTTTTCTAGCCTGAAAAACAGTGAAGACGTCTTAGCTGCCCTAAAAAGCTCTTGTGAGGGATACAACAAGCCTCCCTTACCACATATCACAGTGTACTCACTGTCTCTGCTTTCCGTAATAGGGGCTTCCAAAAAAAGGTCTTGCAGCTCGGGCATGCAGTCATAACGCTTTAGAAACCTATTTTCGAGCAACATAACCTGCTATATAGTGTATTAGACGGTCATCATTTTTCTGTCCTACAACTCTTTACTCCAAAACATGCGTTCAGCTGATACTAAGGTCCCTTTCTATATCAGATGGTCTACTGCAGGAACCCTGGCTTTTGGAGCAGGAGGACTTTGCGCACTCAGGAGAGAACTATTTTTGCACTAGCTCCGTTAAGTTCCACTTTGCTCGAGCATACGGTCTTAGCAAGGTTATAAAATTACGGGCAATTAACGACAATCAGAAACTGCGTGGGTCTAGGTTGATTGCTAGGTGCGTTCATCCGTCCGTGCGTGCGGCCGTCACAACAAGCGCGCAAAGCACCAGCGGAAGCCACGCCAGAGAGCCCAAGCGACTACAGCACCGCCACCAGCACCCAGGTCTGATCCGCACTCGCCGCCTCGCCAGGCCCCAGAAACTCTCAAGTTCCCGCGATGGCCGTAGAGGGCGAAAAAATATCTTTTGCCACCCCGTGGGGGAGGTGCGCGTACATTGAACGGGCAAATTTTTGTAGTAGAGCTTAGACTTCCTTTTTTTTTGTAGTGCAGGGCTCGAGTTTAGTAATTATCGAGTATAAGGACACTTGGTTTCAGAAAGACATGGTTAAAAACACTGTCAAGTGTTCAGGATGTCGAGTGGGTTTGAAAGTGGACTCAAGCGTAGAAGCAGATGGAGAAGAGGCTGACGCGAAGTGTTGGCAATGTGAGGTCGAGGAAAAAATGGAGAAAATGATGATTGCCCAGAGTGAAATGCTGATGAGAATCGCCGAGATCAAGACTGCGTTGGCGACAGAGCAAGAAAAAACGAGGCCAATGGGAAAAATACTGAAGTCCGCCGAGCAAGCACTAGCGAGGCTGAACAAAGAAGCGGCCTACGGAGAGAACAGTATGGAACCGGCAACCAGAACGGTGGAGAAGGAAGAGCAAGCCAGTTTGGAAAAAACAGGTTTAGCCGTTTCAATTGTCGCAAGGCCCAGCTTCAGCGAGGTAGTGATGGGGCTGGGAGGAGACAACGCAGCCGGCGTCACAGGTGCAAGTAGCCCCTAGGTGCAGGACGGTCCAGCTGAAAAGTCACAACATGTGATAATCGCCGGGGACTCGAACTTAAATCCATGCACAGAAGCCATCAAAGAGAGGGTAAGAGGTGACAAGAGGGTTGCAGTAGGGGCGTTCCCAGGACGCAAGCTTGAAGCAGTCATGAGGCAAGCGAGCGCTAAACTCAAAACTACAGCTGATAGACGAAACCTCGTGATAACTTCAGGTGGTTTAAACTATGTCTTAAATGAATATACAGCAGGACTAGCAACCACACTGGCGAAAGGCGTCGATGACATGCGCGCCACTTCTCCTAAGGTACAGGTAGTGATATGCAAGATACCGGAGGTACCGGCGCGTGATAGCAACCTGCAAAGAGTGGTCGTACACGCAAACCAAGAGATATGGCGGATGAGTCGAGAGAAAGGCTTTGAGGTGGGGTAAATAAACAGAAAGGTGCATAGGTGGGGTGGTTTTCAACGAGACAGAATGCACTTCAATGGGCGGCTAGGTCATGAGGTGGGTTGGCGACTTGCAGGACGCGCAGTAGCTTTTTGGGGGGGCAAGCGAGCCCTTCGGGGTGCAGGATAGCTTGTAACGAGGAAAACAACCAGGGAGGTTCTTCGACAGGTGGTATGGACCGATACGATTCCAAATTGGCACCAATATGTAAGATAGGTAGAGTCCGGAGCATAAATAGATGTAGCCACAAGCGCCGAGCCAATTCAGACATAGGTTATATTAACATGCAGGGTGGTGGGAACAGGCTGAAGTGGGAATAGATAGAAGAACAGCTAAGGGAAGAGAGGCCAATGGTATACGGCTTTGTAGAAACACATCTCAGGGACATGGAACAACCTCCGAATAATCCGGACTACGCGTGGGAATATTGTAATAGAACAGAAGGCAGCAGAAAGGGGGGTGGTATTGGGGCATTCATTCATAAAAGTAAAGAGTGACAAAGGGTCAAGCAGGAGTGCAAGGAACACTTATGGCTAAAAGGGAAAAGGGCAGGTCAAATGACACTCCTTGGTTTCGTGTAATTGTGAACGGGAGCAAAGGCCAGAGAGGAAAACCAGGCAATGGTAGAGTGTATATCAAAGGACATTCAGGAGTTAGGAAGAGAGGGCGAAATAATTATACTAGGAGACATGAATGCGCACATAGAAGATATAGATGAGTATACCGACCCGACAGGGAAAGTGATCATGGATATGTGTGAAAGGCTTCATTTCATCATTTGCAACAGTACCGAGAAATGTGAAGGGCAAATAACATGAGAGGTAGGAAGGCTGCAGTCGACGATAGATTATGCACTGACGTCACATAGGATGTATGAAAAGCTCAGGGGAATGCACACAGATGAAGGTGGCTCCAGAAGTCTGGGTAGTGATCACAAATGTATCAAGCTAAGTTTTAAAAGAGCAACGAAAGTTGGAAGGAGACAAGATGAGCAACTACAGGAAAATTTTTATCAAGAAAGGCAAATGGCAATAGCCACTAAACAAGTTGAGAAAGTAATCACGGAGGATAATAAGACTGTGAGGACATACACGAATCTAATTAGATTGTTTGAGCTAGAGCTTGCTAAGACGCGTGACAAGTCACCCCGGAAAAAAAGACACAAACCCAAAAGTTGGTGGGATGAGGAAGTTAAGAGAGCCAAAGCAAAACGTCAGGAAGCCTCTAGGGAACACAGACATGCCAAGCAGCGGGGTGAACCGACAGATGATGTTGAAAGAAAATGAGAAACTTTTCTAAGCTGTAGAAGGGACGCATCTCTTCTGATCAATGAAAATATTAGAAGAAAGGGAACTCAGTGGCTGGCAGAGGTACATAAAAAAGATAGAAAGGCAGCTGCGAAATTTTGGAATCATCTAAACTCCCTAAGAATTGAGACGAGCCTAGAGCAGAGTTTTATAACTACAGGCCAAGGTGCTCGGCTAGAAGGGGATGAAGCTATTGAATATATAAGAACAAGGGTGACAGAATAATTTCAAAAAAGAAGTACTTTATGCACCACAATAGACAAGGACGAGTCAAGTGATGCAATGGCTCCATTTTCACAACGAGAGTGGGAAAGTGCTGAGAAAAGGGTTTCTAGTAGTACATCAACAGGCCCAGATGGCATTCCAATTATGCTGATAAAGACATTAGGTCCGAAGTCTAAGCAGGCTTTGAGAGAGGCAGTGAGCTAAATAATAATCGATGGTGAAGTTCCCTATGGATGGAAACTTAGCAGAATGAGCATGATCTATAAAGGAAAGGGGGACAAAGCTGACATAAACAACTACTGTCCTATAACAGTGACGTCAGTGGTCTACAGGCTGGCGATGCAGATTATAAAGGAAAGACCGCAGGCATGGATGGAAGGTGAGGGCGTGCTGGGGGAACTGCAGAATGGGTTTCGGAAACACAGGAGGTTGGAAGACAATCTGTTTTCACTGACGCAGTGCATCGAAAGAGCAGAAAAGGAACACAGGCCCCTGTGGCTAGCATTCTTGGATATCAAGGGAGCGTACGATAGCGTGGTTCAAGAGGAATTGTGGGGAATACTGGGCACACTAGGCGTTGAACATGTAGTCACTAATCTTTTAAAGGGTATCTATAAAGGTAACAAGGTAGTTATAAAGTGCGAAAAACAGGTATCCAAGCCTGCAGAGGTAAAACGGGGGCTTAGGCAGGGGTGCCCACTGTCACCCTTATTATTCATGATGTACCTACAGGGATTGGAGGCAAAATTAGAGGGAAGTGGGCTGGGCTTCAACCGCTCTTTAGTCAAACAAGGAAAACTTATTGGTCACGCACTACCAGCATTAATGTACGCAGATGATATACGGCTAATGGCCAACAACAAGGAAGATTTGCAGAGATTGATGGACATCTGCGGTAATGAGGGAGATGGGTTAGATTTTAGATTCAGTAAGGAAAAATCAGCAGTCATAATTTTCAATGACAACGAAGGTAGTGAGCTTAGAATACAAGAGGTCACGCTTGAGATGACAGATAAATACAAATATCTGGGCCTATGGATAAGCAATGGGACCGAATACCAGAGGGAACACGAAATATACGTGACGACTAAAGGTAACAGGAATGCAGCCGTGATGAAAAATGGGGCACTGTGGAGTTACAATAGGTATGATGTTGTGAGAGGATAATGGAAAGGGGTCATGGTTTCTGGGCTGACGTTCGGCAATGCGGTCTTGTGCATGAGATCAGAAGTTCAAGCAAGATTAGAAATTAAGCAACGTGGAATAGGTAGGCTTGCTTCAGGAGCTCACGGGAATACACCAAATCAGGGAGTACAAGGTGATATGGGATGATGATCAGTGAAGGCTACACGTGCACATTGGCGAGATTTCAGCAACGATATTACTGGCCAAGGCTCACCGCTGCCGTGAAGCAACACATTCGTATTTGTTTGGACTGCCTGGGACATAAGTCTCCTCCGACGAAACCAGCCGGCCTGCTGCAACCTGTTCAGGACCCAAGTACACCATTCGACCATATCAGAATGGATATCTTAGGTTCACTTCCTACTTCTGCTGCAGGGAACCAGTGGGTTATCATCGCGACTGATTACCTTACTCGGTACGCTGAAACGATGGCTATCCAACGAAGCACAGCAGCGGAGGTAGCCAAAAGTTTCATAGAAAATGTTGTACTGCGACATGGTGCACCATTCGTCAGGATAACAGACCACAGGGCCTGCATTCATGGTGGCTCTTCTTGAGCACGTCTTCATATTAAGTGAAACGAGTCATCGAAAGACCACTGCCTACCACCCGCAGACGAACGGACTGACAGAGCGCCTGAACAAGACAATCGAAGATATGCTTTCGATGTACGTGGACGTTCGACATGAAAATTTGGACGAGACGTTGCCCTATATTACGTTCGCGTACAATACAGCCAAGGAAGAAATGACTCGCATGACTCCTTTCAGCCTTATTCCCGTGAGGGAGGTAAGGACAATGCTAGATGCCATGTTACCACATGAATGGGACGACAATGACACGGGCGCCGACATATATACCGAACGTGCGAAAGAAGCCAGGCAGCTCGCACGCTTGAGAATCTGCTAGCAACAACATTACGACGCAGGTCGCTGCAACGCCCACCGGAGAGCAGTAACCTACAAAGCTGGTGCCCAAGCATGGGTTTGGACACCCATACGAAGAAGGGGACTGTCCGAGAAACTATTAAGGCAATACTTAGGACGGTATACAGTATTGCAAAAGTTAAGTGACGTCATCTACGAGGTCGTCCCCAACAGTCCCTCTTGCACCAGGCGTCAATCCCAATGGTTTGAGCTTGTACATGTTGGGGGATAACATAACTTAATGTTTCCGCACTGAAGGTTTTACTACAACTGCCCTTCAATCGGGGCACACACACAGTTTTCTTGCTTCGTTCGGGCGAGAGTGTTCTTATCACCGGCGCCCATGTTTGGAGGCATTGCCGCGACACGCAGGCGTAGAAGCGGCGCAGAAGCGGCGCTTGAACCATTTCGCCACAATGTGATAAGCATGAAGTCATATGTCAGCGATTGACTGCGTTTCTTCACAACGGTCGAACGGATGTAGCATCGGGGCGATGCTTCTATAAGGAGGGGCAAGTGACACGTGTATATACGTAGAAGAGGATGACGATGGAGGTGTTTCGCAGTCTCCGGGTAGCGGGACAGGAGGTTCAAAAACGAAAGATGAAGAAGGCATTCACTGTACAGTATTGCACTCCTTACATTCTGCCTAGGGTCTCTTTTCTTTTTTCTTTCTCTTTTTTTGCTGGGTGGTTTCGATATTGAATAAAAAATCTTATTGAGTTGAGTCGTCAATTTTTGGCCGATCCCCTTAAGTTGGTACGAGCCATGGCTGTGGAATTATCATCATCATCATCATGTACAGTTGAGAAAGAGAAGAGGAAAGTAGGATCGAAAGTTGGGCTAGTTGTGTATGCACGGTGTAACTATCAGTTAAAGCGCACGAAAAACAGACAGGAAGACAGGACAAGCGCTTTCTCGCAACTAAACTGTTTATTTGAAAGGGCAGAATATATATACAGACAATTGAAAAACACGACGCATGCGTGTGCAGACAAAAAAGTACATTCGTGGCACATCGAGAACACATGGTAAAAGAAGACAGATTATCTCGGAACATAATCTAGAAAAACAAACTCTTTTTCGTGCAGCAAAACCGAAGGCTGGCTGACGCATTGTTCTCCTCTTTTCCTTATGTGAAAAGCTTCTGTGATCCTCTTTTTCAGGATAGTGAAGTGGTTTTTCGGTCTAAAAATAAATTAACTCGTGAGTTGACAGAAGCTTTTCACATAAGATCGTTATCAATATGTACAACTGAATAACACTATTTCTGCAAAGATAACATTAAACCAAGGAGTCCCCCAAGGGTCTATACTGGGGCCATTATTGTTCCTTGCCTATATAAATGATATTGTCGATATACCTCATTCTCCTGAACTTATAAGGTACGCTGACGATACGAACGTTTTCTTTTCATCAGACAATCTAATATCACTTGAGGTCAGTGTAAATAATTATCTAAGCAATCTTTCAAATTGGTTAAGGCAAAATGGACTGCGCTTGAGTGCAAAAAAACAACCTATATGATATTCCGACCTATAAACAAACCTATTAGTAACATAGCTGTAAAATTCGAAGGAAATTGCATCGCACATGTTTCTTGGTGTATGCTTTCAAGAACAAAAGTTTCTTGGTGTATGGTTTCAGGAGGAATTAAACTGAAACACGCGTGTAAATCATCTGATCACCGCATTAGCGCGAATAGTTGGTTGTTTTTTCAGAACAATGCACTTAATCCCATTGAGGTTAAAAATAAGTATGTACTATGCACTCTTCCATTCTAAAGTAACTTATGGGATGTTAGTCTGGGGAACGACATCACAAGGGAATTACCATAAGTTAATAACTACACAAAAGAAAATATTGCACTGCTTTGAAAAATACAGGGGGAATCTGCAAGACTTGCGCACTGCTCCACTATTCATTAAACATTCCATACTCGGAATTGATCAATTATATCATTTTAAATTGCTTCAGTTAATACAAAAGACTAAGCTATATGAAGAAAGTTGCACCGAAAGACCACACTACAGTCTGCGAGAATAAAAGAAACGAGCTCCTAGAACAAGAACCAAGTATGAAAAACAAATTGTTGCTTACCAGGTACCTCAGGTTTTAAATACCCTTGCAGATCAATTGAACTTTAGGGCTAGTAGTGCGACTTTCAAGAAACAAATAAAGAACTTATTCATAACCACCAGTCTACACTATCGAAACTACGTAATGGAGTCTCATGCCTCTGCAAATGCTTAAATTGTTCATAAATATCTGTCAATTATACGAGTGTATACAGCGCAATTTATTGTATCCGAATGCATTTTGTGTCTGTTTTTGAGTTGTTTCATTGATATCGTTTAGTTGTGAATTTTTACGAGAGTTACCTCTAATACTTAAAATGTGTTATGTAAACTTCTTATGCAATTTATGTTTGAATTTTGTGTGTACAATGGCAGGTTGCTTGAAACCAAAATATTGAATTAATATATTGTTTGTCAGTGCTGATGTCTAAGCTTTGCACTGTCACGGACTGCGGAGGGACAAGGGCCTTTGTCAGGCTGTTCGCTTTTAGCCCTTTGCCCCTGCAGTGAGCTCTGTATCCGGCTTAGTGTAAATAAAAGTACTACTACTATATGTAACACCTCTGTAAGTGGAGCGACCATTCGTTCAATTCCACGTACAGGCTCTCTGCGGGGCAAGCGCGAAAAGCACCCGTAGAGAGGCGGATGCCTAGATGATGAACACGGTCAAGCATTTTAAGGTCAGTAGGTGTCACAGACTGATATGATATTGCCCCATAGTCTAGGGGGTACGTACGAGGCTTTTATACAGATTCAATAAACACTTTTTGTCGCTTCCCCACGTAGTGCGCGACAACACTTTTAGAACGTTCATAGCTTTTATGCACTTGTTTTTTCAATATTTGATATGTGGTATGAAAGTTAGCTTGGTGTCCAAAATCAGGCCTAAGAATTTGTGTTCGGTATTAACGGAAAAACGTTGCCCTTGCAGTTCAATATAGGGTTCGGGATGAATACCTCTCTTCCTGGAGAACAAGACACACGTGTTTTTCTGTGCATTCAGCCGGATCACATTTTATTCAGCCCAATTGGAGACTGTTCAAACCAAGCTGAACATGGCGCTCACACATGACCAGATTGCAAGATCTAAAGCCAAGCTGGACGTCGTCGACTTATGTACAATAAAACATATTGCGAGTTATGGACAAGTGCAAAGAATTCATTTTGATGAGAAAAAGTGTGCAACTAAGTACACCACTTTGCGGCACGCCTGTTTCTTGAACAAATGTTTGCGAGAGTACGCTGCCTACTCGAACTCGGAATGTCTGGTTTGACAGGTAGCTTTCGATTATAGTAAACATTTTGCCACGAACGCCAAGGTGGGACAGGTCTCTAAGAATTCCAAAGCGCCATGTTGTATCATATGCCTTTTCGATATCAAGGAACACAGAAAGAAAGAATTGCTTATGAGCGAAAGCGTTTCTGATCTGTGCCTCGATACGAACAAGGTGGTCGGTGGTAGATCTACACTCTCGAAACCCGCACTGAAATGGGCCGAGTAAATTGTTTGTTCCAAGAAAATGTGCAAGACGGCAGTTGATCATTTTTTCGAAAAGTTTGCACAGGCAGCTTGTAAGCGCAACAGGCCTGTAACTCGAAACTAAAGAAGATTCCTCGCCCTGTTTCAAAATGGGAATAACAGTAGCCTTTTTCCAGGAAGTAGGGGTAGTGCCAGAGAACCATATAGCATTGTATAAACAAAGTAAGGTTTTTTGAGTTTTGATTGGTAGCTTTTGTAACATTTCGTAAACCACACGGTCAGAACCTGGAGCGTAATCACCGCCGGAGTTCAGGGATGTTTGGAGCTCAGCCAAGCTGAAAGCTTGATTGTATGCCTCGTATCTCGTACATTTGTGTTCGGGTTTTTTGCTTTTCTATTCTTGTTCTGTATTTTTGGAAATGGTCAGTATAGTGCGAGAAGCTGGACACCCGCTCGAAGTGTGCACCGAGGAAGTTCGCTTGATCTTCCAAAGTGTCACTCTGTGTGTTTACCAGTGGGAGCATGTGTGCTTGTCTTCCTGATACCCTACCAACCATGTTCCAGTCTTTAGCCTCCTGTGTGTATGAATTGATCCCTGACAAAAACTCCTGCCAGCTTTCTCTTCTGGACTGCCGACGTGTTCATCTGCTTTGAGACTTTATTTTCTTAAAGCTGTCAAGATTTTCGGCTGTCGGTGAGTTTAGAAGCAACCTCCATGCCCTGTTTTGCTGCTTGCGCGCATTTTGGCACTCAGAGTTCCACCATGGCACACGTCGTTTTCCAGGGTGCCGATTCGTTTGTGGGATGCATTTTGTTACTTCATCAATTAAAAACGAAGTGAAGTAATTGACAGCAGCATCAATGCTTAAAGTACATATGTCGCGCCAACTTAAATGAGTGATAGTATAAAACTGTTCCCAACCGGCTTTGCTTAATAGCCATTTGGGAACCTGAGGCGGGCATTCTGTTGATGTAGTTGTGCTTAAAACTACTGAAAGTGGTCGCTTTCGTAGGGATTAGTGATGCATTTCCAATGAAGTAGACGTACAAGTGATGGAGATACCATGCTTAGGTCTATTGAGGAATAAGTATTGTTTGCGAGGTTATAATAAGTTGGTTCTTTTCGATTCAGAAGACACGCACTGGAAGAGAGAAGAAACTGTTCAATCAGTCGACCTCGGGCGTCACAACGAGAGTCGCCTCATAGCCTGCTATGCGCATTCAAGTCTCCAAGGAGGACAAAAGGTTCCGGGAGTTCATCGATTAAGGACTGGAATTCATGTTTTTGTAGGTTATAGCTTGGAGGCACGTAAAGAGTGCAAACTGTCAGGAGTTTGTCGAAAAGCACAGCTCGAACAGCCACTGCCTTAAGAGATGTTTGGAGTTGAAAGTGTGTGCATGCAATCCCTTCATTCACTATAATGGCAACACCTCCGGATGATGTCATGGCATCATTGCGGTCAATTTGGAAAATAACGTATTTACAAAGAAAGTTGGTGTGTTTTGAATTCAGGTGCGCTTCTTGTACACACAGCACTTTTGGTGAGTGTTTAAGAAATAGTTCTTGTATGTCGTCAAGGTTTCTGATAAGGCCCCTGACGTTCCATTGTATAATTTGAGTGTTCATGGTGAATGTAAAGTAGTGATGTGTGTACGAAAAGCGAGTGGCTGTTTAGCCGGAAAGTTTGAATTCAAGTAACAGAGCCATCACCAGGCCCCGTTATTTGCTTTTTAGTTTTCTTGACGCACTTTAACGAGCCACGCCACTCTTTAGGTACCGAGGGTACCGACGTATCCATTGCCTCCTCGGAGGCACTGGATGCTCGCACGTGCGGGCTGCTTGTTCGAATTCTGGGCCTCGCCTGGTGAGGTGAGGCTTTGAGACCTGAGGACCCTGGGGTCTCCGGTCTCGGTTCGGGAGTTGGCGGTGTAGTCTGAACTACAGCCACCTTGGGGGCAGGTGCCACAACCACATGCTTGCTCTGCGCGAGCCGAAGGAGTGACGGGGGCTAGTGCGGCGGTGCCCCTTGACGCGCCGCATCAGCATACGTTGGGTCATAAAATAAAGATACTGTTTTCCTAGCTTCCTTAAAAGAAATGTTTTCTTTCACTTTCACTGTTATTATCTCCTTTTCTTTCTTCCAGTATGGACAAGAACGTGAATATGCAGCGTGGTTTCCGTCACAGTTTACACAGTGCGGCTGCTCTTTGCAGTTCTCAGACACGTAACCCAGGGCTCCACATTGTGCACAGGTCTGGCGACCACGACAGCTTTTAGAGCCATGGCCATACCTCTGACATTCTAAGCAACGACGGGGGTTCGGGATGTATGGCCTGATTGACGTTTTCGTTTGAATGGTTTCTGGCAATTTACAGGAAGCAAAGGTGAGTATCAGGTGTTTCGCTGGTGTTTTCTTTTTGTCTCTTCTGATGATAATTCTCTGTACACTAGTCAAATTTTGGCCCTTCCACCCCTCCAAACGTTCAGTCTTGGTCAAGTCAAGTAAGTCCATGTCAGATACCGCTCCGCGAGTTGTGTTCATTGATCTATGTGGTGTTATGATTATTGGTATGCCACCGAAATCTGAGAGACGGTCTAGCTTTTCAAACTGTTTTTGTCACGGATTTCGAGGAGAAGGTCTCCGCTAGCCATTTTGGTTGCCTTGTATCATGTGCCAAGAGTTTCGGTAAGACATCTAGCAACTACCAAAGGAGAGACGGTCCTGGCTTGCTTTCCAGTTTTTTTCACTGTGGATAACATGAAAGTGAGGAAATGTTTCTATTGGCCTGTTGAAAACGTTTGTCATCGGTGCGTACCCGCTTCAAGCCGGTACGATCGCTAAGTGAGGGGAATGCTTTATGCACACCGGTTTTATTTTTATTCAGCAGCGTTGGAGACCACCCACCATGGAGCCCAACGAGGGGATGCTACAAGTTCGTAAATACTAAAAACTTGCCGACGCCAGCCGTACAACGCTACTATAACCCAATGCGCCTAGACCAAGGTAGGCTATTTGCACAGGGTTAACCATCGCCGTCAGGAAAATTGGAAGTAAAAAGAAGAAACAAGAAGACAGGAAAGGTAAAAAAGTGATGGCAGAGACGAAGATGTAGAGAGAAAGGGAGGGATAGGAAAAGGCGACTGCCGATTTCCCCTGTGTGGGTCAGTCCAGGGGTGCCGTCTACGTGTAGCCGGGGCCAAAGGGGTGTGTTGCCCTTGCCGGGGCGCCTTAAAGGTTCAATCACCCAGCGACGGCTCAACCCCCAGGATCCCCTTTTCCCCGGACACGCCTAAGCCACGCACGGCTAGGCATGGGAGGGAGTCAGAACTCCCCCGGTAGCTCGGGTCCGTGGTGTCGCTACACACCAAACGCCTACTTGCGCAGACGCCCTTGCGGGGTAGATTTTTAAACGACCAGCAGCTGTTGAGTCCCAGACAAATTGGTTTTAGATCTGGACATTCAATATGGAATGCGCACGTAGACCTCGAAAGTCAGGCTCACATTGCCCGGCATAAAAACAGTAAGCTGTGTTGGTTACCTTAGACATAACTAAAGCATTCGATAGTGTCGAACATTCTGCGTTAATAACTTGTTTACGGTGCCATGGACTTCCTCCTTATATCATAGCATTGGTGACAGAATTTTTGAACGAAATGGAGTTTTACTGCGTTAAAGATGGCTTTTCTACCTGCAAGCACAAGCAGACCGTGGCGTGCCACAGGGATCAGTACTTTCACCAGCATTATTCAACTTCTTGATGTGTATTGTTCTTATTCGATCACAGATGCAGACTTATGTTTATGCGGACGACATTGCTTTTTTCGGCATGGCTACGGACATACAACACCTTTATGTAACTTTACAGTCGTACTTGAGTGAACTCAAGTACGACTGTAGAGTGGGCTAGGCAGGAGCGGCGTAAGCACGATGCCTGATCGCCGCTTGCTTTTGCAGTTCGCTTTTTGGTCCGCCGCCCTGCTGCTGTGTTCTGCTGAGCCAAGGATCGTGCCTGACCCATCACCCTGGCCTGCGCATGCGAACTTCGTGGTCCCTCCGGAATCGCCTATCGACGACGTGCCCGGCAGACTGGTGATGCTTGATAGCCCTATCTTGGGCTGCCTGCCTCGCTCACCTTGCCGGAATGCCTGCAGCGACCCCTGGAAGACGACCAACGCCTGCCCAGTGACGTCACACTCGACCCGTTTAAAAGGACTTCATCCCAGCACCTTCTTCATTGGGCTAGGCAGGAGCGGCGTAGGCATGAGGCCTGATCGCCGCTTGCTTTTGCAGTTCGCTTTTTGGTCCGCCGCCCTGCTGCTGTGTTCTGCTGAGCCAAGGATCGTGCCTGACCCATTACCTTGGCCTGCGCATGCGAACTTCACGGTCCCTCCGGAATCGCCTATCGACGACGTGCCCGGCAGACTGGTGATGCTTGATAGCCCTATCTTGGGCTGTGTGCCTCGCTCACCTTGCCGGAATGCCTGCAGCGACCCCTGGAAGACGATCAACGCCTGCCCAGTGACGTCACACTCGACCCGTTTAAAAGGACTTCATCCCAGCACCTTCTTCAGTGGGCTAGGCAGGAGCGGCGTAAGCACGATGCCTGATCGCCGCTTGCTTTTGCAGGTATGTTACCTCGCAGATGCTGCGTGCTTTAGAAGCGATGATCGTTTTCTGCTGTTCTGTGCCTACCCACAAAGTGTTGTTTCATGTTATTCACACATTGTGTTTTGCGTACATTGTCTTATCCTAAGCGGTGACGTTGAACTGAACCCGGGCCCTCTCAAGGAAACCCGTTCTAAGGTTACTAATAACACAAGTGATTCTGCCACAGGACCATCGAATCGCGCCAAATCAGCTTCTGATGTATCGGTAACCACTTTTTTTCCGGGCGTTCCTGATACATTCGCGGAAACTCTTTCGCAGATACTGGCTGGTCAAAAGCAAATCGCGCGCGATATCTCTGATATTAAGCAGTCCTTCAACGCCCGTCTTGAGTCTCTTGAAGCGCGTGTGTCAGCACTCGAATCAGTGCCGGCATCTTCCCATGTGAATAGTTTGTCTGAGCCAGAACGTTCCGAGATTTTACATTTATCACAAACAGTATCAAAACTTGTTTCTAAAAATGACGAACTAGAAAATCACTCTCGAAGGAACAACATTATCGTCCATGGTTTGCCCAAGGAATCGAAAGAAACGAATGTTTCTTTACTCACTATCATTGCGAAATTTATGTCCGAGCATTAGGAAATGGCGTGCCCTCCTACTGAGCGCTGTCACCGTATCGGTACGGCGCACAATGGCCTTCCACGTCCAGTCATTCACAAACTGTTGGATTTCAAAGATAAAATGGATATTCTGAGCAATGCTCGAAAGCTAAAAGGCACTGGTTTCCGCATTGCTGAAGATTATTCTATGCGAGTACGTTCGTTACGTAGGAAACTTTGGGAGGCCACCTCATCTCATCGTAGCAATTGTTCCACAGTTAAAATACGTTTCGACCATGTTTACATTGACGGCACTCGTCATTACTGGGACACTAACCTCAACATGCTAGTAAAAAGTCGGGTTAAAGTAAACCGCCCCCCTTCTGTGCATGCATCCGTTCAGTCTAGTTCTTCGTCGCCTTGCTGAACTGCCCGTACGCTACCAGATAACCTCACCCTCCTTAATCTAAACGCCAGAAGTATCACAAATAAATTTCCAGACCTTCTTTCTCTTGTCTCCACGTATTCCCCCCATGTGATCCGGATCACTGAAACATGGTTACACGATGGTATACTTGATTCCGAATTTACCCCACCAGGATTCATCGCAGTTAGGTTTGATCGCTCTAATACGAAAGGTGGTGGTGTTGCTTTGCTACTGCGTTCTGACCTTAAGTTTTCGGTGTTATCTTCTCCAGCTGCTACCTAATCAGTATGGTACAAGCTGCATCTTCCTAAAAAGTCAATTGTAATCGGTGTATTTTATCGCCCTCCTATGTGTTTGGTTGAAAGCATTCACTCCCTCAGCCAATTCATTCTTGAACATAACTTTTCTGCGGCACATTTTGTTTGCATGGGTGATTTCAATGCACCTGGGGTTAACTGGTCGGCACTGACCCACAGCGGTCGAGTTACTATTATTAACAAAGCACTCCTAAATTTGTCACTCTCTGCTGGGCTTCTCCAGATCGTTACTGGCACCACAAGGTCCAACGCCCTAGTGGATTTGGTTTTAGATGCGGAGCATCTTATACTCGCGCCTTGTAGTGCGCCGTCCGCACCGCTTCTCGAACATTCGACAGCTGACGCGCGCGCATGCGCCGTCGCGCCGTCGCCCACTCTTCCACCATCTGTGCATCCCTTCCTCCTCTACACACCGCGCGCACTTCACTCCTCCACCATCTGTGCACCCTTCCTCCTCTACACACCGCGTTCGACATCTACAATTCTCCTGATTCTCCAGTGGACGCGCATGTGGCGTCGCGCTTCGAGAACATTCAACAGCTGACAGTGCATGCGCCGTCGTGCTGTATATATACTCAAGGTCGGCGCTCGCTCGCTCAGTTGCCGCTCGTCGGTTGGTTTGTACGGCGCGTCGACGTCCAAGGTCGCGGTGAAATGAATTCCAACGAATCCACAAACACAATGATCGACGTCCCTTCGACCAGCGCCGCCCTTTCGCATACGTGTGTACGTGTTCACTCATTTAACACCCCCTCCTACAACCACGTTAACCAATTTAGCCATCGACCCAAGTAAGTCGCAATTTAACACCCCATTTCACAACCACGTTAACCAATTTAGCCATCGACCCAAGTAAGTCGCACTTTAACACCCCGTTAACCAATTATATGGTCCGCATCCTCCTCAGTGTTCCCCCGAGGGAAGCTGTGGGCAATTTTTTTTCTTAGTGCTCGTGCTGCGCAGAATGGCTTCACTCATGAGATAATCAAAGGAATATCTGACCACAGTGCAGTTGTTGTTAACATTCCTTCTTCATTGCCGAGACCTGGTTCGCTTTTCACAACTTTCCCTGACATCAATAACGCTGATGATAATTTTATTATTGAGGAATTGTTCGATAGCTTTGAAGCGTTCAACGAGCTAGGTCTCACTGGTGACACTAACGCCCTTGTAGATTTTTTCGAGCGGCTTGTTAACTCCTGCATACGGCAGTTTATTCCACTAAAAACCAAAAAGACTAATCCCAGTGTTCCATGGATGAATCGCGACATTCTCCACTTATCACGCCGTGTGAATCGCCTCAGGCGATCTAAACGTAACAATAACCCTGACACTATCACCAAGTTCAATCTCGCGAAAGAAGAACTTCGACGGATGACAAACTCGGCTAGGGATTTTTCTTATCGGGTGAAACTTCAAACTCTGCTTGAAAGTAATCCCAAAACGTTTTGGCGTTCTATCTTTCCTAAATCCACTTTACCGTCTTCATTCACCTCTGATGGCGAAACATTAAGTGATGCAGCTGATATATCAAATGCCTTCAATGACTATTTTAGTTAAAATTCTTCTGTTGACAATAACATTGTTCCTCCCTTCCGAAATCATCTCTCTAATATCTCCATTGGGAATATTACAATTACCGCGGAGGGCATTCTGAACCTTATATTGAATCTATATGTAAAAAATGCAGTGGTCCTGATTGCATTCCCAATGCATTTCTACTCCGGTATTCTCAATGGTGTGCTCGGTACCTAGAAAGTATTTTTAACACATCTATCCGCACCGGTACCGTTCCCTCGTCCTGGAAAATAGGTAAAGTTCTTCCTCTTTTCAAGTCCGGTGATAAGCACTCCTTTTCCAATTATAGACCAATTTCATTAACCTCATACTCTTGTAAAGTGCTTGAACACGTAATCTTTAAACATATCATGAACTTCCTCGAGTCTAATAACCTTCAATTTTCAACATGGGTTTCGACGCGGGTTCAGCACGGTGACCCAACTTACTGCCTTTTCACATGACATTTCCATGAACCTTGACGCAGGATATCAGAATGGTGCCATCTTTATCGATTTTTCTAAAGCCTTTGACACTGTTATTCATTCAAAACTCTTGCGCAAATTGA
This sequence comes from Rhipicephalus microplus, assembly GCF_043290135.1. Classification (NCBI taxonomy): domain Eukaryota; kingdom Metazoa; phylum Arthropoda; class Arachnida; order Ixodida; family Ixodidae; genus Rhipicephalus; species Rhipicephalus microplus. Next base: position 22,323,404 of record NC_134705.1, on the reverse strand, counting down.
ATAAGATCCTCAATAACCCACAATTAGTTCACTGGTGTGACGGTTAAGGACGTTTGTCACTATGTTTGTCGATAGCGGACGAGAAAGGATTAACATCAACAATCTATGCGAACAAAAGAATCTTTATATTGCACACTAGAGAAGGAAGTGACACTTTGTTGTTGATGAGCTGCGCGAAGCAATGGCTCTGCGCCTCCTGCGCGGGAACACGCCCCCAAGCAGCTGCAGCAGCCCGATGAAGGCCAGCGTCGGGTGCGGCAGGTGCGGAGGAAACACCTACTTGTACAGGCATACCTTGTTCTTCTCGGTTTTGTGCACTTCCTGGTCCAGGAATGGGAACGTCGCAGTTTGGGTCCCCGTCGTCCCGACATGATGCGGTCGTCGACGTGCGCGAGGGCAAAGGTGGCACGGCTGGAACGGCTGAGCGCACACGGATGCGCTACCGTGTGCAGCGCCGTTGAATCGGACGTCGCGACCAACCCAGCAGCCTGGGTCGCAACTCCCGAGGTCCAGGATCAGGCCACGGCTCACGAGGACCACGCCCGGTAGGCCTCGCCCATAAACCTGCTCCCGGCCACTGCACCCAGGCAGGAGCCGTTCAGCAGGCCCCGTCCTTGGACCTTGTACAGGCCGACGGACTCGACCTCGAACCGACACACCGGAGCTCGACCTGGCCGACACGTACGGGTCCCACGTCCGGCTCAGGAACGCTGCCAGGAACTCGTCCTCTCGAGCGGCGCACCGCTTCCTCTGCCTTCGTGGCCTCAACCTTCGAGCTCTTTTTCGCACGTTTCTCGGTACGGCTCGGCACCGCTGGCGATCCTCGATTCAGCCAGCAACTCCCCTGGCCCCTCGATCCTCGGCCACCCTGGACCTCGCCCGGCTCCGTGGTCTTCCGTGCACACGCCCGCGTCTCGCCCGGCAGAACGTCTCGCTCGTCCCTTGCCGATGTGCGACACTCTGGTGACACTGGCGCTTGATGGCATGGGTGCGACTACTGAGCAGTCAACCCGCATCGGAGACGCGATGCTCCATGCGGGGAATGGCCAGCCCGTCCAGCGAAGAGCGTGCGCCGAGACGCGATGCTCGACCCAACCGTGACCATTAGCCAGGCCACGTTCATCGCTGTGTTGAACGGCTGACCGCGGAGACGCCTCGCCGAGATCCGCGATGCCCTCGGCAAGGAAGAGAACAGCAGGCCAGGCCGCGCCCCGAGATGCAGTACTCGTGCCGGCAATGCCGCCCCAGCTGGCAGTTGGACGACAGTAGCGTGGACAGCCGCGTTCCTTGGCCGGAACCTGGATCGCCTGCGTCGGTCGCTTCGGCCCGCTGTCTCCCGTCTGCCGCTGCTCCGGCTCGCCCCAGCCACACAGCCTACTGCCACGTAATGGTCGCACGTGGCCCAATTGTAGCACGCCACCTCTATGGGCGACCACTGGTCATCAGCTGATTGGCGCACAGTTGCCTCGTAATCGCACGTGCCTTCTTCTCTTCTTCTTCATTTCTTGTTGTCGCCTTCGTGCCACCTGCCCTCCGCTCGTCTTCTTCAGTTCTGGTTTGACGTTCCTCGGCGTCTTTAAGTCATTTCCTTACAACTGGATTTCTTGCTTTCTTTTGAACCGTTCTCAATTTGTGTGCTTTGATTCCGTTGCTTCTTCCCCGGCCAAAATCACTTCTGGTGTTCCGCAGGGCTCAATCCTCGGGCCTTCGTTATTTTTGCTTTATGTTAATGACTTGCCTGATATTGTTCATTGTAAGATTTGTTTGTACGCTGCTGATTGTGTTTTATATCATGTAATCCACTCGCCCAATGATCACATCCTTCTCAACGATTCATTTGCACCTTTCTGTAACTGGTGCCGTTCCTGGCAAATGAACATTAACTACAAAAAAACTGTGTTCATGTCTTTTACTAATAAATTAGTTCTTTCAGATTTCAAGTACTCATTTAATGGACTGTCTTTGCTGAGAGTTTACCAATATAAATACCTTGGCGTGCTTGTCACTCCTAACCTGTCCTGGTCTCCCCATATTGATTACATTACTTCTAAAGCGCTAAAAAAACTTTGTTACCTCCGGCGTACACTATCTGCAGCCCCTAGCGATACAAAACTAACTGTGTACAGGACCCTTATCCGCCCCGTGCTGGAATACGCGTCACCTGTATGGAACCCCTACAACCAGTGCGAAATAAAACAAATAGAATCGGTACAGAAAAAGGCCATTAGATTCATCTTCAGGCGTTATGACTCTGCTTTTTCACCTACGTCAGCATTACCATCTTTGAACCTATCTCTACTTTCATCGCGAAGGAATATTGAGTCTCTCAAGTTATTACATTCTATAATTTATTCGACGTGCAAACTTTCAAAAGATCTCTACTTAACATGTTCCAGACCTTCTTCATCACGCCAATACCATCCTTTGAATATGACACCATTCTACGCCCGTACTTACACGTTTAAATTTAGCTTCTTTCCACGAACTGTTGAATTTTTGAATAACTTATCCGGTGATATACGTTCTTTGCCCTTAAATGAATTCTTGTTATCCATAAATACCCTTTGACAGTTTGTCTTTTTCCGTTTCACTGTTTACTGTGTTTCCTGAGTTCTCTTCCTTGCCACCATGTCTTCATTATGCCACCATGTGATGCCATGTATTGCCACTTTGTATTTTGCTTTCCTTCGCAAAGTGTTACACCATGTTTTGTACCGGCCTGTTACCCACTCCTGCCATAGCCCTTACGGGTTGCAGTATGTAAAAATAAATAAATAAATAAATAAACTTGAGAAGTGGCTAGATGTACTGTAGTTAAGAAGTCTTAATACCAATAAGTGTGCTTTTCTGGTTTTCCCGGTGAACGATCCGGTGAGAATATCTCTGACTTACAAGCTGCAGGATATCTCTCAAGTTGAATCATTAAAATACCTCGGAATAATATCTAACAAACAACTAAACTGGCAAGCTCATATTAAATATATTACACCAAAAGGAGCATGGGCAATGTGTGTGTTGCGCAGGCTGAGCAGCCGCAGATCGCGTATGAGAAGAAAAGCACTTTTGATGGTCTACAAAATGTACGTGCGACCGGTATTGGAATTTGGTTGTGTTCTTTTTTCCGGTGTGCCAGCATACCAACTACGGCCGCGAGTACTATTAGAGCAAGAGGCTTTACGGCTGTGCTTAGGCCTTCTAAAATATGTGGCGAATGCAGTATTATACCTAGAAGCGAGAACACCACCCCTGCTAAACCGATTTAAACTACTTACGGTGCAGACTTTCTTACGGTTGTAGGAAACACTGTCTAACCATACTCAAATAATTTTCATCTCCAATCCCGATATATTTTTCTCCGAGCACTGGCCTAGATTCCGCAAGCCACAAATCATATTTGCTCAAACATTACTCGATTCCCTGAATGTACAAATTTGTGACGTGCGTCCTTTGACCATGGAATCTAAATTCGCAGACAATGTCTACCACAATATTTTTACGAACCACGCGAAATTATTACCTCACAGAATTGCAAATCGACTATTACAAGAACATCTAAACAATCTGCCAGCAAATGTGGTTATTGCAATGGATGCCTCGCAAACTGAGGAAAAAGCTGGCATAGGAATATTCTGCCCTCAACTTGATTGGTCTTTTTCGTTACGACTGCCGGATTTTATACCAGTTTTTATAGCTGAATTTATGGCCATAATATTAGCTCTCCAAAAGTTACCCAGTTTAAATACAGTAGTAGCAATCATCACTGACTCATTATCTGTGTCTTCTTCTCTTTCTGCATCGGGTGAAATGCCTCCTCTGAAGCTTTTCGGAATACTAGTTCCCGCGCGCCTACAATGTCTCCACTTAACCATGACACAAGGGTTTGCTTTTAAACGAAAGAGCTAACTGTTTAGCGAATGCGGCGCTTTTGATGCCAATCATTCCGGTTTTCCTACAGACAACATACATTACAATTGCACAATTCCGCACCTTAGCTTTCAAAAAATGCTTACTAGACCCTGCCTTGACAGCTTCTCCAGAATATAAGCGCCTAATATTTCCCTGAAAAAGTCAGTTATCGCGGTCGAAAATAATAGAAGTGGCCTTAACCAAACTTCGCTGCCAGGTTACCTCCCTCAACTTTTACCTGCATAGAGCATGTCAAGCGTTGTCTCCTCTGTGTATCTTATGTAAGGAGGAGGAAACAATTAGTCATTACTTCCTATCCTGTCGCCGCTATACGTCATTAAGAAGAAAATTCATAGCACCACCTTTTCAAAACTTGGGTCTGGAAACATCCGAATCGCTTCTATCATTCGGCGCCTCTACTTTGGGCTACAGTCACATGGATGTTTACTAACCATTAGAGGAATTTATCATTCGGACTAAAAGTATATAGAACTGAATTCTTCAATTTTTAAACGCTTAACTATTATCATTCAGTATCCATTTGTTTTTAAACCTATCTTTAGCATATACGAGTAGTATTGCGAAGAAACAAAAAAAATTAAAAATAAAACAAATTCACCTAACACTCGGCCAATCCCCTGCATTTGGTAAAAGCCACGAGAGGAGGAGAAGAAGAAGAAGATTATGAAACACGCCATTTCATTGTCGCAAGTTGTTTCTGTTTTTTCTTCTCGCTACACCGCGACAGTATTATGAATGCCAGAGCCGGCCCGCGTGAGAGCCGCAACTGTAGTTTATAACAATCGACCGCCATGGCTGTACCAGAAACTTTGAAAAATTTCTACTAAAGTGTTTTAGACTATTTTGCGCTCACAGCACGAGAAGTCGAAACGCGAGCCTCCGCGATAACAACGCGTATTCCTAGGGATACCTACCAGTCAACTTTGTGGACTAAGAATAGTAATAAACATCATACAGTGACTGGACGCGTTGGCGGCCTAGTTTGTTTGTCATACTTATATGCGCAATAACTCAAAGAAATCACATCAAATCACTAGAAATTGGGTTCTAAAGATAACGCTGACTCTGATATAAGGGCTGGAGTCGAAATTACTCTGATTTGACCCGAGGTGAAAGCGCTGGAAACGAAAGTATGTGCGTTACTTAGCCCTAAATTGTCCTGTTTCAATCCGATGGAGTGCTGTACATGCAACTATCTTTATGTGGATTCACTTGAAAAAGCACACGAAAATATCACTTTGGTGCACACGAGGTGTTAATTATTATTGGCATGCTTGTCAAGAGCCACATCCAAGAGGTCTGAAACCGATTTTGTCATATATATTTACCTTTTGATAAACACATCTTCGATCGGTGCTCATGCACGCAGTTTGTTTAGAATTTCGCATCAGCCGTAGCCGCGACTATTTAGGTTCTCTTCCACAACATGCTTAATTTCCAAGATCAAAATGAAAGATCTTCGCCTTAGTTGTTTTAAATTAACTTTAATTCACTTTCCTCAGCTCTATGTAACCTCAAGCAACGCGTCATTTGCATACAGCATTCACGCGGAAATCAATCACTTTTCCTCAAATATATTAAAAACTCTCTTGTCGCAATGTTTCACAATGAATTTTGAATGTACATATGCCGGTACAGATACATTATTCATAATTGTTCATATATATATATATATAATTTTTATTCACCAGCACAGTAGTATTGTGCACCTATTATTTTATAATTGGGTATATATATGATTTATACATCATGTTAACCTATATGTGTGTATCAGTTCGACTTATCAGAGTACTCTTTTATATCCACATAGAAATTATAGAGCTTTTTGCGTATATGCGCATGTTACCTTTGATGTTCTAATTGATGCTGTAAGTATCGACACTGACAATTGTCTCGACGTTGTCATGTTAAAATTACCAATATTAAAGACGATAGTTTTTCTTGCGGACCTTCGACGCAAAAATTTTGGTCTGTTTGTCTGTACAATTGTGTGTTTGTCTACTCTTAAGAGCACCTAGTACTTGAAATGGCCAGCTCCATCCGCAGCGCCCGCCAATGTTGCTCAAAGTTTAGTGTTCATACTTGTGCAAGTGTCAAGTTAAAAGCAATTATTGCGCATGTCTGAGACACTATAACAATACGAATATATTCTTCATGTGCGCCTATTACTAGAACAGGCATACATAGATAATTTTAAGGACCGTAGCGCTTATCCCGCGACGTTTACCATGCGAAGCTTGCAAGAAAAGGCGAGTGTTTCCAACGTTTTGCTAAAAGAAGACGGTGGTGGCATCTACCCGTCGCCTGGCGTTCTACACCCCATCACCTTTGAGACGGGCCCGCACAGCCGTCTCAGAGACACGTGCTTCGTTTTCCAAAAAAAAAACGGCGAGATGGCGCTCATATCTCACACGTGACGTGCTTGATGCGCTCGTTCACCTCCGCTGCACGCTCGAGGTACTCTGACGCAGCGCCTCCAGAATACTATTCACCAATTATTTTGCCCAGAACATCAAATAAATGCTTTGTTCACTCTCTCCACACGCAAGACTATCGTCTTTCGGTGATATGTGCAGATTAACATGCAGGTACGGACCAATTTTCATTTCTTGTCATTGTTGGGTAGATAAACTGTCAGTCACCCGTGGCAAATAACCGCATAACTGCAATATGCGTGCCACCATCTGGAAGAAAGGGTTTGACGACATACGCGATGAGATTGCAGCATTAATAATGACCTGGCGGGCAATCATATTCGTCAAACCATCTTACTATCCCATATTAATTTGGTTTACCCAAAGCTAAGGTAGTGATCCTGAAAGCAACCAGACGTAGGCGGCTAGATAGATGGCATTACAGTATAAAACTCCATGTTACACACATACATATCCACACAGGAGGAAGGGCGAATCTTTTATGCGTTCGAAGACAACGTAGCATCTATTTGGCTTCAGTACAGGACAAAAAAGTCACACGAAGAAGCATATTTGCTTTACGGTAAAGCATATTTGTTGTGAGCATACCAAAAGCGGTGCTCTCTGATGTATACAACTTGTACGAGCTTCCTGCGCAAGCTCCCTCTCAGTTTAAACAGCGCGATTGAATGCGGGCAGTAGGGAACAAGCACATACACCCACACAGAATCAACATCCTTGCTGCACAATCATTGATCGAAACTGTGCCTGTCTAAAACCTAGCTATTTATGTAACGAAACGTATTGGACCTCTTGGGTTGCTCATGGCAAGCAGACTAATAGGAGTTAACATCTCTTGCGCATCAAATTGATATCTCTATGCGCTTTTACAGGTGTGAATAGACACACAAATGCACGGAATGTAACCTGACGATTCAGGGCCAAGTAACGCACATGTTTTCGTTTCCACCGTTTTCAACTCTGGTCACAACGGTGCAATTTTGACTCGAACGTGTAGATCAAAGTCACTATTATCTTTAGAGACCAGATTCGTGATGACACGGCGTGATTATCTCAACCTATCGCGCTTACAAGATTGATAAACAAACTAGCCCGCCAATACACTTCAGCTAGCTCACATGCTTTATATATAGTTCGATGTACATGTACATCGTTCGTCAGACATTCAGAACCACTTCTCATCTGACGGTCTAATTCGTGCAGCATCGATTGCATTGTGTGTTTATGACGGTATGCCGTTTTATGAGATAGGTGGCCATATCAGCTATTTAAAGAAGAAAATAGCGTTATCGCGGAGGCTCACATTGGGAGCACACTTATAAAAACTGCGTTAGTAACCTGATTCCGAGTACGTGTCCTACACGCCAACAGTTTGAAACAATAGAGAAGTTTCTCAAACATTCTGGCATGGCCTGCATTGATCAAATTTTCGTGGCCATATCGATCTTATAAAAAAGAAATGAGCAAGCGTGGAATATCACCACTAGTGTATACAACCGAATCTCTTTCAATGACTCACTCACAACTTTTGTACACGTACTCACCGGGAAAATCAACCATAAAAATTATGTCATACAATAAACTCGGCTGTCATAACTAATACAGTTATGATTGTCGCATTGGTTTTACAACATCAAGCTTTTATTATCGTCTGTACTTATTCTTCGCGCAACTTGTTTCATTTGCAATACAAGTTCGTTTTGCAACAAATATGTTCGGGTGCAAAGTGCATCTTGGGTTCTCTCGAGAGAACCCAAGATGCACTAAGCAAGCAGTTTATGTAGCTGCAACTAATACAAAAAACTTCGTTCCCTGATTCATCAACTGCAATAACTTTGCTGTGCAGTGATGATGCACATGTATGCGCACCATACACGTTATGAAATATGTGACCACACTTGAAGTCATCGGCAGTGTAAACTAAACAGTACTACTGCAGTTCTCTGCAAATCATCCGATTCTTTATATATATATATATATATATATATATATATATATATATATATATATATATATATATATATATATATATATATATATATATATATATATATATATATATATATATATATATATTTGCTGCCTCACGCAGAGTAAAACTGGCATAATTATTACATACGAGATGTAATTGGCTGTGAAAGGAATGACTTCCAAAGTTTATGTGAAACACTTGTTTGGAATCTTCTTGGTGGCACATGTACAGTGCATGCAGGTGTCGTTTTGAATACTACTTTTTGGGAGGGAATAACAGTGCTGTGGATGAAATAGAGAGAAGGCCATGGGACACACATGCTGTCTGTAATTTTCACCACATCTGTTTTTATATAGTGCTTAGCATAAATTCATGGCTAATTTATGTCTATGCAAATGCAGCCTAATGATTGAGACACTTGATTATTGTCACCCAGCAAACATTGCCCTAACTTGATGCTGCATATTTTGGCTCTATGATGAGTCAAAAGAATGCTTGGCATAGACATACGCTAAAGAATGACTGGTATATAGACAAAAGTAAATAGCTACAGTGAGGACAGCATAAGTGCAACATTGCTTGTAACCTTGGTCTCTGGTTTTATCTCTTTTCCTGTTGAAAGAAGGACATCTGTATACTCTGTTATTTGTCCAAATAAACCAATTAGCAACTTGTCAATAAATTAATACTCGTTCTTGCGGAGTACTTATACTGTAGAGAAGAAAGTATTTCTTCGCTGTGTTTTATACATGGCTACAGCAGTATAGGGGCAATGCATACACCACTGGCACCAACAATGCCATAGAAGAAATCAGGGTATAAATATTGCTTTATTTTAAATGCACAAGATTGTGATATCCTATTACATTGGAGTGCTATATCTTCAGAAATGATTTGTCCTGTCTTCGTCAGCTTTAGAATTTCCTGCATGTTTTTACCTACATGCAAGAGTGGCATACTCATTTTCTGTTTTTTTTTTACTATAGCACCTATGCATACCAAAATGAAATGAATAACTCCCTCATTTACTGTGTGGAGCACTTTTTCACAATGTGCTAAGTAGCACGCACTGCGGAGGAGGAGGAGGAAAAAAACCTTTATTGATGCTGGCTGTACCAGATAGCCCTTATCCACACCGGGCTGGTTGACATCCCTAGTCCAGGACGTCATTAGTCGAGGCCGCCACCCAAGCACGCTGGACTAGAGATCGCTGTTCCTCTAGTGTGGAGCTATTGAGTAGGGTCGTCTCCCGGTCCTCTTTGGTGGGGTTGAGAAAGGGGGTTAATTTAGGGTTCATTTGCCAGGCCCATACCATATAGTAAGTGTTGGCCACTTCTCCACAGTACTGGCACTGCCCACTTATTTTTGGGTCGTAATATTTGAGTATGGCTGGACAGAGCAGCGTGTTTGTCTGTAGGTGCCGCAGGACGCGCTCCTCCGTTTTCGAGAGTCCCTTCGCTGGTGCGGGATACAAGCGGCTTTGCTCAATGTAGTATTCTTTGATTTCTCGAAACCGTGTTAAAGGTGTGGGACGTTCAGGTCTATCAGGGGAACGGAGAGCTTCCTGGGAAGTAAGCACGCGGGCCACTGCATGTGCAGCCTCGTTACCCCGTAGACCCTGATGTCCCGGAGTCCATATAAGACGTTTTGGGGTAGGATCGTGGTTCCTGATGCTGAATTTTAAAATTCTATTAGTCAATGGAGAGGTTTCTCCTGCAAGATAGCTCTCGCAGGCTCTTCGAAAGTCTGTAACTATTTGTTTTGAGTTTTATGGGATACTGCCAGTGCAATGGCCGCCTCCTTCACCTTACACACTGAGGGTGTACTACTGTGTGCGGGATACAAGCGGCTTTGCTCAATGTAGTATTCTTTGATTTCTCGAAACCGTGTTAAAGGTGTGGGACGTTCAGGTCTATCAGGGGAACGGAGAGCTTCCTGGGAAGTAAGCACGCGGGCCACTGCATGTGCAGCCTCGTTACACCGTAGACCCTGATGTCCCGGAGTCCATATAAGACGTTTTGGGGTAGGATCGTGGTTCCTGATGCTGAATTTTAAAATTCTATTAGTCAAGGGAGAGGTTTCTTCTGCAAGATAGCTCTCGCAGGCTCTTCGAAAGTCTGTAACTATTTGTTTTGAGTTTTATGGGATACTGCCAGTGCAATGGCCGCCTCCTTCACCTTACACACTGAGGGTGTACTACTGAGTACATCTATCATAGGGAATAATCGTGCAGCACTGTAGATAAATTAGAGAGAAGGCAACAGACACAACACGGATCTGCCATTTTCACCTTATCCTTTAATTCTGGTGCTGTTTAATTTCTTTCTAATAAAGAAACTGTATGGCACAATTCAGTCTTGGCAAATAGAGCACAGTGCCATCTTGATACAGGCTACTGTACATAATTTTTGTTGTGCAGGCAGTACTGTAAAAAAACAAAAGAGCTTGATTCAAGCTGAAGACGAAGGAAGTTTTTGCCCTGGTGTTTATCAGATCCTATTTCCTATTTTGAGGCGACAGAATAGGACATCACGTCGCCTTGACTTGGTTAATAATACCAATGTCCTAACTGTGGCTTAACTATGCAGAGTTTGTTTAAAGATTGAGAGTCCGAGCCATGTTGCCAGTGAGTTCGTAGTTTTTTTTTGCAGATACGGCTTTAGTAGCAGTAGTAGTAGTAATAGACTTTCATTCAGCCCCAATTTACAGGCCGAACATTTCGACCGCCTGTGCGACCAGTCGACGCTGTTCTTCTTCCCCTTCGGCGCCGATCCAGTCGAGCCAGGAGGTGATGGAAAGGGATGGGGAAGTGTAATAGCTGGATTTCTGAGCAGTTGGGCAGTAAAACGGGCAGTGTGACAGGTTGGCATATGGAAAGGGGCAATTAGGACAGCAGGGGTTAGACCTATTTGAAGTTTTTGCGCACACACACAAGGACACAGAAGAAGGGAACACAAGGACCAGCGCAGCTGGTCCTTGTGTTCCCTTCTTCTGTGTCCTTGTGTGTGTGCGCAAAAACTTCAATTATGCAGCAGTACCAACTAGCCCGTCTTTCCGTATTATTGCGGTTAGACCTATATTTAAAAAGGAAAAGGCGAGAAGGGGTTATCAGGCAATTCATTTGGATGTGCCATAGAGTTCGAGCCTCGAGCACAGGGAGTGATGGATGAGGGGGAGGGTAAAGACGCTTGTCGAGCCGGGGCTGGAGATATACCTCCTTGATAGTGTGACGCAAGGAGATCTGCCCATCGTTATTCGCTGAGCTCTCACTGTCTTCCGAAGGTGTGGGCCAGGGAATGAACGCTGCCCAGTGCAATATATCGCGGGCAAGCTGATGAGCTAGCTCATTGCCGTTAATACCTGAATGTCCAGGAACCAAGCGGAGGAACACAGTGGAGGTTTGAAGAGCAGAGGCCACTCGCTCGACCTTCTGTTGAAGAGCAGGGGGCAACGTGTTGTTCTGTATGTGACGGATGGCAGCGGGAAAGTCAGAGTATATCATGTACTCGGAAGTGAAGGGAGGGAGGAAAATGACTGCATGGCGTGGACCATGGAAAGGACCTCGAGCGAATCTACATTTGGCGGGTGCAAGTATGGCCCGCTGGTGTGCGTGGCAGGTGCCGAAAGGTGTGGGTGGTAGATAACGTAGCCACACGAGCCCTGATGAGCCATGTATGAGGCATCCGTGTAGGCAACTCCCTGTGTAGAGAGAGGAGGAGGAGGATGTTTTGCTGCTGCTTGACGCCAGCCGGCGTAGAGCATGAGAGACATATTGGACGGGAGGGGAAGGATGCGAAGGTTAGAAGCAGTGATGCTAGCTTTAGAAGGCAAGGTGGGAACGGAAACGGGAATGTTAAACATACCGGCTTGGGCCATAGTCATTGGCCTTGACGAGCGAGACAAAGACGGGCAATCTGAGAGTCGTGGTGCAGAGAAATAAGAGAATGTAATGGATGGAAGAGGCCTGTGGCAAACAGCTTAGTGATAGAGGGAGTGACAGGGAGGCTTAGAGCTGCCTTGTAGATGCCTAATAGAGCTTTTTCGAGTGTATTGAGTTGCGTTTGCGTGAATTAGACGTAGGGTACAACGTACAAGAACTTGTGAAAAGCGAGCGCATGTGCAACCCGGCATGCATGAGCCTCGTGGAGCCCCGGCTGCCGCGTGACAACGCATCGCAGGAGATGAGTCACCGAGTGGCAAGTCCTCACAGCGTGATGTAGGGCCTGCGCGTTCTTTGTCGCATGCAAAGGGAAGCCAAGAACTTTTCATTGCTGAACAGTGGGGATGAGAGAGCTAGAAAGATGTAGGGAGATGAGGATGTTGTGCGAGCGCTGGTACGCACCCCGATTGAGCAAAAGTAGTTCACATTTCTCCGGTTTATGAGACAGCCCAGCAGTAGCGAAAAAGGAAGCGATAAGGTCTAGGCCACGTTGCAAAGTTTCCTGCACGTGGCCGTGACATCTCGACGTACACCACAGAGTAATGTCGTCTGCATAAAAAATATGGTGGAGGTCAGGTATTTGTGACAGTTGGGAGGCAAGAGAGCCATAGCCATTATAAATAGAGTAGGAGATAGTACGGCACCTTGAAGAGTGCCGCGGGGGGGGGGGGGGGGGGGGGGGGGAGTGTGAGTTAGACAAATGAGTATCGACTCTAAAGCGAGCAACTCGATCGAAAGGAAAGATCGGGTGTAAGAATACATGCGAGAGCTACATCACAGGGAGGAGAGCTGAGCAAGTATGTGGTCATGACTCACGCCATTGAATACCTTCCGTACATTGACGGTTACAAGCGCATGGATCTGACCACGAGAAGGTAAAAGGAAAGTATGCTGAAGAACAATGAACATGTCCTGCGCACATATGTGGCGTCAGAAGGCGATAAGAGAAGAAGAAAAAAACTTTTACGCCTCAATAAATCAGACAGTCGAGTCAAGGTCATTTTCTCAAGAGTTTCGCCAACGCATGACATCAAAGAGATAGGGCGAAGGTTAGAGAGAGATGGAGGCTTGCCCGGCTTCGGAATCATGCAGATTAAAGAGGATGTCCAAGAGCGTGGAAGACAACCGCTGTTCCACGCTTCGTTGAATGTGTGTAAGCGGAATTCCTTCGCGTTGTCGGGGAGATTACGTAGTGTAATATGCGTTATCTCATCCTCACCGGGAGCCGAGCGGGTAGATTTAGTGGCTAAGGCAGCTTCCAGCTCCCTGAGCATGAATGGGTTGTCCAGGTCTGGGTTAGCTCACCACAGTAATCTGGGTAGGAAGGTGTGAGGTGGGGGGGGGGGAGATAAAGAGATTTTAAATTGTCCAAAACATGAGATGGAGTCCCTTGAGTGAGAGCTTTGGCTAGGGTTGGAGCAACGGCAGGCTTGGTACCTAAGAGAGACCTAAACTGAGACCATAAGAAGTGCGAGTGCAGTGCGGAGTCAAGGCCGTCACACAGCGTGTTCCATCGAGAGTGCTCGAGGGAAGTGCCGTGAGCAATAATTTCAGCCCGCAGAGCATGAATGTGGGAGGAAAGTTGGACGTTGTGTGGCTGAGAGCGGAGGGAGTGTTTCAAACGTTGATGTCGTCGCCATAAACAGAGGAAGTGAGGATCAGGGTCAGGAAAGGGGAGTTTAAAACGAGCGCAGTGACTACGGGATGCCAATGCTGCGGAGATGCGCGACGTCCAGTTGTCGTAAGTTTTAAAGGAGTCAGACAAAAGGTTATTACGGAATGCTTCCCGTCAGTGTGAGTGACTCATTGTTTTCGCCTGTTGTGGGAAAGAGAGGTGGTGATGTGTATGAGAAAGTGATCACTGAAAAGGTTTTCAGCGGACACCTGCCAGTGAAAAGGGCAGGAACTCCGAGAGAAAGTGAGATCGGGTGTAGTGGAGTGCTGTGAAACATTGCCTTCTCGAGTAGGGATGTCAGGGGTATTAAGAAGGGTGAGATGACGTTCCTGGGCGAGGCAGTGTAGAAGGCGACCTGGTTTGAGTGTTTGGGGGTAACCCAGAGGCTATGAGGAGCATTAAAGTCACCCCGAAACGTATGACGAAAGTTGCGGCAGTTCCACTGCAAAATCTCGACGTCCTTTTCACGCGCCATCTAGGTCTTTGCAGTAGAGGAAGCGCCTGCGCGTGCGCGTTCCTTCTTTTTTTGCCGGGGGAAGCGACTCTTGCAGGGAGTTAAGCTTATAGGTGAAAGATTCCAGTTGCTTGGATTGGGCTTCGAGGGTCGTAAGAATCCAGACAATAGAATTTTCCAGCTGGACCAAACGAGTGTGATGCGCAGTGGTGGTGGTTTCGACCATGTCGGCCAATTTGGTTACATGGGAGCTGGAGGTAGGGGTGGTGAGTGTGGCGAGTTGCTTATTTAACTCCTTGAGAGGTAAGAAAGAATGTGGTAGTTGCGAGTGTCTGCGTAGATGCGAGTATTTTCTGTTGAAGCTCATCTGAGGCGCGCTGTTGCTGGCGCTGGTTGCACTCCAACATGGCCAGTCGCAGTTCGAAGGAGCGGCTCTCGTTACTCAAGGATGGTGAAGGTTTGTTTGATGAAGAAGTGCACATGAGAGGTGTGCCCTTAACCTTAGCGGCGTATGAGCCCGGAGGGGATGTTGCGGGAGATGAAAGGAACTCATACGCTGAAGAGGAGTGTGGCGAAGGTTGAGTGGCTCGGCGCATGGCTGTGCGACGAAGGAAAGCTGCTTTGGCGCAATCGCATTGCTTAGCTAGAAGGTAGGGGCAGGTGGAGTCGAAAGATGAGTGGGTGTTGACTTGGCAATGAATGCGCCAGGGTTGAGCGCTAACGTGAGCATCGGGATCTGCTGGTAGAGAAGACGCACAGTGGCGGCACTTGGCTGGAACGCTGTGTTGGGGGCATTGTTGAGCACGGTGCCCTATAGCAAGGCACCGAGTGTAAGTAGGGGGCTTAGGTTTATGTGGACGGCATCAGAAAGAGACGCGTTTAAAATACACAAAGTGAGGGATGATGGTTCCAGCAGAGGTTATGAGGACGGATTCAGTGGAGCCCATCATACATGCAGTGAGTATGTCTGAAGTAAAGGATTCGAGGTCATGCAAGAGCTGAGATGGTGTGAAGTGACCACCGACGATGTGTATGATGCCGAGACATGATATTGGAGGACTGGGGGCATAGGGCTTAATGGTGATCGGCTTACCATTAAGTTCCAGACTAGTAAGGGACACTAAGAGGTGGGCAGTGAGGGGCGAGTGCATTTTCAGAAACACAAGGCTCTGAACAAGTTTGGCCTGAAGGGTTACCTCCGCACTGGTTTTGAAAGAGAGGTTTGCGGCGGCGATGATGGTAGAAAGCAGGTCCTAGAGAGACAGTTTCGATGTGAGTTTTCCGGATGGAAGTTGGATTCCGACGGTGATGAGCTCATAGTGGGAGCGGGCGGTCGAGGCTGGTTTTTGATTGGCGCTAACGGTGTTCCAGCTGCCTTCAAGGGGTGCCGTATTGTCTTCGTTGACCTGCGACGTCATGAAGTTCATTTCCGTCGATGAGTCGTCAGCTGAAGTGATGGAAGGCAAAACTTCGGCGATGGAAGGAACGATGCTCGTGGAAACACGCTTGTCGAAAGACTCAAAATTTCCAATGGGTAGGCCAGACGCAGATACGGTGAGAAGAGCAGTTTGCGTGGTTGATTTCAACACCAACACTGCATTACGGCTCTCGGGCTCCGGCGTTTGCGTGGCTATCAAGCTGGGAGTAGCAGAGACGCCACCAGCGTTGCACGTTGCTGGACCGTGCGTGCTGTTGAGGCCTGTTGCTGTATTGCTGTCGGCGCGAGGCTGGTGACATTGCCAGATGTTGACATCGGAGGCACGGCTGTATCAGCGGTACGACCAGAGGAGGCTGGGCTTACCGACAGGGCGTCAGTTGTCGTTGGTGTCGAGTGCTGGGCGGGACGCTGCATCGCGGAGGTGCAGGCGTGGCGCGTTAGGGTTAGCGCGGCGCCGCGCCGCTACGTACATTTGAAGGGGCCTTGAAGGCCAGCCTGCGGTCGGACTGGCGCCCGGATGGTGTCGGCGTGTCTCGGAAGTCTTCTAGAAGGAATAGTGAGCTCGTCCAGACACGGGCGAGGCCCGGTAACGGGCCAAGAACACGTGAAAGCGGAGCACTGTATGCAGCCAGCCAAACAAAACGGGGCCACCTGGCAGTTTCTCCACGGCTTTAGATCTTGTGCAGGGACAGCAATAGACGTTATATTTGCATTTTCGTGGAGTAAATATGTAATTTGGTTCCCCAGTACATTTCCTTTGATACCTCTGTGCCCTGGCGCCCAGGACATTCTCTTATGTTGGCCGGAGGTGTAGACAGAGCACAGTAGTGAATACAAGTCTGTGACTACTGAGTTTCTGAGTTTCCCGCATGACATTATGACTTGAACCACGCTCAGTAAGTCTGTGTATATAAGTGCCTTGGCCTGTTTAATTTGTTTGATGTGTTTTACAGCAGAAATTAAGGCATATGCCTCTGCTGTAAAGATACTTGTATTGGGATGTAGAACATCTGATTCAGAGGATAGAATGACGGCTGCGCCCCGCCGCGGTGGTCTAGTGGCTAAGGTACTCGGCTGCTGACCCGCAGGGCGCGGGTTCGAATCCCGGCTGCGGCGGCTGCATTTCCGATGGAGGCGGAAATGTTGTAGGCCCGTGTGCTCAGGTTTGGGTGCACGTTAAAGAACCCCAGGTGGTCTAAATTTCCGGAGCCCTCCACTACGGCGTCTCTCATAATCATGTAGTGGTTTTGGGACGTTAAACCCCACATATCAATCAATTAGAATGACGGCTGCAAAAGACACACTGGTCTGAGACTTAAACGCATCTGTGTATATTCAGGGCAGGAGTATTTGACTTCAGCTCAAGGAGATGCGTGTGGATATGGGCGTCGGAAGCATGCTTAGTCACTTCCGTGAATGACGTGTCGCAGTCCAGAATGTTCCACAACCATGGCGGGAACGGTTCAGATGGAGCCATCGGGCATTACAAAGAAGTGGGACAGACACAACCGCCTAACTCGAAGTGCAAATGGCTCTCTTACTGTGGCTTTCTTGTAATAAAGTAGTGCAGAGGGGGTACCATTGATTGAGGGATAGCAAGGGCGGTGTTTGTTAGAGTGTCTATTTAGGATATAATTAAAAGCACAGTATGAACGTTGTAGGTCAAGAGACCAGTCATTTGACTCAACATATAGGCTTCGGATTGGGCTTGTTCTGAGAACACCGGTGGCGATACGTATGCCTAAATGATGAATAGGATCTAACATCTTGAAGGCGCTGGGTGTAGCCGATTGATAAACTACAGCGCCGTAGTCTAGCTGTGATTGATTAAGGATTGTGTAAAGATTTAACAGGCATTTACTGTCACTACCCCACGAGGTGTGTAACAAGATCTTCTGGGTGTTCATTGTTTCGAGGCATCTAGCCTTGAGAGATTTTATGTGCGAAGTAAAAGCAAGCTTGGAGTCAAGTGTAACAATTCGAAATTTTTGCTTTGCATGGAGCGTTAAACGTTGTCCAAGAAGTTCATTAGTTGTATCTGAGACAACGCCTCTTTTCCTAGTATAAAGGACAATTGAGCTTTTCTGCGCATTAAGTGTAAAGCCATTCTCATCAGCCCATTTTGATATTTTGTTTAGGCCAACTTGTTCGTGTCACTCATAGATAGTTAGGTTACAGGACCTGAAACCTACTTACACATCGTCGACATACACGGAGTAGAACATGTCTTTTCGAATTGAGTTTCGCAAAGAAGTTGTTTTTACAATAAAAAGGGTACAGCTAAGTACACCACCTTGTGGTAACCCAGTTTCTTGAATGAATGATCTTGAAAGCGTGTTACTGATCCTGACACGGAATGTACGGTTTGATAAGTAACTCTCAATAGTTTTAAGCATGTTACCGCCAACACCCATCGTCGACAAATCACGAAGAAAACAAAGCGCTACGTCGTATCGTATGCTTTTTTAATCTCAAGAAAAACTGAGAGGAAGTACTGTTTATGAACAAATGTATCGCGAATGTAGGTCTCTACACACAAGGTGGTCAGTTGTCGACCTGTCCTCACTAAATTCACACTGATAGGGGTCTAGAAGGTAGTTTATATCCAGATAATACGATAGGCGGCGGTTTATCCGTTTTCAAACAGCTTGCTGAGGCAGCTCGTTAGTGCAATAGGGCGGTAGCTTGTTACAAAAAAGGGGTCTTTGCCCTGTTTTATAATTGGAACTACTACAGCTTCTTTCCATGTGTCTGGAATGTGTTCATCAGCCCAAATGTTATTGTAAATTGCAAGCAGTGTCATTTTTGTGTCAGGGTGTAGGTGCTAATCATTACATATACAATTCTGTCAGGTCCTCAAGCAGAGCTCTGACATAAAGAGAGGGCAGCCTTAAACTCCGCTAAGCCGAAAGGATCAATATAATTTTCATTCTGATGGCATTCATGATCCAGTGCTTTGAGTTATTCTATGCCTTTGTATTTGTGGAATGACTTTGAATGCTTTATAGAGCTGGATACACGTTTGAAGTGCTCTCCCAGGGCATCTTCCTGATCTTTCAAGGTGTTTCCCTCCTCAGTCACAAGTGGTAGTGGTTGGACGTTTTGCCCCTTACACCTCTTCAGGTTATTCCATACTCTAGATTCTCAAGTGTGTGAGTTTATGCAGGAGAGGAACTTCTTCCAGCTTGCCCGTCTGGCCTGCCTCCATGTGCGCCTTCTCTGTGATTTGATCAGTTCAAACTGTACCAGATTTTTCGCAGTTGGATATTTCTGTAGGGTACCCCGTGCCTTATTTTGCTTTCTGCGCGCTTGCTTGCAGTCGTTGTTCCACCAGGGCACTCGTCGTGTGCTAGAGTGTCCATTTGATTGTGGTATTACTTTTTAGGCTACACCTAAAATAAAAGCGGTAAAATATGCAACAGCAGCGTTGATGTTAAAATCGTGAATAAAATTTTGTGACATATATGTGGATTGTCCGAGGAACTCCCAGTCAACAGAATATAGTTTCCATTTAAGGGTATGGGGTAGGAAATCATCTTGCTTTGTTAACTGCAGCCTTATAGAAGAGTGGTCGCTCGCAAATAGGTTTTTCATAACTTTACTTTCAAGATAGGGAAGAACTGCTGAACCAATTGCTAGGTCAACAGATTAGCATGAATTGTGTGATATATTGTAATATGTTCGTTCCTTTTCGTTGAAAAGGCATAGATCAGAGGTTGTGAGAATGTTCTGCACAATGCGGTCTTTTGCATCACAGCGCAAGTCTCCACCGAGAATGCCATGTACGTTGAAATATCCA
This sequence comes from Rhipicephalus microplus, assembly GCF_043290135.1. Classification (NCBI taxonomy): domain Eukaryota; kingdom Metazoa; phylum Arthropoda; class Arachnida; order Ixodida; family Ixodidae; genus Rhipicephalus; species Rhipicephalus microplus. The sequence goes on along the minus strand of NC_134705.1, from coordinate 22,303,764 downwards.
ACGTCAATGTAGTGCTCAGGAAGCTGGTAATCAAGTTGTGTAATTCCGATTTAGTGAGGGGGTAGTTTGGTGATATGTAAATGGAGCACATGGTAACCAACTTAAAAATAAAACAACATGGATTGTAATCACTTCAAGAGGTGTTTGGAGGACTGCATGATGGCAAGGCACAGACTTGTCAACAATTATTGCCACACCTCTCGGTGAAGCAAGAGTTTCTTCACGATCCTTCCTATAGATGGCATAACGCCCGAGGAAATTCGTGTGTTTTGAGTTCAAATGTGTCTCCTGGACACAGAACACCTTGGGCCGGTAGGAGCATAACAGCTCATTTAAGTAGTCGAGGTTGCAAATGAGGCCCCTGATATTCCAAAACGTTATTTGTGTCGATATACTAGCAAAGATAGAGGTGTTCTGTGTGTGACAGTACTAGAACCAGTCGCTCAAGGGCCCTTGGGAGGATTCATGATTTTCTGCTTTCTTTTTTTATTACGGTCCGCAGAGTTGCACCGCTGTTTCGGTGCCAAAGGCACCGGAGTAGTGTCCATTGCCTCCTGGGAGGCACTGGATGCCCACGTATGCAGGCTGATCGTTCCAGTTTCAGACCTCGCTTGTTGATACGAGACCTTGTGACCCGATGACTCTGAAGTCGCCGAGTTCTGTTGTGTTGGCGGAGCAAATTGAACTACTGCACCTTTGTTGGTGGGGGCCACAGCCGACGACACGCTCAACGAAGGCCGGGCTGTGGCCATAGGCTAGTGCGACGCGGCCACCTGACGCACCGCATCCGCATAAGTGGTGCCACAGAACATTGGAACTAGTTTCCTGGCTTTCTTAAAAGATATGTTCTCTCTTACCTTCAATGAAATAATTTCTTTTTCCCTTTTCCATGATTCACATGTTTGCATGTTTGCGAGTATAACGGGTGCTTACCACCGCAATAGACACAGCCGGCTGCGGCCTCGCAGCTTTCAGAAACGTGGTACGTTGAGGCACATCTGGCACAAGTGGACTGACCTTCGCAAGTATGGGAGCTGTGGCCATACATCTGGCACTTGAAGGATCTAGGTGGGTTTGGTACGTAAGGCCGAACTCTAGGTTTCGTGTAACCTGGTTAAATGGTTTCTGGCAGTTCACTTGATTCAAAAGTTGGTATTATGTGCTTGGTTTGTTTTTCTGAATTGTCCCTTCTTATTTTGATTCGCTGTACCTTGACGACATTTTTCTGTTTCCATCCATCAAGCAGCTCATGTTCAAAGAGGTTCAGAATATCTTCATCTGAGACGACACCACGAATGGTGTTCATGAACCTATGAGGGGTGACTGTGACAGGGGCGTTCCCAAATGATGTCAAGTTGGAAAGCTTTTCACGCGGCGTCCTGTCTTTGAGCTCAAGGAGTAGATCGCCACTGGTCATCTTAGTCGCTTTGTAACCTGGTCCAAGTTTTTCAGAGAGGTTTTTTGCTAACGGAAATGGTGAATTTTTTCTTGCTTTTTCGATTGATTGCTCGCTGTGCACAATGTGGTGTTTTGAAAAACGTGCGGATATCTTGGAAAAAAATTACAGGGGTGCTTCGGCGCGTAGTCTTTTCAGGGAACGATTGAGTCGGGGAAAGGATGTACTTAACCTAGTAAGTGTTTCTGTTTCGGCGGTGGTGCCAGCTGCCCCCCACCGAGCCCAACAAAGGGACGCGACTGGAAATATGCGATGACAAGCCTGCCAACGTCAACTGTACACCACCGCTATAAAGAAATGTGGTGAGCAACACAGGGTTAACCCTGTGCTGCTCCCTGGTTAACCCTGTGTTGCAACACAGGTTAACACCGAACAGATAGAAAGTGAGAGATAAGGACGAAGATGTTGGAAAAATAGGATAGGAAAAGGCGACTCCTGATTTGCCAACCAGTTCCGTCTACGTGAAGCCGGGGCAAAGAGGTGTGTTGCCCCTGCCGAGGGGCCTTCAAGCTCCAATCACAGGGCGTCGGCTCAACCCCCAGGATCTCCTTTTCCCCGGGTACGGCTCAGCCACGCACGGCTAGGCGTGGGAAGAGGTCGAAGCCTCCCCGTTAGCCTGGGTCCGTAGTGTCGCTACACACCATACGCCTACTTGTGCAGACGCCCCTGCGGGGTACAAATTGGGTAGATAACCTTATCAAAAAATAATTAGAGAATAGTTGGTGACATATGTACAGGAGAAAAAAGCTCACGCATATATATGCACAAAAATAACAACAAAAAACTTGATAAGTCTATGTGGAAATAAAAGAATACTCTGATAAACCAAAGTCATCAACACATATATGTTAAAATGATTTATAGTTCATATATACCCAATAACTGAAATAATAAGTACATACGCCACTGCACTGGTGAAGAAAAATTATGCACAATGACGAATAATCATGTGAATTTGTGCCAGCACGCGTGCATTAAAAGTTCATTGTGAAACATTAAGGCATGTGAATTCGTTAAAAATTTCGAAGGAAAATGATTTTCGCACGGATGCTGCATGCAAATGATGCGTTGCTTGATCAGGTTAGCTACTGATGAAAGTTAATGCAAATATGAACGAGTGCGTGCTAGCACTCATTTTAAAACAAATTAGGCGATTATATTTATTTTATTGTCGATCTTGGAAATTGAGCATGTTGTGGAAGAGAAACTAAAGAATCGTGGGTTAGATTGCGACTGTGGCTCATGCAAAATTCTAAACAAACTGCATGCCTGAGCATTGAACGAAGGTGTGCTTGTGAACAGTTAACTATATATGACAATATCGTTGTCGGACCTATGTGAAGTGGCTCTTGACAAGCATTCCAATAAGAATTATCAGCTCGTGCGCATCAAAGTGATATTTTCATGCGCTTTTATACGGGTATAGTTGTACAGCAATCCGTCTGAATTTAAACAGGACAATTTAGGGCTAAGTAACGCACATACTTTCAATTCAACCATTTTCACCTCGGGTCAGATCAGTGTAAATTTGACTTCAGCTTGTAGATCAGAGTCAGCGTTATCTTGAGAGACCAAATTTGTGGTGATGTGACGTGCTTACCTTGAGCGATCGTGCATATAAGTATGATAAAGAAACTTCCCTACCAGCGAAATTTGCTTGGGCCAAGCATGGTAAATTATCAGTGGCCAAGCTGTTCATGCTTGGAAAGTCATTGGAGGCCAAGGCAGGTATGTGCTTGGGAAGTGTGACAAGCCTACCATTGGCCAAGCAAAAGAAGACCGCGGTTGGAAAATCATTAGAAACACCCCTTTCCATGGTTGGCACTGCCTTGGAATACCATGCCATAGCCAAGCATTTCGGCCAATGCAATTTATGGCTCATTTATTTTAGTTTTTTGTTTAGGCTACAATGTGATGCACGGCTACTTTTTGTAGATTTTTCATGCCCCCTTCCCCCCCCCCCGAGAAGTGAAGAGGCAAATATTTTTAGTGCATCAGGTTTATTTTACACATAATATAGAAAAGGCAATATGCCATTTTCCATTTCGCAAACTCTTAGTGATTCTGAAGTGTTGCTTGGGCTTGTTTCGAAGTTATCTATCGTAGCGGCATGCTTTCTCGCATAGGCACACCTTCTTGATCTGAAGCAAACACAAGCCATCCTTTGTTACGTCTGAAACAGCTGCGTCAGTTTTGATGAACATGTTATGTCTCATCTCAAAAATGGGATAAAAAACATCATGAGGTTCTCTTCTTTAATAAGCCATTTCTTGGCCAACTGCTTTCACCAATATTCAACAAAATTAACACACAGTATAAACATTTGTCGGGAAACTAATTGGTTATGCAAGACAAGACAACCTGCACACAGACAAGAAGAAAATACTTGTTGGACTGCAAGATGCATTATTACTAAAGTAGTGTGCAGTTATGAGAGGCCCCCATCAATAGGAAAAAATGAAGACAAACAATTTAAAAAATGCCTTTATCCTCGCGCGTTCTAGAACATGTATTCTCTCAATTGAAAAAAAAAGATAATTTTTTTAGTGATAGCATTCTGAAAGCAGCATTGGCGCAGAAGCACTGTTTAGTGGCCCTGTTTTTTCTTGTATGTACGTACCTTTATGAGGTAGTAAATGCACCTTTCTTCACGAAGGTTATTTTTGCTGCGTAGCTTCTGTTGTCAATGCTTTATTTTATTTTAATGATCATTATTTAGCAGTCCGGCCGCTTAGTCGCGCAGCTGACTGTTCAAACGATGAAATTCATTATGTGCTCTGTCTCGCACAAATCAGCAAGCTCAACAGCAGAAAACAGGAATTAAGGTTATACAACATTTAGACGGTGAATATGGTGGCAGTAAAACTACTTCAAGTGGCGAACATGGTGACAGTGAAACTGTGTCAATGCTCAATCTTGCTCCTTATGGCAGATATTGGCTTCTTTCATGAGGGCAGCATACATAAATTTAAAAAAACGTATTATTAGGTCGAGTTTTTAAACCAACATCAGTGATGCAGTATGTGCAACATTCTGGTATGTGCAACATTCAGCGACCAAAGTATCAGAACATTAAGATGTCTACATAACAAAAATTCATTAGTATGTTGCCAATAAAAGGCAAAACAAAACCAATTTATTTGTTTTCTGTTGATGCTCATTAAGCAGAAGCAGCATCACATTTGCAGGCTTTTGAACGGAATATTGTTTTCAGCGGCCCAGCCGTACTTCTTTGAAACCACATTAGCACAATATGATGGAGCTTTCTGTGCACAGCGTATTCAGAATTTCTGATATTCTCTATGAACAAATGGATGACCTGTAAACAAAGCAATACAAAAATTAGAAAGTTGATACAATTAACACATGTTTAGAAGCTTTGAAAAAAGTCTCTACTATATGCAGTTATTTGGAAGATTATTCCCGAATCAAGATTGAGAGTTTTGGCGAAATCTCAGAAAAACGTTCCGACTACTACTTTGTTTTTGGTAATACTACTTAAGGAAGGTTGTTCTGGAGAACATTTAGGACTCGATGTGTCTCAGTACGGGCAGGAGCTCCCCGTGCATGTGGTAATGTGTATGAATGCTTTTCCCAGAAGAGAGCCACAAGGAACGAGCTTGAAAGAGTCCTTGGCTCGGCGTCATCGGCAGTGGCCTGGAAGACGGCACCACACAACGACACTTAGGGCAACCTCTGCAGCTGGTTTTCCTCAGGTTGAATCTCCCGCCGGCAGACGAGTTGTTGTGACTGGTGCCAGAGCTGACGAGGAAGCGGCGCTCTTTGGACTCTCAAACAAGTAGCCTACCGGCCGGCTGCCTATGCCCGCCAGGTATTGTCCCTCCTATAGGCGGAGAGTGAGACGCCATGATGCCGTAAGCCGTTCGAGAGAGGACAACAAATACAGCATCTTCCGTGAAAAAGACCACGGCGGCCGCCGCAAATGGCCTCGCTAATTAAGCGAGCAGTTTGGAGGACCCTTTGATGTATGCTGTCATGAGCTTGGGACCCTTTGACCAGCGGCACATACACGACGAGGAAGAGCCTCGCTGGCACCACCTTAGAGTGCAGTGATCACGCCTCAGTATTAAGCGTTCACGTGGGCCGTGCCAGCTCGTCCCCCTCGCCAGGTGTGTGTCATCTGTGATTGGACAGTACCATCTGCATGTGTTCCCTGATCTAGGAGTCTGGGAAAAACATACCTTTATAATCAGCCATCCGGCTCATTCGAAGCAGCGTCATGTAGAGGAACGAGATTCGAGAGCTCGCCCTGTAAGAAAGCACTCTTGATGTACGAGAGCTTGCCCTGTCCGTAATGTAAATAAACCTTCTTCAAGTCTCTTTTCCTCCTGCCTCGACAAATTCATCCCGGACATCTGGTGCTTGAAAACCGCGGTCGTAACAATGGCTGTGACGGCCGTGACATCCGTCCAACGTGCGAACGAGGTGGAGAAGGCCCACAGTCTTACACGTAACACGCGGTGAAATGCGGAAGCAGGCATAAACGGCGCATGCGTGTATACTGGATAAAAGCTGAATAAATTGCAACTTTTTTATGACTATTGTACTATTACGAAGTGCTTTACAGCAGTTCCAATTTGTGGGCTTTTGAAAATTGCCTGTCTGAATGCTTTGGTGAACTATTTTTCTTAAGCGCAATGGGGCTGTGCATGGGCCAATCTAAACGGCGCGCACGCGGTAAAAAATGTGCAGTTTAAACGCCACACCGTGCACTTGCTAGTAGACTTCGGTCATTTGGATGAAAAAAAAAGAGATATTCCGGAGAGAAGCCTGTGCGAACTGAATTAATGAGCGGAACAAATGAGCGTCCGTGGCTATTCGGTAGCTTTCGTGCTCGCATGCCACGCATTTCTGTAGAATAGTATGTAATACACAAAAGTAAGTACGCTTGATGAACAGGCAAATTCTGTGAGCATTGGCCAGCAACCACGGTATGTGTCAGGAAAGCTCTGGCCTCTATGGCAAATATCACAGGTATTTTCCAGAACTTTTTTGTTTCGTTTTAATTATTGAGAAGGGCAAACAACTAAGAGAAACGCACACTTCAAAAAAAATTTGAGACTTTCGCTACCATCTCGCCCATATTTTGCTTGTAGGCCATGCTCTTTTCTGTCACGCTGTCCGGGCATCGGCCAATGATAACGGAAGCCGATGTGAATCCAAGCTGTTTCCAATCATTGGTCATCGGCCACTGCTGCTAGGGTAGCCCGCTAACGCGTCCAGTCACGATGTTTAATAAGTGGTGACAGTCCCAAGTCCATGCACCAATATGACCGATTGGGACCCCTTAGAATACGCGTCGTTATTGCGGAGGTGCGCGTTTAGACTACTCGTGTTATGGGCGCAAATGTTCTAAAGCAATTTAGTAGAAGTTTTTCAAAGATTCTGGTATGGCAATGGTGGTCAAAGGCATAAAAATGATCGTGCCCAGCTCTTGCAACAAAACCAATAATAAAAATTATACAATGAATTTGGTTGTTATAAACTACAGTTGTGACTTTCACGTGGGCTCTACAACAATTCATATTATATTATGCAGCGAAATAGCGCATGTACGCCTTGAAGCTATAGTTGTTCAGAATTCGTTTACGCGTTAGCGTAAATGCCGTTAATTACTTTGCACAACTTGTTTCTCTTGCAGTGGGAATCTACATCTTGCGTAACATATTTCCAGGTTTAAATAGAAAAGCCGCGGTGAGCCGTGTTTCTGTAGCTGTAACAATTATTTACAGAAGCATTTGTTGGCTGAATTCATTGCAACAACTTTTGCTGTGAAGTGCAGATGTGCATGTACAATATGTAAACTGGGATATTTGACGTGCCATACTTTCAGATCACCTGCAGTACAAATTAAAAAGGGCCTATAGCTTTGAAGTTCCCGGGAATTCGTTTCCCTAAGAAAGGTGTGTTTAAAGTTTCTCAGCAGTACATATAGCACTGGAAACCTTTGTCCTTTCTCTCCAACTGAAGAATCGTTCTCGCAAGTGTAGTATACTCATTTTCTTTTTTAATGATGTAACCCATACATGCCAGACGTGGTGCCTCTACTCACGTACAGTTAAATTTGACTCCTCCAGATTTTGTGGAGCACTTGTTCAAACTGTGCATGGTAGCTTACACTGCAGGTGTACTACTGAATATAGATTTTTTAGGAGAGTATCAAACAGCGCTTTAGATGAAATTTAGAGAATGCGAAAGGCACGTATGTTGTGTCTGTCATTTTAACTCACCTTTCCTTTGCGGCGCTAATAAATTTCTTCCCCATCAGTTAATGCACAACTTAATCCAGTCCAATGCAAATGCAGCCTGCACACCAGCTCAATGGATGTTCGCGAAAAACACAGCCCTAACTTGACATAGAACATTTTTGCACTATTTTACGTCATGAGATTGCCTGACATAGTCACTTGCTAAAGAATGAGTGGAGAAATGACTCACAAAAATATTTATATTGAGAATGATGGAGATGCAAGATTGCTTCTCACCTTGGTCTCCGCTGCTTTTATATGCTTCCATGCTGACACAAAGAATTATTCTGCTTTCTCGAGTTAGAAAGAACCTAATTGTATTTCAAAAGTGGCAGAGGCTGGATGGGAATAGAGGGTCAGCCAGGTGGCCCCACCCTAAGAACTGCATTAGCAATTCGTCACTTAATCTCTACTCCCTCGTACACGTACCTCTGCCTTAGAAAAGAGTTTCTATGTGTGTGTTCCGTACTACATCGCTGGACTTGCAAAGGTACTCTGCATAGATCCCTGAAATCAACGGAGCCATAGTGGAAACCAGGGTATGAATATCACTTCATAGCAGGGCACACAAAACTGTCACATCCTATTATAAAGCTGAAAAGCAAGAAACGAAGGATACAGACATTTTTAGTACATACTGTGAATGAAATACAATGCTATTTTTATACGAGTTCATTTAGCAAGAACACAAAAAAGTGAAGGCGAACCTGTTTTTGGAAGCATAGTAACGAAATAGTGCATTAGGACGCATCGAAGGTAGGCCAGGCCTGGCTTCCAGGCACACATCTGCAATTCTAGATAATGGACCCAGGGTCTAAGACGTCAAAGTGGTAATGCCGAAAATGAGGAATAGGATAATGAGTCTGTTGATGTAAAAAAAAATGGGAGATCCCACGTACAGTGGGAATCGATGATATGCGAAGCACTAATGAGGTTGATATGTTGCTTAAATTCAGAAAAACGTTACACAGTGGACGCAAATGATATCGGCATGACTTCCATGTCACGTATATTATGTTTGGACATGTCATTTACCTTCATCGTCTATTCACGTCACGTGATACTAAATTTTGTACATGTAGAGCTAGCGAAACAGCCGCGAGCGTGCTATGAGCGTAGCCTAAAGAGATGTTTTACATGACATGCATATCGTGATTATCAAGTTTGGACGTGTCATTTACCTTCATTGTCCGTTCAGGCCACATAATTACCAAATTTATTATATATGAAGCTAGCCAAACGGCCACGATTGCATCATGAGCGTAGTATAATTTCATGTTTATCATGTTTGCACCAGTCATATACCTTCATCATATATTTATGTGTTGTAACATCAAATTTGGTGTATATAAAGCTAGGAAAACGACCAAAGAGCACTATGAGTGTAGCATGTAGTCGTGTTTTACATGACATGCATGCCATGATTACCTCGTTAGGGTTTGTCGCTTATGTTCGCCATGCAGTCATGTCATACCATACCAGTTTTGCCATATTTCATGGGAACGAAACCAACGCAAGAGCAGCAAGACCATAAATTGTTAGTCAAGACATTCATAACATACATGTATTATTTTCATGTTATGACTAGTCACTTATGCTCGTCATACAGTCATGTTATGCAATACCAATTTCAGTATTCATACCATTATCGAAATGGCCAGGAGAGCTAAGAGTCGTAGGCGGCTAAATAGAATCAAAGTCGCCGAAGTCGCAGAAGTTCACTAAAAAATGCTCTGCATTTTATAAACTAAAGAACTGAAGCGGCAAAGCAATAGGGTAATGAGTGCAACAGAATCTATGGTCTTGCTCCTAGATTTTCAAGCTGTAAAGGAAGGGCAGGATTGGAAACAGCTAGACTTGATTGTGGTTCACCAAGCCTAGTGCTATTCAGGTGCATTGGGAACTCTTCAAGGAGAGCACAACGATAGATCTATTTGAGAAAAGATGCATCAGCCTTTCAATGAATCACAATGCATCTGCAGGTATGTAAAGCACAAATAAATTAAACCACAACCTTCACTTGTAGGTCCATGCATGTGACAACACAGCTTTCAGAAATTAATCGTTATTAGATAATATTGTTACGGTTGAATTAAAGGATATGTGGATTTATTTACAGGGTGAGGATGAAGTTCAGCAGTCGCGGTACAGATGGAGTCCTCAGGCCGCACCAGACAACGTCGTCTTCCTCTTCTACCTACGCGGTACATACTACAGCCTGGCTCATACCGTAGCAATCCCCAGTTCACAGACGAAGCCCGCTGGGCGAGTTTAAGTCACGGGAGGGATGAAATTTCTTGAGGTGAGCCACGTGCTCCAACTGCATTCGCTTTGACCGACGAGAAGGTGTCGTCAAGCGTGCCACAACGTACGTCAAGTCAGTCAAGCGATCTACAATGACGTAGGGGCCTGTGTAGTGCGTAAAAACTTCTGACATAAACCAGGTTTTCATTGGGGGGTCCACAACCACACGAATTCACCTTTGCGGAATGAAATGGCATCATGGCGTTGATCGTACCGTTACTTGGAGCGATCTTGTGATGCCAGTGTGCGCAAGCAAGCAATTCGGCGGGCTTCTTCAGCCCGGCACAATGTTTCGGCCACGGACTCATCGGTATGGAGCTTAAATGGGAGGATCGTATCAAGGGAGCTTCGTGGTGATCGAGCGTAGAGCAGGTAGAAGGGCGTGAAGTCCGTGGTCTCGTGCTTCGCTGTATTGTATGCGTAAGTAATAAATGGTAAGATCTCATCCCAGTTTTTGGGATTGGATGCGACGTACATAGCGAGCATGTTAGTAAGAGTTCGATTGGTGCGTTCTACAAGACCATTCGTCTGCGGATGGTATGGTGTCGAATGTCTGAACTGTGAAGTGCAGAGGCGAAGCAATTCTTCCACAGCGTCCGCGATGAATTGGCGACCACGGTCACTGATGATTACTTGAGGTGGACCATGGCGAAGAACAACGGAGCGTAACAAAAAGGCAGCGACGCCATCAGCTGTAGAAGACGGTATCGCAGCGGTTTCGGCGTATCTAGTAAGGTGGTCGACGTACACTATTATCCAGCGGTTGTTGTTTGAAGATCGCGGAAACGGGTCCAATAGGTCGATGCCCACTTGCTCGAAAGGCGTAGTAGGCGGTTCTACGGGGTGAAAAAGGCCGTGCGGTGCACTGGTAGGTCGTTTATAACGCTGGCAGTTCTCGCAGCTCAAGATGTATTGTTTCGTAAAATCTCGCATTCGAGGCCAGTAAAAACGCTGCTGCACTCAGTGCAGGGTGCAAATGAACCCAAGGTGTCCTGACGTTGGATAATCGTGCATAGTACGGAGAACGTCGCCTCAAAGACTTTGAGGTACAACCAGTAAATAACGTGCGCCGGTTGCTGAGTAATTCGTTTTACACAACAGTCCATCACGAATGCGAAAGCGACCACTGCCTTTGAGATTCCGAGCGTCAACGAACAAAGGGTCTAAAGATAAATCAATCAATTGTTCTCGTTTGAAGATATTGGCGTCAGGAAACGTGTGAGAGACCGCAGCAAAACAGATGTCGAGGGTATCTGCACTGTCCTCCGTCGTGGTCATAGGCAGGCGAGAAAGGCAATCAGCGTACGAATGACGTCATCCACTTCTGTACGAAATGTTGAAGTCAAATTCTTGAAGGCGTAAAGCCCATCGAGAAAGGCGGCCAAAAGGGTCACAGAGGGTAACAAGCCAACATAATGAGTGATGGTCTGTCAGAATCGTGAATGGACGACCGTAGAGGTAACGTCGAAACTTCTGAATGGCAAATACAGCCGCTAAACATTCTTGCTCTGCCACCGTATAATTCATTTCAGCCTTGCTTAGAGATCAACTCGTATAAGCAACAACATGCTCTGCATTATCATGGCGCTGAACAAGCACACCTCCGATGCCAATTCCACTTGCGTCACTGTGCACTTCTGTAGGAGCAGAAGGATTGAAATGACGAAGAATAGGCTCAGATGTCAGTAGAAGTTTCAGTTCAGAAAATGCGGCATCGTAATCAGGTGTCCACTCGAATGGGTTGTCTTTTCGCAACAAGCTCGTCATTGGGTGTACTACGTCCGCGAATCGGGGCACAAAGCGGCGAAAGTATGAACTTAGGCCCAAGAAGCTGCGAAGTTCCTTCAGTGTCTGGGGTGGTTTGAATGTGCCGACTGCTTCGATTTTGCGGGGATCTGGCCTGACACCATCTTTGTCAACTAGGTGACCGAAGACTAAAGCTTGTCGTTCACCAAACCGGCACTTCTTCGAGTTCAAAATCAAGCCAGCCTTTCCGACACAGTCTAAAACAAGGCATGAACGGACGTCGTGCTCTTCAACCAACTGTGCGCCCAAAAATGACGACGTCATCCAGGTAGCATAAGCACACCTCCCATTTAAGACCACGAAGGACAGAGTCCATAAACCTTTCAAAAGTGGCGGGGGCGTTGCAAAGCCCAAACGGCATCACATTGAATTGGTACAGTCCATCAGGCGTCACGAATGCGGTCTTCTCCTTGTCTGAAGGGTGCATAGGTATCTGCCAATATCCTGATTGGAGGTCTATTGAAGAAAAGTATGAAGCCGAGTGTAAGCAGTCAATAACATCGTAAATCCTAGGCAGCGGATATACATCTTTTTTGGTCACGGCGTTGAGTCTTCTGTAATCAACGCAGAACCGCCAGGCACCATCTTTCTTCTTAACCAAGATGACCGGTGCTGCCCACAGGCTACACGACACTTCAATGACACCCTTCTTCAGCATTTCCTCAACCTGGTCGGCAATAACTTTTCGTTCTGATGACGACACTCGGTAAGGCTTTTGTCGGATCGAATGGGCAGTGCTGGTGTCAATCATATGGTGAACGCGAGAATATGGTAAAGGTAGTAGCTTCTCCTCTTAAGAAAAGTCAAACACAGAAGCATGTGCCTCAACAGATGACGTAACGTCTGCTGCTCGTGTGACCGCAAAGTGGCGCTAATCATGCCTAGGATCTGCGACTCGTAAGAGCAACTGCGCTTGCCAGAGACTGTACCTTTCTCGCTTTCATCGTTGTTAACGACCGCTACCCAACCTTCAGTGGAATCGTCGAAGACGCCAAGCTTCATTTCTCGAGGGAGCACAACCGGCATTGGCGAACAGTTTAGTGCCCACAGAAAGGTTGCTCCTTCATCAACAGATACGAAACAACAAGGGACGAGTATGCCTTTCTTAGCACATTGAACGATTGCAGGTTCAACGATAGCGTCAAAAGATGTGGCAGATTCTGGGGCGAACACCGCAACTGACCTCATTGACCATGGCGGCACTGTCAGCTCGTCGGAAACAATCAGAGCGTCCTTCGCAGCCTGTGGCGCCTCATCGACAAGAGCAGGAACAATGTCACCGCTGACGGAAAGTTCACCGCTTCCACAATCGACGAAAGCGCCACATCCTTGGAGAAAGTCAAGACCGAGAATCACATCGTGGGTACAACATTGCAGCACAAGAAACTCTGTTGGGAACACCTTTCCTGCTAATAAGACATTGACAGCACAAACTCCAACAGGATGAAGTACTTCCCCACCAACACCACGAAACCTTGTTGATTCGCCCCAAGGAAACATAACTTTGCGGCCAATGCGACTTTTGAAAGAAAGACTCATAACTGATATCGTAGCACCAGTGTCCACCAAAGCACTTGTACAAAATCCATCTATTTCCACACGTATCTTGTTCTTCGACATTATAACTGGCGGAGGCATCTGAGGCAAATTCTGTTGTGCGACCTCATCTCCATCGGTTGCGCTGGTTAGTTTCCCGGTGGCGGCGGTGATGACAGGCGTCATTCCGGCGAAGGGGAACGATGCAGTCGGCCAGATGGAGGCGTCAAACTACGGTCAGAAGCGGGAGAACTGCCACGGTGGTTTCGCTGCCATGAGGTACTCCTGGAATAGGCGGGCCAATGACCGTTGTTGTGACCAGGGCCCACTGGCGGAAACTCTGATGGGGAATGATATCGAGATGTCGGCTCTCTCTGTCGTCGACAAAACCGAGCTATATGCCCGGCAATACCGCAACCGTAGCACACAGGGGCTTGGCGGTATGCATTGTACTCCTGGAAGGCATTGCGCTGACGTGGTGGTGGTGCAGGTACATCTTCCTTCGGGTAGTAATAGGTGTTGGCTGGCTGATGGGGGTAACTGAAGCGGTCTTCGTACCTTGGCAGCGGGTAGTTATTGCGCTGTGACCTAGGTGGTGAGGGTGGACTGTAGTTCCAGTCATCGATGCCTGCTGCGGCAATTGACACGGGAGGGCGAGAGGGAGGTGGTGCGGGTGTAGCTTTGTACGGCGTCGGTCGAGCGTGTCTAGTGAGCTCTTCTCGAACGATCTGGCGTATTGTCGACGCGAGATCAAGCGGCGTGTATTCGTCAACACTTGCCACGGTGGTTACATTCGCTAGGCGACCGAACTTGGGGGTGATACGTCGCATCTTTAGGGTCTCGATTGTGCGACCACGGTTTATGACGTCGGTTGCCGTAGCAAGGCTGTCTTTGCTGATGAGGAACTGATACACGTCCTCGGCAATGCCCTTCATCAGGTGGCCAACTTTGTCTTCCTCTGGCATAAAAGGGCTGACAATCTTGAAGACTTTCAAGATTGCCTCGACATAGGTCGTGCACGTCTCTCCTGCGATCTGAGCTCTCCGCAGTAACGTTTGTTCGGCCTGCTTTCTCTTAGCTACGGAGACTCCGAAGCATACTCATTTTGGAAACGAAGCGATCCCATGACGTGAGGGCATCTTCGTGGTTCTCGTACCACACGATTTCTGTGTCCATTAGGAAAAATACTACATTGAGCAGCGGGGTCGCCGCGTCCCACTGGTAGTATTTACTCACCCGTTTGTAGTGTGTGAGCCAGGCGTCCACGTCCTCACCTGATTTGCCACCGAATGTGCAAGGCACTATCAGACCCTGACGCAACCAGGGACCAGCCGCACGCGAACCTGGCACTAGCGGTGCTGCTGGGACTGGTAGAAGGTCTGCAGCTGCGGGGATCTGGTTTCCTTCTTCGCCGTGAGACATCTCAGTTGCCAGTGGTAACGGGGGCAGTCCAGCAAGGCGGCAGCTTCGTCGTAGATCAGGTGCTTGAAGCGCCGTGTTGCTTGGTTGGTTACCCAGCACCTCCACGACAAAACTGTTTCGGTTGAATTAAAGAATATGTGGATTTATTTACAGGGTGAGGATGAAGTTCGGTAGTCGCGGTAAAGATGGAGTCTCAGGCCGCACCAGACAACGTCGTCTTCCTCTTCTACCTACCCGGCACATACTACAGCCCGGCTCATACCGTAGCAATATTTTAATAAATCAAGTATTCTCAAGAAGGGCATTGTGAGAAATAGAAAAGAACTGAGCATACAGCACTAAGACTTGGTTGGCATTCTTGTGTAGTATGCTGGCAGCCACATTAGGTTTTAAAACTGAAAACACTGGAGTGTATGTCTTTTTTCTTAGCACTGTTCTAGTAGCAAGCTGCTGCTGAAAAAAACAGTCATCTGTCAGTTGTATGTCTGGTATCTAAAATGTGTAGGTGGGAGTGGGGGGGGATGGGATCGTGAACAACAGTGGCTCAGACAAGTGGACTATCTTTACAAGATGCTTTAGTTGTTCTAAGATAGGAGTCTGCACATACAACTTGGCCTGCTCATACACTGCTGAAAAAAGTAACTTGATTGAAGAAAACGAGAGATCGAGTGTTTATTTACATCACGCTCATAACAAACGTTTTCCGGCGTGCAGCGTTCAATTGAATTAGCAGAAGAAATGGACTTTAATGGTCTATCTATCTATCTATCCGCCTACGTCTGGTCGCTTTCATGATCAATACCTTAGCTTTGGGTAAAACAAATTAGTATGGGAAGGTAACATTGTTTGACTAATGGGATTGTCCGTCAGGTCATGAATAATGCCACATTCATATTGCATATGCCATCAAACCCTCTCTTCCAGATGAGTGGCACACATCTAGCAGGTATGCGGTTATGTGCCCCCGGTGATTGACAGCTTGTCTACAGAAGAATGGCAAGAAATAATATCGGTAATTTTCACAAGAAAACGTCCAGGAAAAAGTCAGCGTTGACCTTATAAATGCAATGATTAAATATGAGGGCCCCTGCAGGAATAAAAACCAAACATTCTGCGTGGCAATGAAGTATTCTACCGCAGAGCCACACCAGGTCTCGAGACTGCTGTGGATATAGACACCACTCAGGCACAATGTCAACTGCAGTTGCAATGCAAATTATAGAATTTTATAAAAGGTATAGATGCACTCCTATGATGCAGCCAAGAGGACCAGTTCAAGTCAATTGTAGTTACGCGCCATACACTTTGGCAGTATGTAGCAGTGTTCGGGCTACCATCCTTGAGAGAACAAACGCTACGTATGAGCTTACCACGTCTGATGTTACTGGCACTCATGTTGCTGCTGGCATCATTATGCAAATGTAAACAACTGGTTATATCAAACATTCGACTGTTGAACATACGTATGTGCGTACAACATTTGTCCGTTTTGCTAAATACACCACAGTCACCTTCCTTCAATAATGTACGTAAGTCTCAAACGATAAATTATGTCATTGTACAATATTTTTATACACTAAAAGAAGCCACCACTTTCTCAGTGCTTTTTTTGCGGTTCTCCAACATGGATGCTATCTGAGCCACCGGAGGAGTGGGAGTTGTATCCATCACCTCTTGTGAGGTGGTGGATGGTGCCTGCTCGGCAGGCACGCTCACAGAACTTTCTGACCTAACGGCGCTTGCAGTGGTCCGTGTTCCAGCAGAAATGGGGGTCTGCCAACCTTGTTTGTCAAATGCAGAGCAGTAGAGGCTGCTCCAGCCAGGAGCGCTGATGGCACTGCCGCGATCACACTGTGTGAGACATTCGCGGGTGCAGAAACGTGTGGTACGGCACCACGGCGCGTCACATCGGCGAAGGAGGGAAAATACTAGTTGTGTAGTGCGCACCGTTGGCATGCTTCTTGGAATGACAGATTAAATTTGACCTTAAGTTCTACTATTTGTTTCTCTCTTTTTGTCATGCGGGGCATGATCGTGAGTATATAGGCTACGTGATCTTCTTCACATTTCGAGCAATGAGTTGTTTCTGAGGTGCAGTTGTCCGATATGTGTTGAATGGATGCACACTTTGTGCAAGTGGCACGGCCTCTGCAAATCTGCGATTCGTGACCGAAACTTTGACACTTTAAACATCGACGAGGTTTGGGAATCTATGGTCTTACACGGAGCTTACAATAGCCGGTTTCGATTGATTCTGGTAGGTAACTTGTTCCGAAAGTAAATATTACGTGTATTGTAGGGGTCAGTTTGTTGTTGCACCTTATTGTTATTCGTTGGACTTTGACCACGTTCTGGTTCTGCCAACCTTCGAGCAGCTCACTTTCAGAAAGCTCAGTAAGATCATCATCAGAAATTACACCACGGACAGTGTTCATGGACCTGTGTGGGCCCACCGAAACAGGGGTTTCCCCAAACGCTACAAGTTTAGACAGCAGCTCATACTGAGCATTGTCACGAACCTCAAGAAGAAGACCGTCACTTCCAATCTTTGTCACTTTATAACCTGTGCCTATTGCTTTGGTGAGCGTTTTGGAAACGAGGAAAGGTGAAATGGCTCGGGCTGTCTTCGTTTCGTTTTGACTGTGGATAACATTGTACTTTGGGAATGTCAGCTTTGGTGTGTTAGGCAGGAAAGTATCTTCGGTGCGCCACCTTTTCAGCGAGCGATCAGGAAGGAGGGGGGAAAGCTTTTGCCATAAAAATACTATGAAGTTCGGCAGCGATGATGGCCACCCACCACCGCGCCCAACATGGGGACGCTACAAGGTTGAAAACGAACACTTGGAGACGCCAGCCATACATCTCCGCTGTAACCTGTTATAATTATCCTAAATTGGAGAGCTACATCAGCTTAACCTTCACCGCCAGGAAATTCGGAAGTAAACGGCAGAGAGAAGATGACAGGACAGATAAAACTTGAGAGATAAAGACGAAAATTAGGGGGAGATAGATAGGAAAAGGCGACTGCCGATTTCCCTTGGGTGGGTCAGCCCAGGAGTGCCGTCTACGTGAAGCTGGGGCCAAAGGGGTGTGTTGCCTCTGCCGGGGGGGGCCTTAAAGGTCCAGTCACCCAGCGTCAGCTCAACCCCCAGGATCCCCTTTTCCCCGGACATGGCAAAGCCACGCACGGCTGGGCGTGGGAGGGAGTCGAAACCCCTCCGTTAGCTCGGGTCCGTGGTGGTCTACACACCAAACGCCTGCTTGCGCAGACGCCCCTGCATGGTAGATTTCAATGTCAAGAGTGGTGTTGTTAAAGGTGAAATTTTCCTTGCTGCCGATAATTGCTGGTCACCAAGGGCAAGGTAGACGAGGAAATAAATACTTTTGCACAGTTGACGTGTGACTGACCGGACGCACATGCATGAAACCCCAGTGCGTCTGCGAAGTGTTCTTACGAAGGATGGAAACAACTTTATTGTAGTGTTCTTACAAAGCATGTTATCTCCAAAAGCGAAAGCTACTGCATTGCCGGCTTTTTGTTAAGTGCAAACACGTACGGCCGTTCTCATCAGTTGCTACGTAAATGATCCCGTGCTGTTACAAGCCCTGCGTGTTAATCAGCTGTATTTGAGTTTTTTGTTGTCGTTTTGCGTCTCGCCTATTAAGAGCAATATTTCGCAAAACACTTTATCATATTGAATATAGCCAGTTCTTCGAGAGTCATCAAACGTACAAAATTGCCCCGCCGTGGTGGTCTAGTGGCTAAGGTACCTAGCTGCTGACCCGCAGGTCGCGGGTTTGAATCCCGGCTTCGGCGGCTGCATTTCCGATGGAGACAAAAATGTTGTAGGCCCGTATGCTCAGATATAGATTCACGTTAAAGAACCCCAAATTGTCAAAGTTTGACCCCAGGTGGTCTAATATGGTGGTTTTGGGACGTTAAACCCCACATATCAATCAAATCAAGCATCCAATACTAAAGGGCTTGTGAATAGGACCACCACCAGCACCAAGTCAGGCTGACGGGAGGCCCATGAGAATGCACAAATGTTACAACAATACACGTGCGAACAAAAAAAATATAAAAAGCAACAAAGAGGAGGCTTGAACCACCGACCTCACCATCCTTCATTGTGCCGCTTTAACCTACTACGCCACAGCTGCCGATCAGATCAAGGCGATTAACATGCCTGTTTTGTATTTTTGTCACGCTGGACCTAACTAACATTTTTTTTTTTACTTTTACGTTTGGACGTGACTTTTACTGCTTCTATTGTTACGTCTGGACGTACCGCTAAACACTCCGACTATTCAAACAAAGTGCCTAACCGGAAAAGTGCATGACGTCACTTCAGTGTGGCGCAGCAGCTGTTTCTGTGTGGGGGTGACTCGTGCGCGGCGCGGTGCAGAAAAACATAAACCTGCGAGCCCCTACCAGTTGAATAGGTGTTGACATCTAGCGCGGCCACAGTGAATAAGGCAATCACAAAACTGTGATCGCAGAAACATTGCGCATTTTACGTCTCATGCAAAAACCACGCAGCAGCACTATTAGAAATGAGTTACCTTTTTAATCATTTTCGCCTCTAAAACATTACGCGTAAGCCAGTGTGTTCATGACTGTGGTTGGACGAAGTGTCAAAAGATGTCGACACCATCGTTACGGTAACCTGTATCTTTTTGCCTCTACCAGGATACTGTACACGATAAAAAAGTATCGTGTATTTGCCGCAACCATGATTCAAAAATATGTAAGTTAAATGCAGTTAGCATTACCATTTATAGTTCTCGAATACGTAAGGGTATACACGTTTACGTGCGTACGTAAATGTTTATGTATGAGGAGCTCAAAACGTTGGAAGACATGCATTGGGGTAAGATGGTTAACGCAAACCGGTATCCGCTAACACGTTAAAGTAAAGCACTATACGTACAAGCTAAAAGTTACACAGAGTTACACGTTACACCATTGTGCTGTTGTCGCGCTTCTCGGACTACGACCGGCCATCTGGATTTCTTGGAATTGACGGTGCCGGCTTTAGTCGCAACTGAGGCAAATATGAAAAAACGTTTTTTATTTGTTTTGGGCTGATAACAGACATATTATTTTAAAGTAATTTATTGAAAGTAGTTCATTTCATGTCGCTATGTGTGTTTGTTAACATTTTAAATCGTAAAAATATATAAGCACTAATTACGCGACAAGACGATAAGGCGCTGCGAGCGCACTTGACCTTCGTGTGGTTCGCGTTTGCGTGCGCACTGCTATAAGGCATTCCGATTGGGCATGGGTTAGGTACGCAAAGCCGCACACCCGCAAGCCCGCAACGCCCCAAGAACTTGCGTACCCAGCACTAAAACTCTCTTGTCATCCGCAGGTCCAGAGACCTTGCAACTGCGGGAAGAGCGCAGGGCATCGTGTGTAGAATTGTGCGCGCCGTCTACACCAAGAACTTCCATTAAAAATGGGGCTGCACAGGAATTACTACCGTCAAATGAACAGCGAATGGAGCCCAGAGGCAGAACACTGCAAGCGGGCTGGCCACCATACCAGTCCCGACGGCGCAGTGATCTTCCAAACAGGGAAGAGCCTTCGCGAGCGGCTCCCCTTTGAATCTTGGCACAGTCAGCAGACAGTGGAAGACAAAAACCGCACCGCCGGGGACACTGCCCCTCCTCTACTTGCAGGGCTTGCGACGAGTCACAGCAAACATCGCGGGCCTTCTCACCCTTGAAAAAAGAAAGCCGATCACGCTGCAAAACATCGGGTTGATTATTATAAATATTACTTGGAGTTTTCTGTTTTTTTATTTCTCTGTTAAGCCAGACTTATGCCGAATGTTCACCTTTGAAAGAATACAAAAATCTGTGTTGCATGCCCTAAAACCGGAGGGTAGAGCTCGTTGCTGCGTTTTGTAGCCTGCCTGCATTCCTAGGGGCGTACAAAGAAATGCAAAATTCAAGTATGAGAAACTTGAGGCTGGGAAATGCCCATGTGGTCACGGTTTTGGCAGAATCGACTGGGCGAACACAAGGACGGGTGATGATTGTGGTGGTAGTGGTTAGAAGAGGAAGAAGGCACCTAATTTCTGCAGACCAGTAGGGAGCACAGCGCAGTGCATGGCTGAAAGTGTTTCCGCGTGTCAACCCTGACTATGAATGGAAAGGAGTTAGAACAAAAAAAACGAAAATATGAAAAAAAATGGGCACTGCGATATTGTGTCGGTACCAAGTAATGAACTGCCGGCATGCTGGCAAAACGTTTAGAAGCTCCTCAAGTTCTTAGGGTGTCACAAAATCTTTGACAGCATTACAGCTTGAAGTTTTTGCCAGTTATTAAACGTCGCGCATGGCAAGAGCGGTGTGTTGCTGCCCCCTTCCTCCTTGAAATTTACTTGGAAAGCTTTCAGTGTATCACATGGTAGGAAATGATATAACAGCTGATGGCATGTGTTGCCTCTACATTTTGTTGAAAACTTGAAATTCGTCGAGATAGTGCATTGCTACTGAAAACTTTTTTAGCGCAAAACAATGCATCGACAGAGCATTCACAAGCGCCCGTCCCGTCTCACTCGGTCGTGTGAATATTTTGTTTTGCGCTCCACAATTTCCCGATCGCCACATTTATTCATGCAAAAACGGAAGCGGCATCTGAGGACCAGCAGTTCAATGCAAGAGAGAGCGAAGGGGCACTCGATGCTCGCAAATCGTGCTGCTCTGTCGCCTAGGAAGCTGCATGATTTATCAAGGTAGAATACAGTGCTCATTCTTTGTTGATTCGGTACATAATTATAGATCAAACTCAATGTAAATCATGATGTCACGTATTAAAACCCCCGTGAATCGCACATGGGCCAGAAAATGCTGCACAACCCACTTTACACTAGATGCAAAATAATTGAATTACGGATATTTGTTCAGTTTTTAGTCTCGTTATTATCGCAATCCCAGATGCGTTCCTCTCTTCTTTGGGAAAAGACCATACGAATTCTGTAGCATGCATGAACATAAATTGCCCAATCTATTTTGGCATAGCCTACAAACGGTGTACTCTATAAACGCATTAACTATCAGCGCTAAAGTTGAAGCTGATGCAATCCATAAAATCACTGCTACTTCCCCAAAAATTACAGGCTTTTTAGGAGAAACTGCTAACGTCTTGTTAGAAATTCTAACTTTAAATTTCGAAATCACGCTGCCATGAACGGCATTAGCTCCATGGCCAAATACACTGCAAACAGTTTTGCAAATAAGTGTGCACTCTAGAAGTAGGCAGTATACATTAGGTTCTTAGTCAAGTTAGCATTGTAATGTTAATATCTAATTTCAGTGGTCTATTTTATGGTGCATTTCATTCCGTGCCTTTAAGTTAAAGTTATCATTTTCATTCTAAGATATGAGCAAGTGGTTTTTATCAAAGACCTTCACAGAAACGAGTTCCAAGGGTGCGGAGAATCGGACATATTTACAATTTGAAAAATCAATTATGTGGCTTTACGACCCGGCACACACACGATTACAAGGCACGCCATAAAATAAGACTATAAATATTAGTAACCGTAGGTCAGCAAAATAAAAATACGCCTTCAATAAATAGGTTTTTTTGCATATGTTTCGCAAGGACCCAGACTAACCAAATTTTCCTAAATTGAACTAGGAACTTGCTTGAACTCAGACTCACCGTGGTAAAACTCAGCCGCGCTCACTCGGATTGAGGCTTACCTAAGTGTAACTCAGCCGGACTGACTCAGACTCTAATTCATGCCTCAATCTGAGTCTTTGGATTCCTCTGATAGACTCGTCAGTGAGTTTGCCGACCTATAATCGGAACACATCTGTCGTTCACGTCACGCGATGATGAAGGCCTTTTTTTGCACGCTCACGGTGGTAAAAATAAGTTAGAATAAGGGAACGTGGATACTACGCCCACATGACGATAATAGAAATGATCTTTACCCATCTACGTAAGAAGAAACGAAAGAAAAACACGAATGCAGCGTAAAAACCAGGGAACACAAGTGCTGGACTTACAACTAAAAGTTTAATAAAGAAAGCCCTTACACAAATTAACCAGAAGTCCATGCTTAGAAAAGCTAATTAAACCACAGTTCCACAATTACCCATACATTTTTTTTTCAACAATTGTGTCAAGGTGGTATAAGCAGTCGATTTCCTCGGAACAACAACATATCCACGCCAAGTGTACCCGCTGTCTATACCACAAGCTCTTTATCTGTGAGGAAAGCTGTCGGATTACTCACACATCACACTTCGCTCTGGCCTCGCCGCGGTTGCCTAGTGGCAAAAGTACTCAGCTGCTGACCCGCAGGTCGCGGGATCAAATCTCGGTTGCGGCGGCTGCATTTCCAATGGAGGTGGATATGTTGTAGGCACGTGTGCTCAGATTTGGGTGCACAGTAAAGAACCCCATGTGGTCGAAATTTCCGGAGCCCTTCTTTACGGCGTCTCTCATAATCTTATGGTGGTTTTGGGTCGTTAAACCTCACATATCAATCAATCAACACTTCGCTCTTTTTTTTGTTTTGCAGGCTTCACGAGTTTCAGGTTCAATCTCACTTTTTTCTGCCAATAATATTCAATGATTTAAAAAAAATTCTTTGTCATGCGTCCGTGCTTACAGAGATAAGATGGGTCGAGGCCTAGTGGCACCTACATTCAGTGTGAACATCCTTTAGGCACAAAACTGACCTTTTGCCTAGTCCATTTGTCCCCAAATTATCAGTGTCATCGGCAAAGGAAGAAATAGAACGAATGCGAAGATTGCGAAGCCTCAAAAAAAGGAAGCAAAACGCGACGCATGTATAGTGGTCCATCAGTTGTCCTTACAGCTAGATAAAAAATTCACGCTGCTAAATAGCCGTTGCACGTGGCATTATTAATAAAAGTTTGCTGTATGTACGATTTGACACGCTTCTTGCCTTTGTAGTGTTAGGCGGGCAGCTGTGGAACGCGTCAGCTGATTTTTTGTGAATGTACTGCTGGAACAATGGTGTGTAGACTTTCCGCAATAAACATTTCGCTCGATGTCCTGTCAGATTCAGCTCCTTATTTTGGCCTTCCAAAAATATTATAAACCAACTCACCGAGCAAGCTACGTATGTGGCGTCTTTTTTTGAACACGATGGTGACAAATTGGCATCTATAGTTAGTTGAATTAGGCCCGAGATAAACATTGGCGAAGGAAAGGCAGATTACTTGGTTTGATATCGTGGTGGAGAGCATAGCACGGAGTGCACTACAAAGCACGTTGAAAATAAAAGCCCACGCAGTTTTTTGTCCGCATTCATCTTCCGTGCGTTACTTTAAGTTCCCACATGCTTAATTTACGGTGATCACCATCTCGTCCAATATTGTTGATCTTGCTCAACCTGCCGATACAATGGGGATTGTTTCTGTTCAATAGAGCATTTTGTATAATAATTGTCATTTTACCTTTCTTTGTTCATTAAAAGCCATTCGTGTTGTTCAGTTCCTTAACCCAAGTACCCACGGATATCCGCTGGCTGTTCATTCTGTATACAAATGTCCGGTCGTATGTATATCTTAACCCACGTACCCACGGATATCCGCTGGCTGTTCATTCTGAATACAAATGTCTGGTCGTATGGATATCTAACATAGATAGCTATAGACAGATAGATGGGCGTACTGTGAAAAT
The DNA here is from genome assembly GCF_043290135.1 of Rhipicephalus microplus. Taxonomy (NCBI): domain Eukaryota; kingdom Metazoa; phylum Arthropoda; class Arachnida; order Ixodida; family Ixodidae; genus Rhipicephalus; species Rhipicephalus microplus. The sequence continues at coordinate 22,279,292 of NC_134705.1, read as the reverse complement.
TCATGTCCCGCGTGGCTGTTCTCTGGACGTCCGAACTGGATGTCCGACCGGACATAATGTTTTGAACGTTGACTTGCTGTCCGTATCATGACATGCCTAGGATATGTGCATTTGCTCATGAAATATTGTAAATATAAGAATGTAGTGAAAATATATAGTGATCCACAGAATTCCGGGTGACAATGTTGTAAAATTTTTTAAAGAGCCTACTATAAAATTCATTCATATTTCGGCACACGCATTTGAACCCAGGATGCCAAATAATTTTGCTTCCTGAGGCAAAGTAGTCTGGTTGATTCAATATGTATATTGTTTGCGATAAGAAACAATGCATTAGGATTTATTATTAGCGCATGTCAACTGATGAAAATTCAGATCATCATGTAGTCAAACTTTCATGTGCCAGCGTCAACACTTCTTATCAAGCGGTGCACTGCAGTTGCTCAGATTCCTCGAACGTACACGTGATGTTAGCCGTGCCTTTCTGAATGTTTTGGAAGAAAATGCGTGCCATTGTGCCTATTGTCCCGAAGCCTGCTTGGCCAGTGGCGCGCACTGAGAGAAGCAGCACGGAAAAAGAGGGAGTTCGTGTCGCGTCGCACGTGTCTCCGAGAATCCAATCAGCAAAAGCCAGATTCTTTTCAGTAGCGCCCATGTGGACATCAACAGGTATATGCCAAGTTACAAAGGATGACCTTTATACAAGAAACACCGAAACATGGCACGAGCCCACCTCGGTTTTCGGCAGAGATTACCATGGCAAGCAGCAGCAACCGCGCTCACTAGCACGGCACAAATAGGGCCACGTGTTATATTTATGTTCTTTACGTCTCATATCGGACATTTATCTATTCTTGTCAAGAGCTAACTATCCCTCATCATTCTTATAAGCCCTGCAAATACGAGGCATGCTTTGAGTTTTTCATTCGCTCGCATATTCGTTGCTATTAACCGATTGAAAAGCACGTGTAGTCAGTGTCTCTGCACCTTATTTAGAAGCGTGTGCAACACTCCTGTGTCCCCAATGTCTTCAATCTGTCCAACACAACGCTCACACCCACTCAGCTACAACTTTTGTCGAGAGGCTTAACCTTTGTCCATCACCCGGTAGATTCCGTGAATTTGAACTGTACCAAGGCCTCGATAACTTTGCACGTAATCTCCACCTCCGTGAATTCTTTCATGATCGCAAGGACTGAATGGACGAGAGTAGATTAATTGGTGGTGACAAATCAAGGTGTCCAGGGGATCAGAGGGACAAACACCTCGATGTGCATATATCAGCAGTTCGAAAAGATATCATCAAAACGTATGAAAAGAATTGGCCATGTCGAAACAACCTATCAAAGTCAGAACGCAGGGCACTCGATGAACTACGAAAAAACACCGGAATTACTATCAAACCGGCTGATAAAGGGGGCTGCATAGTAATTCCAAACACGTCGGACTACTTAAAGGAAGGGGAACGACAACTATAAGACACAAAACTCTACAAAGAACTTCCAATGGACCCGACTCCCGAATTTGAACCCGACTCCCGAATTTGAAAGGGAGATAAAGGGAGCCCTAAATAATCTTCGCCTGGACGAGAAAATTACCGACAAAATGTTAAAAGCAATGTTACCGGCCCATTCTGTTCCAGGTCGATTCTATTTGCTCCCCAAAATACACAAGGAAGGTAATACGGGACGTCCGATAGTATCCAGTAACATCACATCAACAGAAAATATATCAGAATTCATCAATTCCTTAATTAAAAACATCCCCCCAAATTTTTCCTATTACCTAAAGGACACAAACCACTTTATCTGCGAAACTTCAAGTCTCAAGATCTTAGGCGGCAAATTTCTGATGACCATGGACGTCTGCTCCCTGTACACAAACATACCCCACCATGTCGGAATAACGGCTATGGTTTCTGAATATGATGTAAAATCTGACTGACGAACTTGTGTAAGTGGCGAGGTACTGTTTACACTTCTTGAACTTGTACTAAATTATAACCATTTAGAGTTCAATGGTGAGCACTTCCTTCAGGTCAGTGGCACTCCAATGGGCACGAAAATGACCCCGAAATTCGCGAGCGCCTTTATGGCTTCACTTGAAATCCCATTCATTGAGGGACGCACCTTGAAATTTTTCTACTACAAAGATACTTAGACGATATTTTTATGATATGGAACCACGATGAGGGACGTTTTTTCCGCTTCATAGAGGATTTTAACCAGTGCCACCGGTCAATTAACTTCACGCACAAAATTTCCAAAACTAGCATTGACTTCTTAGACGTCACTGTCATGGTCAAAAATGACCGCTTGTCAACAAACTTTTTCAAAAAGCCTACAGATCGTCAATTGTACCTACATTTCAACAGCAGTCATCTAAAGCATAGCAAAACTTGCATTCCTTATTCCCAGGCCTACCGGTACCAAAGAATATGCACCGATATGCAGGAATTTCACAGACACACACAACACCGAAATCATTCCTTATTGAAACAAAATTGTCCCGAAGACATTATTGACGATGCCATACTACGTGCTCGCAACGTGAACCAGATTGATATAATTAAGGCACCAAACAGAGTATCTAAAGCGACTACGCAAACGAACTTTGTACTAACTTACTCCTCATCAGCGCCACAAATCAACAACATACTTTCCCGCCATTTCAACATAATCAGGCAAAGCAAACGACTAACTTCAATTTTCGCGAAGCCACCTCACGTGGTGTACCGCAGGGATAAAAATCTGAAGGACATTCTTGTCAGAGCGAAAAAAAATCCCTCCAAAACTCAATCAGGGTGCCATTCTTGCGGAAAAGCTCGTTGCAAGGTATGGCCACAGGTGGTCACAACACGTGAATCAAAAGCGAACTTGTGGGATTTCAAACTCTGCATAACTGAAAGCCTTAATTGTGACTCAAGTAACGTGATATACATGCTACATTGCAACATCTGTGGACAAGAATATATCGGCCAAACAGACACGCCTTTTCGGCTGCGGTTCAATACTTACCGGTACCACGCCACTTCACTGCCGAAGCTACCTTTATCTAGACATCTGCGCCTGCCAAACCACAGTTTTGAAAATATCAGCGTAACTATTTTGCACTCCGGTTTCTCAAACAGGCGCGAACATGAGCAGCGTGAGGCATATTTTATTTTCAAATTTAGAACATTAGCGCCGCCATCAACGAAGACCCCGGAAGACTCTCCTTCCTCTGAAAAGCAAGCCAGGAGAAAATTGGCGACAAAGATTCATAGCTGGAGACCACGCTTGTTTTTTCTGACTGACTCGTACGTGTACACTGTGCTTGTTTTTTTTTTTTACGTGCGCATACAAAGTGTTTACGCTCGCCTACCACTTGACGGCCATTGAAGGGAAACGGGCGAAGATGATAGGTAAAGAGCTGACCGACCCATTAAGGGGAAACCCTTTCCTTACGCACGCCGCCACGGACCCCACCCGCCACCGCGGCGACAATCTTGTGTGGCCTGACACACGTCGAGAACTGGCCAGCACGGGATGAGAACCGAATGTGGACTTACACCGACATTTGGATGTGCAAAGTCTGGTTTCTTGCTCAGCGTTCACAGCGTTTTTTTTTTCTTTTTTCTTTTTTTTCTTTTTTTCTTTCGTTCTTTTTTTAGTTCTTTCTTACTCTCGCAAACATCTGTCAAGGCGAGAGGAACGTGACAGCAACGAAGTTTGAACATCCATGTTAGTATAACTCATCCCCTGACGAAGAGAGGACCCATCCCGAAACTGTTGGGAAATAAATATGTTTATCCTTGATGACAACGCTCCCGTTGTACCATATGCCATACCTTCACGAAGACTAACTGGTCCATTGAGTTATTACTCCCAGTATATATATATATATATATATATATATATATATATATATATATATTCAGCAGGAAGTTCAAGGGGTCTGGTACGTATAAAGAACACAAGCGAGTACACGTACGAAAGAGCAATACTTTTATGACAACGTTTCAGCCGTGGCACGGCCTTCGTCAGGGAATTCCCTGACGAAGGCCGTGCCACGGCTGAAACGTTGTCATAAAAGTATTGCTCTTTCGTACGTGTACTCGCTTGTGTTCTTTATATATATATATATATATATATATATATATATATATATATATATATATATATATATATATATATATAACGGAGAGAAGAAGTATATACCTAAGGGCTCGTATGTCCGTGTTTTAACACAATAATAATGAGATATAACATATAACAGACAGTAATGCCAAGGAATGTACAGGGAAGTTATTAGAACCAATGGAATGTAACTAAGAAGAAAGAAGAAAGAAAAGTGGATGAAAAAATTACCAGCTGTTGTCTGTGCATATATATATATATATATATATATATATATATATATATATATATATATATATATATATATATAGGCAGGCATGGTGGTTGAGTGGCCGTAGCGTTGTATATAGTCCAGTAGATCCTCCGTGAGCGGTCACAACGTGGTTTATTTCGACGTTTTGGCCTAGAGTCTGGCCTTCATCAGGAATAAATATACATTTTGTCGGTGGTCAGCTTTATACAATCTCAAATCAGAGGGCAAGGAAAGAGGAAAAAAAGACAGAAAAGGAAAAAAGGAAAAAGGAAAAAAAGAAAAAGGAAAGAAAAAGAAGAAAAAGAGAAGAAGAAGAGAAAAATGATACACGGTGGACGCCCGTCGGGTGCCCCCTTCCACTCTTCCTTCCACTTCCCCCTTCATCTCTCTCCCCCTTCTTCCCTTCACCTTTCTGATGTCAGGGGTCTGTGTATGTTTCCGTTCACTAATGCATTTCTCCCGATCAGACGGCCCCTCCTGGCACTGGCGGTTCGGTGTGGGGCAAAAAAGAGCTTTTCAGGAAGTCCTAAGCCTTTAACTACTCGGAGTCCCGTAAACAATTCGTCGTAGAAGGAGGGGTGCCGTGTATTGTGGCAGAGGCTGGTAAGCGGGCGTTTTAGGAAGTTCTAAGCCTTTAACTACTCCGCGCCCTGTCAACATTTCGTCGTAAAAAGAGGGTTGCCCCGTATTGCGGTAGGCTGTGCAAGCGGGTGCAATGCAAATTCCTTGCCCGCTTCTGGATTACGCGTGTAGTGGGGGCCTCCCGGCTGTGCACAGGGTTGCTGTTGGGCATGTCATGCATGGCACAATTGATTGGGTAGTAAAAATAAAACAAAAAACAGATGACAACTGCATTTAGAAAGAGTAGCATTTAGAAGGGTAGTAAAAATAAAACAAAAATTAATTTAGGAAGAGTAGCATTTAGAAGGGTAGTAAAAAAACAGAAAACAGACGACAGCTGCATTTAGGAAGAGTACTTACACTTGGAATTGTTTCGGGTTGTCCAGTGCCCTTCGCAGCTGCAGTGCCGTGAACTCAGTTACTATTTTCATTGTTGCCGTTATTGTTTTCTAATGATTTAATTGCTGCAAGTGTACCAGGATTCTCATTTATTCCTCTATCGAGGGTGTTAAATCGGTGGATAAGGTATGACTCTCGTTGTTCACGTTCTCGATTTGATTTAAATCCCGTCTCTAAGAGCGTTACTGATAGTTTGTCGAATGCATGGTCGGGAAGACTGAGATGTTTTGATAGAGGTAGACTTGGGGCTGATTTCGCATGGGCTCTGTGATTATTGAAGCGGATCCTAAATGGTGTTTCTGTTTGTCCGATGTACTGCATACCACACACGTTGCATTCGAGTAGGTATACCACATTAGAGGAATCGCATGTTAGGTTTCCTCGTATGTTAATCGAAAACTTGGATTGCGTGCTGGTTGCTTTGTCTGTTTCTCGCATCGCCTTACATACAAGACATCGTGGCTTTAAACAAGGGCGGCATGAATTATTGGGGGGTGATGTGTTATTTTGGGAGTGGACAAGGGTGTCTTTGAGGTTACGTGGTCGTCGGTAAACGACGCCTGGAGCGGATGGGAATGCGCGTTTCAGACGTTCACTTTGTTCCAGAATGTTGTAATGTCGTTTAAGGATTTTGTTTACATTGGGGAAGTTTGTGCTGTAAGTCAGGCAGAGGTTTGTTCGTTGTGGGTCTTCTCGTGGTGGTCGCTTCATAAGCAAGTCTTCACGCTTTAGTTTTCTCGCTTTTTGAACAGCGTCATTAATTACATGTGGGGGGTATTTTTGTTTCTCGAGCATAAGTTTTAGCCTCTGTGAGCTCGTGTCAAATTCAGCGTCTCTAGAGCAGATTCGCTTAAACTGGTGAGCCTGGCTGTATGGAATACTGTTTTTACAGTGGCGTGGGTGATTGCTTTGGTAATGGAGGTAATGTTGTCGATCCATTGGTTTGCGATATAGGGTTGTAGAGAGCTTCTCTTCTTCTATCGTTATGGTGACATCAAGAAAATTTACGGTAACTTGCGAGTATGTGTGTGTGAAGTGTATGTTCGGATGCGGGTCCTCGCTGTGGGTCCAAATAAGAAAGATACAGAAGATACATAGACGACATCTTTCTTATTTGGACCCACAGCGAGGACGAACTTCTCAGCTTTATCGACACTTACAAAGCTGTACATCCGAACATACACTTCACACACACATACTCGCAAGTTGCCGTAAGTTTTCTTGATGTTATCATAACGATAGAAGAAGAGAAGCTCTCTACAACCCTATATCGCAAACCAACGGATCGACAACAATACCTCCATTACCAAAGCAATCACCCACGCCACTGCAAAAACAGTATTCCATACAGCCAGGCTCACCAGTTTAAGCGAATCTGCTCTAGAGACGCTGACTTTGACACGAGCTCACAGAGGCTAAAGTTATGCTCAAGAAACAAAAATACCCCCCACATGTAATTAATGACGCTGTTCAAAAAGCGAGAAAACTAAAGCGTGAAGACTTGCTTATGAAGCGACCACCACGAGAAGACCCACAACGAACAAACCTCTGCCTGACTTACAGCACAAACTTCCCCAATGTAAACAAAATCCTTAAACGACATTACAACATTCTGGAACAAAGTGAACGTCTGAAACGGGCATTCCCATCCGCTCCAGGCGTCGTTTACCGACGACCACGTAACCTCAAAGACACCCTTGTCCACTCCCAAATTAACACATCACCCCCAATAATTCATGCCGCCCCTGTTTAAAGCCACGATGTCTTGTATGTAAGGCGATGCGAGAAACAGACAAAGCAACCAGCACGCAATCCAAGTTTTCGATTAACATACGAGGAAACCTAACATGCGATTCCTCTAATGTGGTATACCTACTCGAATGCAACGTGTGTGGTATGCAGTACATCGGACAAACAGAAACACCATTTAGGATCCGCTTCAATAATCACAGAGCCCATGCGAAATCAACCCCAAGTCTACCTCTATCAAAACATCTCAGTCTTCCCGACCATGCATTCGACAAACTATCAGTAACGCTCTTAGAGACGGGATTTAAATCAAATCGAGAACGTGAACAACGAGAGTCATACCTTATCCACCGATTCAACACCCTCGATAGAGGAATAAATGAGAATCCTGGTACACTTGCAGCAATTAAATCATTAGAAAACAATAACGGCAACAATGAAAATAGTAACTGAGTTCACGGCACTGCAGCTGCGAAGGGCACTGGACAACCCGAAACAATTCCAAGTGTAACTACTCTTCCTAAATGCAGCTGTCGTCTGTTTTCTGTTTTTTTTTACTACCCTTCTAAATGCTACTCTTCCTAAATGCAGCTGTCATCTGTTTTCTGTTTTATGTTTACTACCCAATCAATTGTGCCATGCATGACATGCCCAACAGCAACCCTGTGCACAGCCGGGAGGCCCCCACTACACGCGTAATCCAGAAGCGGGCAAGGAATTTGCATTGCACCCGCTTGCACAGCCTACCGCAATACGGGGCAACCCTCTTTTTACGACGAAATGTTGACAGGGCGCGGAGTAGTCAAAGGCTTAGAACTTCCTAAAATGCCCGCTTACCAGCCTCTGCCACAATACGCGGCACCCCTCCTTCTACGACGAATTGTTTACGGGACTCCGAGTAGTTAAAGGCTTAGGACTTCCTGAAAATCTCTTTTTTGCCCCACACGGAACCGCCAGTGCCAGGAGGGGCCGTCTGATCGGGAGGAATGCATTAGTGAACGGAAACATACACAGACCGCTGACATCAGAAAGGTGAAGGGGAGAAGGGGGAGAGAGATGAAGGGGGAAGTGGAAGGAAGAGTGGAAGGGGGCACCCGAGGGGCGTCCACCTTATATCATTTTTTTCTTCTTCTTCTCTTTTTCTTCTTTTTCTTTCCTTGTTCTTTTCTTCCTTTTTCCTTTTTTCTTTTTCTGTCTTTTTTTCCTCTTTCCTTGCCCTCTGATTTGAGATTGTATAAAGCTCACCACCGATAAACTGTATCTTTAATCCTGATGAAGGCCAGACTCTAGGCCGAAACGTGGAAATAAACCACGTTGTGACCGCTCACGGAGGATCTACTGGACTATATATATATATATATATATATATATATATATATATATATATATATATATATATATATATATATATATATATATATATATATACATATAACGGATGAGACATGGCGTCAGTCAGAACACCAGTTTATTCTGACCCATCGTCTTCCTAATCTTCCTTCCCCACATTCACCTGTGAAACGTCACACGTTCCCCACCACCCCCCGAGAAAGCGTCAACTTATTGTGACAATAGTGGCGACGCAGTTTGTTGACGTGCACAATGTCAGTAGTTCTGCTTAACGTAGCTACGCATCGGTCGATCTGATAGTTCACAGGAGAGACTCTGCAAATTGCGTAAGATCCTTCTATGACTGAACTGAGCTTTCCTTTGTTCAGGTGCCAAGGTGTTTCGTAGAGGACCAATTCACCAGGTTGGAGATCTTGTGGTAGAAATTTTTTGTCGTAGATTATCTTGTTCTTCTTATGATAGGCAAGCGTGTTTTTTATTTCACTTTTGCTTGATTCTTGCACACTCTCCATTGGTCCGTCTAAAATTGTGTCGTGTGAAGGAATTCCATACATGAGGTACGATGGTGGATATCGTGTTACTTCATCTGGGGTTCTGTTGTATTCATCGACGACATCACAAAGATGTTCGACCCAAGACACCTGTGGCTGCTCATTACTTTTGCACTTTATCCGGGTTATAACAGTCTGATTTGTACGTTAGTTTATGCCATTACATTGATGGTATTGAGAGGATATGAACAATTGGTGGACACCATTGCGTTTTGGAAACTGCTTGAATTTTCCTGCGGTGAAAGCTGGTCCCCGATCAGATAGGAACTTGTTGGGTTTTCCTGCTGCAAAGATGGCGGCGATGCACGAAATGTATGCGTCACAAGTTTCGTTCTTGTGGGAAAAAGCCCTGACATACCACGTAGCTTGGTCGATCGCCAAGTGAATAAACTTCTTTGTCGACCCATATCCCGAAAAGCCACCTATAGTGTCCATTCCTAAAATATCAAAGGGTTGTTCTGCAGATGGTGGTGACTCCAGAGATCCGAATCTCTTGGTTTTCGGCTTCTTGCAACGCTGACATATGTCACAGTGGCGGACGTAGGATGAAACGCCTGTGATGATTTCCGGCCAATAGTAGGATGATGACAACAAGCCCAGAGTTTTCTTTATTCTGACGTGTCCGAACTGACAGTGTCGTTTCTGCAGAAGGCCCAGTCGAAGCTTGAGAGGAACGTACACTTTGCGAATTCCTTTACGTGTCACGATAGTGACCCCGTTTTCCGTTGCGTACTTGCAGCGAGGGCAGTCATCCTGGTAAGTTTGAAGTTCTGGTAATGAAAGGAGTTGAACCATAGGACTTCGCGAAAATGCGTCCGCCTCGATGTTTTCGCTGCCTTCTTGATGTCGAATATTAACGTCATACATCGACAGCTTCAAATACCATCGAAAGAGCCGGCCCTGTGGGTTTTTTTATGTTATGAGCTATTGTAAAGCAGCATGATCGGTGACAACAGTGAATGGTCGTTCATGTAGATAGCAGTGCCACTTGTCAACAGCGTCAATTGTAGCGAGGCACTCGAGCTCTGTAATGGCATAATTTTATTCGCGCATGAGTAGCTTACGCGAGTGATAGGCAACGGGGTGTTCTTTACCGCCATGATCTCGTTGCTTCAGAACTGCACCTACGCCTACGTTAGATGCGTCGCTATAAAGAATGCATGGTTTCTTGCAAGAAAAAAAATTCGTAAAATGGGTTCTTTGGTCAGACAGTATTTCATGTTCTCAAAAGCTTGTTCACGTGAGAAATCCCATTTCCATGGTGTGTCCTTCTTCAACAGCTTCGTAAGTGGGAAAACTTTGTCACTGAAGTGCGGTATAAACTGGCGGTAAACGTTGGTGGTGCCTAAAAAACGCTGAAGCTCTTTCGGGGATTTCGGTCTTGGGAATCACAATACAGCTTTTATGTTTATTCGTATAGGCGACACTGTACCGTGCGACACTCTGTGACCTAGATATTCAATTGAATCTGGGGCAAAATGGCATTTCTTCAATTTAATTTTTATATTCTCCATTTTAGTGCACAATAGAGCTTGGAGGTGCTGTAGGTGCTCAGTAAATGGGTCGGAGAAGACTACGATATCATCAAATCAATTAACGACATTCTTTAAGTTATTTTTTCTGATAACTGATTTCACAGCTCTTTCAAACGTAGCAGGAGCATTTCTCAAACCGAAAGGCATAACAAGTCACTCATAATGGCCATTCGGCCCGACCAAAGTTGTTTTTGGGATGCCCTCTGGGTTCATTTTGACATGCCAATAGACCGATGAGATATCCAATGTCGAAAAATATTAAAATTTTCCCAGGTAGTCTAGAACATCGTCTACACGTGGATTAGGTTGGTAGTCAGGCACAGTGACAGATTTAAGCTTTCGATAATCAATGCATAAACGTGTGCGTCCTTCACCTTTTTTCTGTGCAAGAATGACGGGAGCCGCGTATGGGGAAAAAGATGGACGCACTACACCTTGCTTGAGAAGTAAGTCCACTTGCCTGACAATTTTCTCTTTGTCTGCCAGGGAGCATCGATACGGTGGTCTGTGGATAGGGATGTTGTTGCTGAGGGCAATGCAGTGTCGTTTATTCGCGATACATCCAAAGTTCATCTGAGACTTTGAGAAAATGTTTTCGTACTTGTGAAGCACCTTTCTCAAAGCAGCTTGTTGCGATGGTGGAAGGTGCGTGACCTCAACGGCTTGAAGAGGGGTTGTATCGGTGCTGAAGACACACTTTTGTGTTTGAAAGGAATTCTGCAAAGCTTTGATGTCTTGAAGCAAAGTCATCGTGTTTAAATCCAGTGACAGGTTGAAAAAGGAGGCGTTGTCCAGGCCTAGCAAGAATTCAGTCTTCATGCCTGGTAGAACGTGTGCTTGGACTGCCCGCTTTATCTTCTCTATTTCCAACTGTATGTGTACGCGGCCCAAAGTTTTTGTGGTTGAGGTGACTTGTTGGACACTAATGCATGAATCCTTGAGCAACTTCAGCTTGAGTTTTTTGAACACAACTTTATTGATACAGGTAATAGGCGCTCCTGTATCCAGAGTTGCGTTCGTCAGGTGTCCGTTCACAAGTGCACCAAAACGTATCAATGAAGCTTTGGGCCGCCCTCTTCGTTTCCCTGCTTGTCAGTTAGAGCAGACACCATTGTGCCAGTGAAACTGATTCGGCAAACCAGCGGACGCACAATGTCGGCACTCACTGTGAGGGGTGCGCATCGATCCTGCAGCGAGCGATGGTCGCGTATATTGAGGCTCTCGACGCATGAGCGGCTGTTTTGATGAGTTTTGGGAAGCATCTCCGTGGACAGAGTCTACCACTTGAAGCGCAGCAGCGAGCCACTTGGCCGGGGTGGTGAGCGTTTCTCCAGCGAGGCGCCTTTCGATCTCTTCAGGTACACCATCGGTCAATCCTGATACTATGTGAACGTATTTCAGGTCTGCGAGGCGACCAAGGTGTGTCTTCTCTTCGTAGTAGTGTCTGATGCGCTGTTCTGGTTGAGCCTGCAGTGTATGAATTGGCGGAAGGGGTCGCTAACAGGTGCAGGAAATTGTGATATCATGCATGTTTTGATGCCTTCCCACGTATCTTCTGCGTCGAAAATCTCGGTGAGGTACCAGCGGAATGCCTTACCTTCCAGGTACTCGCTGATGCAGTCGATGCGATCTTGTTCGGACCAGCTGACGTTGCTCGCCTTCGTTTCGAAGAGGTGCAACCACTTGTCAACAGGCACGTCGTCTTCAGCTCCGGTGTATTTCGGCAGGCTGATCATCTTCTTTGTTGGGCTCATGTGATGTTGCTGCGGTAGATCCTGTCGACTTAGTGTAACGGATGAGACATGGCGTCAGTCAGAACACCAGCTTATTCTGACCCTTCGTCTTCCTCATCTTCCTTCCCCACATTCACCTGTGAAGCGTCACACACAGACACGCACACACACACACACAAATATATATATATATATATATATATATATATATATATATATCTATATATATATATATATATATATATATATATATATATATATATATATATACGGTAGTAAAAGAGGTCAACAAACGCGCGAAAAAACACTAGTTTTACTAAGGTTTTGGCAGGTGGGCCTGCCTTCGTCAGAGTGAATGGTTACACATGGCACACAGGGCACATATATAAGCCGCTTCTTTGCGTATCACACGGCTAAGTCATTATCAGTAGTTTAAGAAACAAGAATATATATCACCAAAGGTACGTGGCTATAGTGCATATAAAGCTGAAAACGCGTATCATTATACAATAGTGAATTGGCACATATTAGATATCCTACAACTTGTGCGGAATGAAACAGGTCTGCAAAATAACAGACTGCACACGCAGTAGCTCACTTGGTCATACGTTCTGCGAGATAATCACTGCCTAAAAGCATTCAGTAAGCCTTTAAAAAAAAAGTTTAGAGAGATAATCAAAATCACAAAGCAGGCAGAGCAAAATGAATGCGAGTAAAATGGTGAAGCGACAAAGGCCCCTTACATTATGTAGGTAAAATTTGACAATAGGCCAACATCGTGCAAAGAATATACACTTTTCAGTAAAACAAAAAAGCGATTTACTAAGGCAATATGCAAGTAAGCGTACCCGGGCTCTCGTTCATGTTGGCAGATAGTGTTCTGAATTTATGAATTAAAAATGACTCTTTTACTTTGCGTTCATGGTGTGATTTAAAACCCGATTCCAGTATTGTAGCTATCATGTTACTGAATGAATGACCTGCCTCGGTGACATGCCTTGAAATTGGTAAGTTAGGAAGGGCATGCACATGAGCTTTATGATTATTGAAACGGTATCGAAAAGCAGTTTCAGTATGACCTATGTATTGTACATGACAGATTAAGCATTCTAGCAAATATACGACATTTGCAGTATCCTAAGTGAAACTGCCCTTAATTTTGAACTTGAAGTTCGTCGCAGTACTGGCTGCCAGTGTTGTTGTGGTCATGTGTGCACACACTTTACAGCGGGGCTTTTTACAAGGACGGCAGCCAAGCGTCTGGACGTTATTGCTCTGTCTGGTTTTAGAGGAAGTTAATAAATCTCGCAAATTTTTGCCTCGTCTCTACACAACACGTAGTGGTTCTGGAAACGCTTTTGGAAGGCGTTCACTCTGCATAAGAATGTTGTGGTGTTTACGGAAAATAGATGTGACTTTAGGTGCCGATGCGTTATGGGTTAAAACCAGGTTAACCTGTGAATGACTTTTAGGATTTTTCTTGGGGATGCAGAGTGCTGTGCGGTCTTGTGCGTCGGCACGCCTTACTCGTCATTGACTAACTTGGGCGGATATTTCTGTTTAAGAAGTGCAGTGCGTAGCTGGTTACAGTTATTATCAAAGTCCGATTTCTCAGAGCAAATTCGCTTAAAGCGTAAGGCCTGGCTGTAAGGTATGCTGGATTTGCAGTGCCTTTTGTGGCTGCTTTGAAAGTGTAAATACCTCTGTCTGTCAGTCGGCTTGCGGTACAGTTTAGTGCTTAATTTTGCCTTATGGAGGCATACTGTGACATCGAGAAAGTTAATGGTCTCTGGTGAATATGTATGCGAAAAGAATATGGAAGGGTGAGCATTATTAAAGTCCGAAATAAAAGACAAAAGTTCCTCCTCTCCATGTGGGCAAATTATGAATATGTCGTGAATAAATCTTTTATAATAAAAAGGTTTTAGCGAACGACCCGACAAGAATTTGTTCTCAGGGGATCTCATAAATATATTCGCATAGCTTGGCCCGATCTTAGTACCCATAGACGTACCACTTACTTGAACATAATGCACTCCATTGAATTCAAAGTTGTTGTACTGAAGAATCAAATCAAGTAGTATAGCTATAGTCGAGCTATCAATAGACTTGTCGAGAGCAGAGTGATCGTAAGCCTCAACCACGGACCTTATACCATCCAAGTGCGGTATGCTTGTGTAGAGAGACGCAACATCGAGAGTGACAAGGAGAGCGTTGTTAAGTATAATAAGGTTGGTAATATCGGAAAGGAAGTAGTTAGTATCTCGCAGAAATGACTGGAACGTAGGGGGTATCTGGTTTATCAGGCTATCTACGTAACGCGACAAGTTTTCTGTCACGGTACCTATGCCGGAAACAATTGGGTGACCAGGATTGTTGTGTTTATAGATTTTCGGCAACAAATAGAACCTACCAGCTGCCGGACTAAGAGGGATCAGAGAAGCTGCCCTATCATTTAGTTTTTTCTCCTTTATTAGTTTTCTTATTGTGCCTTCTAATATCGCTTTATAATCCTCAGTCGAATCGGCCTCGAGTCGCTTATAAAACGACCTATCATCAAGCTGACTGTTTGCTGCAGCAATATATCTGCTCAGCCTGTGCAACACACACATTTCCCATGCTCCTTTTGTTGTGACATAATTAATATGAGCTTGGCGGTTCAGTGTTTCGTTACATATTACTCCTAAATATTTTAATGATTCCACTTGTGGGATACCCTGCAGCTTGTAACTCGGAGACGTTCTCACTGGATTGTTAACCGGAAAAACCAGAATAACATACTTATTGGCATTAAGACTTAACTGCAGTCCATTTAGCCATTTCTCGAGTTCAATCAAGTACGACTGTAAAGTCTCGTAAAGGAGATGTATGTCAGCAGCCATACCGAAAAAAAAAACAATGTCGTCCGCATAAACATAAGTGTACGCCCCTGATCGAATAGGAATAGTGCACATCAAGATGTTGAATAATGCTGGTGAAAGTACTAATCCCTGTGGCACGCACCGGGTCTGCTTGTGCTTGCAGGAAGAAAAGCCATCTATACTACGGTGAAACTTTCTTTCCTTTAAAAATTCTGTCACCCATGCTACAATAAAAGGAGGAAGTCCATGGAACCATAAACAATTTATTAACAGAGAATGTTCGACACTATCGTATGCTTTGCTGATGTCTAAGGTAACTAACGCAGCGTACGGTTCCTTATGCAGGGCAATGTGAACCCGACTTTCAAGGTCTACATGCGCCTTGCAGATTGAATGTCGAGATCTAAAACCAATTTGGCTGGGGCTCAACAGCTGTTGGTCATTTGCAAATCCTTATACGACCATGAAGGACCCTTTCAATAGGTTTCACTACATTTGATGTTATTGCTGTTCGTCTTATATTGTCGATATTTTCACTCAGTTTCACTAAATATGATGGTAATGCTATTGGTCTTATATTGTAGATGGTAAATCCAGCCCCTTCATTTTTAAGCAGTGGTATGATTTTAGCTGTCTTCCACTCATCAGATATCCATGCCGTCTTGAGGGAGTAGTTTATTAGGCTTAGTGGATCCCTTGGGAATTCCCGATATATTATTTTTATCAGTGACTTTGTAATTCCATCAGTCCCTGGTGCTGAGTTTGGCAACCTTAACATAGCCTGATCTAATTCGGAAATCGATACCGCTGTGTACTAAAAATATGGCTGGTGTATTATTCGATGGTGGAAGGTGTGTTTTGAATCTATTTTTAACCCTTGAGCTGATTGATTAGGTGCTTTCTGTAATTCTTGTGAAGTGTACACCACTTAGCCCACATTTCCTGGCATTGGAATTTTCTTTGAACAACGTAGGAAATTGAACAGTGCTCGATTATTTTTGACTTAGGTAGTCGAAGTAATTCTAATCATATTCCTCTTTCGCGCATGATACTGTACGTTTAAATGTTGCCGCAACGAATTGATAATATTTCAAATTTTGTGGCCTCTGATTTCATGTAAGACGTTTCCATGCCGTTTTCCTCCTTCTGTAGTCCCGCGTACACTGACGTTCCGCCATCGATTGGGTGGAGCACCCTTGGTTGACGCCGACGTAATTACAAATTCCGAACTGTTTTTTGATAATTCTAAAACAGAAAGTACTTTCTTAGCGAGGTCTACATTTCAATCACTGGACGGTACCTTAATGTTAGCGCGAACACAGTCTTTAAACTTTTTATAATGCACCAGAGTTTTAGGTTTTCTTTCAATTTCTTTCAAATGATTTAATGGGAAACCCTATTTCAAGTACACCAAAAGGTGATCACTAAAGCGAAATCGACTGTTCTCCAGGACTTCTGCGGAACACCTGTGCTACAGAACGTCTTATCTAATACTGATCGTGCTTGACCACGAACAAAGGTAGGCTGCTTCATGTTTTGGCAGGTAAAACTTTTTATGCGTATTTCAGTCCCACAGAAGAGTACAAGCACAGTCTGTTCTAAAACCACATGACACGTGATGGGAGTTGAAATCACCAGTGAAAATTGTTTCATTCTTGCAGCTACCTAAGACACCATTCAATTGTTGGGTATTGTGTACGCCTGAGGGAAAATATGCATTTATAATGGAGAAATGGTGGCATCCTGGTATGATGCTGTCAATTGCGAGAATTTCACAGTCAAAGGACATAAACTGAAAACGCAGACTCGCTGTGTAGCGAAATTTGTTTGATAAGAATTTGTTTGATCACCCTCCTAGTGAAGGGCGATCTAACCGAAATATTCGAAAATTTTTAAAATGATAATTTCTATCAGGTGTAAGCTAGGTTTCTTACAGTGTTATTATGTCAAGATTTAACTGGTTAACTAAGCAAAATAAATCAGTTGAAGCGGAAAACAAGGGACGACAGTTCCATTGCAGAACTTCTAAAGTATCTATGGTGATGCGTGAAAGACTTCGGCAACGATTGTTTTTAAAATAATTTCTTTAAGATTGCGGGCGGCTTCCCGAATCACCTTTTTTGGTTTTTGAATTGGGGCACGTGAATTTTACTGGAAGCCAGTTCGCTGCTAGCGCCTGCCATCATGGCTGATTTCCATCTCATCATAAAATTCCACTTCAAACGAGGTGGAAGGTTCCGGTGCAGTAGGCTTTGAATTTTCCGGACGTTGCTGCTGCGGCGCTGAAATAGACACTTCTGCGGCAGCTGCTGTTGTTCCGCAAGACGCCAGGCTGGTCATTGGTGCTACACCTTCAGAAAGTAGCAGAGTCATGTGTGAGCAAAGCACTTGCGAGACACACTCAGTTACAGTAGTTATTATCTGATCTAACGCCTTCGACATTGATTTTTCAACTGCTGACTCAACAAGTTGCAAAAGTTTCACATAATTATTGACTCTTGCCCCGCAGCAACACCACCGTATCCGAAGGTCTGATCTTTGACAACAGCAATGGCTTCTCATCATGAACATTTTCGCCTATCCATTTTTTATAGCAGCTGGATTTTGTTTGACCTTGCCTGCCAATTCATGTAATCAGCTCTATGGTCTCCTCCACATAGACAGTACTTTTCTATCTCAGCAGTGCATTTATTTGAGGGATGGTTAGCACCACAGTCTCGGAATCAGGGACCTGATTTGCAACTCCGTATGCTGTAGCCAAAACAGCAGCAGTTCTGGCACTGAAGAGGACGAGAATCTTGGCGTTCTACATTAAAGATAAGTGGCCATATTTTCAATTCAGACGAGCAAGAAGTGTCGGCAATAGAGGGAACAACCAATTCTGTGGGTACTTTCTCACCATTCACTACGCGGTTACACCAGCATCCGACAGCTTCTTCAGAGTCTCGGTTGGTGACAATCGAGAGTCAACTCCTCGAACGATTGCTTTCGTACATGGCAAATGAGGTGGAATGAACGTACTCTCCGAAACTGACGCATATGCCTTGCACTTTAGGAGGTCTGCAACACACGATGCATCTGAAGATCTACAAACCACACCTCTTCTAAACTGTCGAACATCGCTTATCAACTGGGAGTGCGATTTCATGGCCAGAAGCTCCGCTTGGACAGCTTTTGGGTTGTTCAGCCTGATAAATCCTCCACTCGAAGAAGGCACCAGCGCAACAAGGATGCTGTGAACACCACTGCGAATCAGGTATGCCAATGGCAATTCATCCTTAGGCAGAGAGGCTGACCAAGGGCTGTGCCCTTTGCCAAAGACGAGTTAGTCATTGGCACGGTTGCAGTCGTCTAAACGATAGTAACACAGAACACCTACCAGTCTAGAGAACGGAAACTGTACCTTCGGGTTGTTGTATCAATATAACATGCAAATACGTAGCGGCGGCGTACTGAACTGCGATACTGCGAGGCCAAATGGCGCTGGTAGTATTGTCATCATCAATAAACAGACGCATTTTTTTGCTGCAGGTATGGGTGCTCGCGGCTGGTTCGCGCTGATCGCTTCCTCTGCGTTTTTTTGTTTTTGCTGCTGAATCGCGTTTCACGTCTGTAATTATTGCCATGTGACCTAGCTTGCCTCGACTGACAAAACAACGTCAATCAAGTAAGGTTTGCATCGTTTATTGCGAGTGTCTAAGCCGGTACAATCATTGTATACGGACGGGTCCGAACAAAACAAGTCGCTCATACATATCAAAAGCTTTCAACCCATGTGTAAAGACTCATGAAAGCTAACAAGCAGATGCATATAACTGAACATCAAGATCGCTGAATGAACGACGCTGTCATTGTCTTGCGGTGCTCGAGTTTAATAGCGTAGCTTGAGGACAAGTGTTTACTTCTGCCGTCATATGCGGCGCTTGCCCTGTAGTGTTGATTCTGAAGTGAATGCATGATGTGGAATCGGGAAAGAAACTTGCACATTGCCGATAAATAGCTCGCGCAGTGAGATCAATGTAGTTTTGCTAAATTTGCTAAATAAGCAATTGCGGATGCGTGCAGTTCAGAATTTTTTTCGCTTTGCAATGCTGCATTGAGTACTTATCAATTGCGCAATGTCGCGTCGTGTCGGCAGGGTAGGCACTAGTCTTAATTCTCAGCCGTGAGCCCATATAATTGGTAATATGTATTTAGATGATGGGTCTGAAAATCTTTCAGGCTTGCTACATTCATTGTTAGAATTAAGTTACACAGTTACTACAGCTATAATTTCTCCTCGAAAGTAATGACCAGTCTGCTGAGTAGGCAGCGAGCATGTATGCTGAAGGAACACTTATGAGGTGTGTGCTTACAGATAGAAAAGACCAAATTCTAAGAAAATAAGATTTAGGCATGCATTGTACATTTTTGCTGTTTGTACATCTTTGTTGGAACTCTTACAGTACACTATCTCCTCAGATCTGAGCACAAACTCTCTTTTTTTTGCACAGACACATCGATAGAACTTGAGCACTTTCTTGCAAGCAGTCACTTCTGAAATCAAATGGTGGTACATGATGTCAATCTGTCTGAATACTGGATCAATAAAGGTCACATTTATTACACACTTGTTATTGTGCTTGCTTTTTTCTGTATACTTTTGCTTGAAAGCTGAAGTTGTTTTCTCTCTGCAACTTTTAGAGGTTAGGACTTGAAATACGTACTATCTTCCACTGTGGCTGTGAATAAATCAAGATCATGTATGTTTCAACTACCTGTGCGATTTCCTGGATTCTTTCAGGACCATAGTGCACATAATTTCACTTCGTAGTGGTAGACACCATAGTTAGGACAACTTAATTTAAACAGAAGCAGATGTGCTCAAAGAAATCTGGGACGTTTCTCTGCTATACGAAAAAAAAAAACAGTACCGCATGCAATGAACACAAGCTTGCTCTTCCCGACAGCATTCACGTCTTTTAGGAAGCTGTGCTGCAAGTGCTCATCATCTTTATGATTTATTATTTTAGGAGCCCATTGAACATATGTGCAAAGCTAAAGCAAATGAGTGCAGCCTTGTGAGCTTTAGCGCATCTTTTTTAAACTTGTGTGAGCTTAACAAAGTTAAGACGAAACAGTTCTGGGTGTTGTTCGTAAACTGTCACAAGGCACAACCAAATGTCGGAAAGCCTGTTAATTCCCCTCACTGCTGGGGTGTTCATTTTGAAATTAATAATTTATGACGACTCACATGCTAACTATGAAATGATCGTTAGTCATACAGTAGCGAGCAAATTTAGATTTATTTTGGCTTCCAGGGGTTCAGACAAATAACATTGTAGCCTCACAGGAGACAAGACTGCTTGTCGAAACATTTGCTCTGACACCTTATGTCAACAGATTTTTCATATTTTCAAGATTCCATCTTTTGAAGGGTCCGTTTAGTTCACCTGCACCAATCATAACTGGTTCACAGCTGTGCACGAGAAGTTCAGAACTTCTGCAGCACGAGTTCAGCAGTGCGGCATCACAAGTGAATGACAAGGTGCCAACAAGGTGCAAACCTTATTTTTGTTCGCTTAATTTAATGAGGTGCAAACTTCGTGGGAAAACACGCCGCATTTGTAGAGATGGGTACAGTACCTACGTCTATTGCTTGTTTGTTAAGCTGTGCGTGCAGCTGCATCAAACCAGCCCCGTCAGAGCAGAAGGTACAGGAAAGTCATAAACTAGTTTTGGTGCTGTACCTCTCCTGCGCTTTTTGAAATGAATGACAGGATGTAGAAGATGCCAATGCTGCGCCACTGAAACGAATGGCGAGGTGCAGCACTTTGTAAAATGAATCATGTGGTGCAGGCGAATTGAACGAACCCTTAAGCACACAAGCGTCTTAGCGTTTCACCCCCATCACATTATGGCCACTTTGGCTGGGATCAAACAGTGTGTTGTTGAGCTCAGCAGTGCCACACAATCTAACTAATAGTGTTACAGTTTTAACATTATTGAAACGTAGACTCCGTGCCACGGTAGACAGCCAATGCTTGTGGCCAATCTAAAGCACCCCTTCACGATATGCACGGTAAAACATTCACAAATACAGCATTACATGTGTGAGGTTTGAGATGACCTGTTGTAGTGGACCTTCAGATGTTTCAACGTGCTTGCAGAGTGGACATTCGTGGGTAGTCATCCTGTTGTTGCATGGCAGTCGGGAAAACCAGTGACATTACCAGATATCAATGTATGTATTCAATGCATAATCAATGCATGAAAATTTCCAAAGTAAGCAAATAAACTCAGTTAACTAGTAAACAGCAGTATTTTATACATATATGTAAAGGTACCTCATACCACGTGCATTACTCATGGCTGCTTCTTCACAAGGCATGTCATGTAGCAGGTTCCTTGCCCATTGTACACAGCTGCTTCCATGTCAGGTGTGCCAGGAAGATGTGGCAGTAAAAGAAGTATTTCTCATTTCAGCGACGTCTTCTTTGTCACACTATAGCAAAACCAAACTCATATATGTGATATTTCTCATACGCGACTGCGGTAAAATATTAACTCGTAGGTTTTTTGCACTAATATATGGGCTAGCTACGAAGACAAATGCGAGGTGAAAGTGATTTATTTGCCTTCTTTCACTGCAACGGCCTGGTTGGTGTTACCGGGTGATAGAATTTCAGAATTAACTATTGAGTCAGCGACTCGTTCCCAAGTGAAGCCACGCCGCAACTAACGCACGTTTTTCCGGTTACAGATTAAGACGATAAACAATATTAAAATTTAATATTCCTATGCGCTGCCACCGTGTGACGCCTACGCAGTCATTGGCAAAAAACTACATATGTTGAAATGAACCAGCTAGCCCCGCAAAGAACCATCCTTGAAAAACTGAAGTGGTTTCTACTCACCGGCCCGGGCTTGCAACGGGTGTTCATCCGATGAAAGCTTAATGGTCGCTTCGTTCCCCGGAAGTCACTTGAATTCCCTTCGCGAAAGCATTTGAACGAGTAAAAATAAAGAGAACGAGAATGAGTTTGTCGGTCGGCAGACGCTCGAAATATTTACAGCGAAACGAAACAGTCCGAGACACATCCGAACGTACCGCGAGCCATTACCTGCCGTCGCAACCGTTGGTCGCCGCAAAGATTGAAATGGGGATGATGATGTCAATAGGCTGCTGCTGACTTCGAGTCAGTTGGAGCAAAACCTAATTAAAAATTTATGATGCAGCACAAGTTTAGGAAAACCTACTTGATAAAAGAACAAGTTGCAAAAGAACAAGTCGTACGAAAAATTGTAGTATTTGATCATTTTAAAATTAAACCTTGGCCCCGACGAGGGCTCCCTACAAGAAAGTGCAAATAGCGTGAGTGGCGAGAGAGGTTAGTAGATCCATTTTGGGTATTTGAAGCAGAAACTCGCCGTGGTTGATTTTTTCGCCCCTACAGGTGATCACATGAACTTGAGAGTTTCTGGGGCGTGACAGTAATCTATACCATTCAGAAATTAACGCCAGTCAAATTCACCGAAGGCTCAGACAAACTACTGGTCAAAGCCCCAGCTCAGCAGCCTCAGCTTCAGCAGCCGCGTTCTTCCAAGTTCTCGGAACCTGGCGAGTAAGTTTTAAGAAGAATTGCATGCAAACGTTCCGCTGCTTTCTACTTTTGCCAGCACTGTGTATTTTTTTCTATTCTTTACCTCGAAACAGTGGCTCGGGTATGATTTGAAGACACTGAGAAACTCAAGATCACCATTCGCAACAGATTCAATTACTAAGCAGCGATCTTTTATTCAGATTGACTAAAGAAACTACTGTGACGGTACGAGAAGCACTAAAAAGTTAGAATTGATTCTGTCGAAAAGTCAAGTAGGTTTTCGATAAACTAAACCCAGCAATAAAAACTACTTCTAGTGAATATTTACTTGCTTGGAACCAAATGGCCCTTACTTTTGTCCTTCAATGTTTTTATGCTTTGCATTGACCGACAAATAAATGAGTTTTTGTTTGTGCCAATGATACATTGTCATGAAAGACACTGCTCAAACGATTGACAACGGCAGATGCTGATTTCATATTTTTATTTTTCACCACTTCCAAACTATCTGCCTCACTCTCAACACGGGTATCATACAAAACTAGTCTTTTTGGCAACATATTTCACAGCAATATCAAGGAAATAGCTGTTATTAGATATTCAAATTAACAACATGTACAAACACTGGCAAACTTTGATTATACCTACTGTGTGCACTCAGTCATAGTTACTTTTAAAAATTATACCTTTAAAATGCCTTGTCATGCGTGAGGTATTTTACATAGAACAAATATTATTACAGTAAAGGTCGTTATTTGAGCTCAGTTACGTAAAAGCGCACAGCCCTGTGTATTTCTATTAGGGGAAATGTCTCGACAACTTGAACACATTGGTATCCACAACAGCTAATTCAAACTGGGAGTTCCTTGTTTTTCTGCTCGCAAAAGTCTGTCCAGACTGATCACAACATTTTGCAAAAACAAACCAAACTAGAGGAGGAAAACAACTCAACAGCAGCATTTCTCAACAGATGAGATTTCGGAGGCTGAACTGGAGCCCTAGGATAAGCTAGGAATGATGGTCATGCAGTCACAGTGGAATAAATGGAAGTGAATGCAAATCACTGATTACTTCTCATTTCAATTGCGTTAACTCTCTCATGCAAACATACATGTTTTGAAGCACAAATATTGACATACGTTTAAACGGTAACGCTCATTGCTTGCGTGCATGTCGGTGCTTGTTTTTTGGCATATCATCAGCCGGATTACAACCACTGCAGGACAAAGGTCACTCCCATGATCGGTCAATCAACTTGGTTCTGTGCTTTCTGCTGCCACGTTATACGTTCAAACTTTTCAATATCATTGGCCCACCTAACCTTCTGTCTTCACTTCATGCGTTTTCCTTCTCTGTGAGTCGAATAGGTTACCCTTAATCACCAGCGGTTATTCTGCTTGTGTACTACATGCCCAGCCCATGTCCGTTTTTTTTTTCTTCATTTCAACTACGATATCCTTAAAACCGATGTGTTCCCTGACCCACTCTGCTCTCTTCTTGTGTATCAAGGTTACACCTATAATTTTCTTACCATCGCTCACTGCATCGTCCTCAATTTAGGCTGAACCTTTTTTGTAAGCCTCCAAATTTCTGCTCCGCAGACAAGTACGGGCAAGACGCAGCTGTTATATACCATGCTCTTGAGGGTTAGTGACAGATTAGCATTCATGATTTGAGAATTCTTGCCAAAAATGGTGCTTGTGGGGAGCGCTCGAGTGATGGTATACCTAGTCGCGTAGTCTATAGCAACGACGGCCCACTTGTTGCCCGATTTCGACGCGGTAAAAGGACCGAGAAGACCTATACCAACACGGAAAAAAAAGGTTCGTTTGGGATGGAGATCGGTTGAAGAAGTCCAGCCGGGGGCGCAGTAGGTCGCCCCCTAAGTTGGCATTTATTGCAGGAGGACACGTAACGGCGAACGGACCGGGTAAGACCGCGCCAAAAGAAGCGGTGACGCATGCGGTCGTACGTCCGAGATACACCCAGCTGACCAGCAGTTGGTTCATCGTGAAGCTCATGCAGCATGATTGAACGCAAATGTTTCGGCGCGACAAGGAGCTCCGGGCCATCTGGCTGGAGGCTACGATGGTACAGCCTGCCATTCAGGAGGACGTAAATGCGAAGCGACGCGTCGTTCGGAGCAGATTCGAGACGGTCAATAAGTTGTCGCAGAGAAGCATCACGACGTTGTTCATCACCAATTTGAAGAAACTGGGACCTTGACATGGCGCTGACGCTAGTCTCGATGTCTGACTCGACGGACTGATCAACAGGGTAGCGGGATAAGCAATACGCGTCCAGATAGAGACGTCCAGACTTATAAGAAATCGAGTAGGAATACTCCTGTAGGCATAATGCCCAACGGCCAAGTTGTCCAGTGGGGTTCTTCAGAGAAGAAAGCCAACACAGCGCATGATGATCTGTGATGGCACGGAAAGGGCGGCCATACAAGTAAGGACGGAATTTCGAAACAGCCCAGACAAGGGCGAGACATTCCCGTTCTGTTATAGAGTAATTGCGTTCATACTTAGAAAGCAGACGGCTTGAATACGCGATTACACGGTCGTTGCCCCGCTGAATTTGCAACAAAACTGCACCCATTCAGTGACCACCCGCGTCTGTTCGCACTTCTGTAGGAGCATCGGGGTCGAAATATGCAAGAATAAGAGGTGTCGTTAGAGTGGTGATTAGCTGAAAAAAGGTGTCAGCTTGAAGAGGGCCCCAACAAAATGGGACGTCTTATGTGAGAAGGTTGGTGAGTGGTCGTGCGAGTGCCGCAAAGTTTTTCACGAACCGGCGAAAGTAGGAGCAGAGGCTCACGAAACTGCAAACATCATGGACAAAGCGTGATACTGGAAAGTTTGTTACAGCGCGCACTTTCACCGGGTCTGGTCGTACGCCGGCAGCGTCAACAAGGTGACCCAACACGGTAATCTGATGATGACCGAAGTGGCACTTGCAGTCCGGCCCGTTGAATTATGAATAGAATGGTCGAAAGACGTTCAAGGTGGGTTGCGAAGGTAGGGGAGAAAATGATCACGTCGTCCGGGTAACACAAACATGTCGACCATCAAAATTCTTGTAGGAGCGTGTCCATCCTTCTCTCGAAGGTCCTTGGAGCGTTGCAGAAACCAAAGGGTATCACTTTGTATTGGTAAAGACCGTCAGGAGTAATTAAGGCGGTCTTTTCTCGGTCCATGCCATCTACAGTAATTTGCCTGTAGCCAGATCGGAGGTCGAGAGATGAATAGAAGGTGGTGCCATAGAGGCAATCGAGGACATTTTAAATGCGTGGCAGAGGGCACACGTCCTTTTTGGCAATTTTGTTGAAGTGCCGATAATCAATGCAGAAACGCCATGAGACGTCTTTCTTTATTACTAATACCGCGCGAGTTGCCCAAGGGCTTGATGATGGTTCGATTACGTTTTTCGTAAGCATTTTGGCCACTTCTTTCTGAATCACTTCTCGCTCGGACGCTCACACGCGGTACGGCCGATGGTGAATGGGCGCAGAGTCACCAGTGTTGATTCGGTGAGTGACAATTTTAGTCTTGCCCAAGGGACGATCATTGGTGTCGAAAGTGTCACTGTATGAGGCCAAAACCTGGCAGAAAACGTCGGCCTGGTGAGGAGACAGCTCTGAACCAATCATGTTTCGAAAAATACCATCGTCTTAACTGAGTGACCGTGAGACTGCGCTTCGATCAGGAGCAGATACAGTGACGACACTGACATCGTCCTCTGTTATGGCAGTTAGCTGGGCTAGAGACATCTGGCAGGACAACATTTGAGGGTGAAAGCAAAGTTAAGGAGCGGAAGGAGCACACAGTTATCCGCTACGTTCGCGATGGTATGGGGCACAGTAACACTGCGCGTCAGCCGAACGTCAGTAATCGGCGTAACGATAAAATCACCGTCAGGAACGGGAGGGGCCGATCACAAAGACACGTGCTTGACGGCTCGAGGTGGCAGGCGAACGAAAGTGGTTGGACTCAAGCGGCTGGTGGGCTTTGCAGAGTAGTCGGCAAAGATTGGAAGATCGAGGCTAAGGGTACTAGACGAACAATTAATAAAGGCAGAGTGTACCGAAAGTAAATCAAGGCCAAGTATGATGTAATGAGGGCAGCAGGTTAGCACGGCAAGAAGGACCACGGCGTGGCGACCGGCAATTATGACACGAGCAGTGCACATTCCTATCACTGGTACAGTACCACCATCGGCAACACGTATTGCCTGCGTCGTAGACGGCGTCCTAATCTTTGGGAAGCGGCGGCGTTGAGAAGCGCTCATAATAGGTGCGCACCTGTGTCAACGAGGACGGTCACAGGAACATGGTCGACTTGTATTGCAAGCAGGCTGCGGTGCGTGGGAAGCGTCAGTGGAGGATTTTCGGCCGTCATTCGTATTGCAGCTTCACCTCTATAAGCTGCAATATCTAGTTTTCCTGCTGCGGTCGTTCAGAAAAGCTCGACGAGGAAAAGTACCGAGGTGGCGGAGAGTGAGATTGGTGACGAAGCTGTGATGGGGAGCGAGAACTGCGGCGACCAGACGACGGGTGTCAGTGTAGCGGCGACCGAAAAAAGGGGCGTCAGTGGAAGGCTCGTAAGATGACGGCGAATAGAAATTGAAGGGTGCGGCGACTGAACGTCGAGTGGTCGTCGGGTGCATGTGCACCGAAGTAGATAAGGTCTGACGTGGTTGGTTTGACCAACGGTGGTAGCAATGGCGAGAAACGTGCCCAGGTTGCTGGCAGTAAAAACAAAAAGGCTAGTCGTCGGGTGTTCGCCATTCCAAAGGGTTATGGAAGGGCAATGTTGGAGGTAAACGGCGAGCGTGTCCTGTGAAGTAAGACGGGACTTCAGGGTGAGTCAAGGGACATGCTGATGGAAGGCCAAGGTTCCCAAACTCCTGCCTCACCACAGCTTGTATTAACGCCACTGACGGCTGTTGTTGGTCAGAGGCGAGCGTTGCAAAAACGGGTGGCTGAAGAGGAGCCGGACAGGTGGCTTCGATTTCCTGACGAACAATGCGCACGACGTTGTCATACGTAGGGTACTGCCGGGCGGATTCACACGATGAGGCTGCGGTGAAGTTAAGCAGCCGAGTGAATCGCTGAGTAATACAGCGTCTCTTGGCTTCTTCGAACCGCAGGCACTCTTTAGCGATGGCGTCGACGGTGGCAAAGTTGTTGTATACTGGAAGATTAGAGGCGTCATCTGCTATGCCTTTCAGCACATGGGCCACTTTCCCAGACTCACTCGTGTGCTCGTAAATCTGGCGGCATAGGGCGATGACATCGTTAATGTACGTGACGTATGACTGCGTCGACGTCTGCACACGAGCCGCCAGTTGATTCCGCGCTGCGTTCTGCCACCCAACGGTGTCACCAAGAAGGTCACGGATCTTCTCTTCAAAGGAGTCCCAGCTTGTAATCTTCGCTTCGTGCGTCTCGAACAACACCCGCGGTGGGCCATCGAGGTAAAAAAGCACATTGGCAAGCATAAGAGTCGGGTCCCATCTATAGCTTGCGCTGACCCGTTCGTACCGGTTGATCCATTTATCGACGTCAACGCCATCCTGACCGGAAAACACAGCGGGATCACGAGCAGGAGGTAGACCGACGTACGTAGAAGTCACGGAAGGTGCACGTGGTGAAGACAATGGTTGTTCAATCTGTGACATGATTGGACCTATGATGAAGCAGCCATAGCTATAGAAGAGCGTCGGATTTCAGGGGTAAGTTCACGACAAATACGTCCACATAATTAAAAAAATTGTCATTGGATAACCGTAAAAAAATACATGCTAATTTGAACTTGGAATGCTCATCTCTATGCCTACAAATAAAGCAAACAATGCATGATCAAGTTCAACTACACTGTCTTGCACGTGCGCTGCGGAGAAGCACGCGGTAAAGACAAGCACAGATTGACCAAACTGACATTCACATGTTGTGCTTCACCGTAATACAGGTGCGCTGCGAAGAAGCACAAAAGAAAAACACTGGCATTGACACGTTCGGCTTCACCGCTGTGTACATGCGCTGCGGAGAAGCACGCGGTAGAAACAAATACGAATTTACCAAACTGACATTCACAAGTCCGGCCTTACCACCTTGTACGTCTGCAACGGAGACCGAAGGTATTTGTGCAATACCTCTTAACGCGCTTGAATCAGTTGTTTTTTCTATAAGAACTAATTGCAGTTCAGTTCCACAAAAGCAGGCAAATGCATGTTTCAACCTAACCATTTGGGGTCATTACGATTACACCATCCCAAATGTACAACGCCAAACACAATTTGATTTCGCCATTCCAGCATATTAGCATAGTGAGCGGATGACTCGGAGCAATTCACACAACTTTTCAGGATGCTTTAACAGGTGTCGAAGAATTCAGCACTTTCGTGCTTATCTACATGGAAAGCCTCTGCGAAAGTCTTCTCGAATTCCGCCAACAAAGTTCCATATTATGACGCTGTCTGATATCTACTATACAGGTATTTCTGGCTATTACATATGGGATAGCGACCGACAGGGCAGAGTATAATTACTACAAATAATTGAGACGACTACTTACTTGTTGCAAGGCAGCGCATTGCAGCCTGTGACGCCTGTCGATCTAGCAGTCACCACGGTGTTCACGAAATTGCTACAGGGCACCGGTTAACTACATTGTCTGTCGATCGAGCAAGCGTAGTCACCACGACGTTGACGAAATCGCTACGAGGCACCGGTTCGCGTACTGTGTTGTCTACACGAAGCTGCACGACTTGCGGAGACAAAGCACTATAAATGATACTTCCCGAACGTTCAATTAAGGCACTAGCTTGATAATGGTGTTGGTGGTTAGATGAAGGAAGAACGTGTAATTTCTGCAGCTTTTGAGAATCAGAATCAGCCAGTGATCAGGCCTCACCGGGTTCCACAGAACACCTATTCACAAGTTTTGTGTTTTCTGGGCCGGCGAAGCGGCGTTCCAAATACCTCCACTGCGACGTCACGGCGCCACCATCGAAAATTCCTAGATCGAAAAATCCTCAGAAAACCTTCTTCCTAGGTAAGATTCTGTAAGCTGCACGACTTGCGGAGACAAAGCACTATAAATGGTACTTCCCGTACGTTCAATTAAGGCACTAGCTTGATAATGGTGTTGGTGGTTAGATGAAGGAAGAACGTGTAATTTCTGCAGCTTTTGAGAATCAGAATCAGCCAGTGATCAGGCCTCACCGGGTTCCACAGAACACCTATTCACAAGTTTTGTGTTTTCTGGGCCGGCGAAGCGGCATTCCAAATACCTCCGCTGCGACGTCACGGCGCCACCATCGAAAATTCCTAGATCGAAAAATCCTCAGAAAACCTTCTTCCTAGGTAAGATTCTGTAAGCTGCACGACTTGCGGAGACAAAGCACTATAAATGGTACTTCCCGAACGTTCAATTAAGGCACTAGCTTGATAATGGTGTTGGTGGTTAGATGAAGGAAGAACGTGTACTTTCTGCAGCCTTTGAGAATCAGAATCAGCCAGTGATCAGGCCTCACCGGGTTCCACAGAACACCTATTCACAAGTTTTGTGTTTTCTGGGCCGGCGAAGCGGCGTTCCAAATACCTCCGCTGCGACGTCACGGCGCCACCATCGAAAATTCATAGATCGAAAAATCCTCAGAAAACCTTCTTCCTAGGTAAGATTCTGTACGACAATTAGATGCTCGCGCGAACACGTAGCACTAGTGTCGATGTCGCAGGGCAGTCTATTTTCCGTTTTTACTTCTTAGCTTTTTTACGCTGTTTGACATCGATTTAAAATTACTTCCACGTGACGGATGCCATTCAAATTTTGCCAAGAAGACCCATGCATACCAAACGATCGAGTGATGGGCACATCTCCACCTTGAAATTTGATGTCAGTGCTCTTTTAAGCTACAGTGTTCTGGAAGGGGATAGTGGCCCGTAGAGGCGTGCGCTGACGCGGTTTCGACCAGCGGCAGCGTGGAAGTCTCTCCAAGCCAGCGGCGGCGGTGGCGTAAAAACTAAAACTATGAGTTCAAAAAAAAAGCTACGTTACTGGGTCTTTTTCTGTTTATTTAGCTGAAATTCAGGACATTTAAGAGTAAGGCCTAAAAGAACAGCAAGAAGATGTAAGAGGTCAGGCAAACGTTCTGTAAGTGTATTCATTGCGAAGCGTTTCTTAGCGAACTTCAGCGAGTTTGAGCGTATCTATCTATCAATCTATCTATCATCTCTCTATCTATCTATCTATCTATCTATCTATCTATCTATCTATCTATCTATCTATCTATCTAGCCGCCTGCAACGTCTAGCTCTCCTGGCCGTTTGGATAATGGTATCGATACCAAACTTGGTATGGCATAACATGATTCTGTGAAGAACATTTGACTATTTGACTAGTCATAACACGAAAATCATAACTTGTGTGTCATGAATGTCATGACTTATATTTCATGGTCCTACAGCTCTTGCGGTGGTTCCGTTCACATGGCATGTTGCAAAACTGGTGTGGTCTGGCATGATTGCATGGCGAACACAAGCGACAGACCCTAACATGAAAATCATGACATGCGTGTCTACATGACTACATGACTACATGCCACGCTCATGGTGCGCTCGCGGCCGTTTTGCTAGCGTCATTTATACCAAATTTGGTATTACAGTACGTGAATGGATGACGAAGGTATGTGACTAGTGCAAACATGATAATCATAAGATCCATGTCATGTAACAACATGACTACATGCCACGTTCATGATGCGCTGGCAGCTGTTTCGCTAGCTTCACTTATACCAAATTTGGTATAACAGGACGTGAATGGATGACGAAGGTATGTTACTGGTGCAAACATGATAATCATAAGATACGTGTCATGTGAGAACATCAGTATATGCTACAGTCAAGGCACCGATACATTTCGACGCGATGCGGTGCGCGTGATCGCCGGCGTTCATTTCGTCGCGTCGCGCCGGCGTTGCCACGCCAGGCGTCGGTCCTGCCGCGCCGTGCTGCCTTGCTTTGACGCATGCGCGTTTCAGCGCGTCCAGCATCCCTCCGTCATGAAAACAGGGAGACGCAGTGTTGTCTGGGTAATGCCGCGGTGCGAAATGCAGCATGTCGCATTTTGCGCCTGTTGCCGTCGGGCTGCGCCGACGAACGCTGGTCACGCCTAACGTCAGACTGTAGAGTGCTCACGTTTTGCTAACGTACCGTCGCTGTGCCCAGCGTGTGCGCTCGTCAACGCTACATTGGAGTATATTGGGCCCTTCATGATGCGCTCGCGGCCGTTTTGCTAGCTCCACATATACCAAATTTGGTGTTACGTGATGTCAATGGATAATGAAATATTTGACTGGTGCAAACATGATAATCCTGACATGCGTGTCATGTAGGAAAATGACAACTAACCACGCTCATAGCGTGCTCATGGCAGTTTGACTAGCTGCACATATACTAAATTTGGTATCCCGTGACATGAATAGATGAAGAAAGTAAACGACGCATCCAATCATGATAATCATGACACGGAAGTCATGTACGGAATCGTTGAGCTCCACCTCGTAACGTTGTGCTGAATTTAAAGTGACATAATGTTACGGAGATGAAGTAGAGGAATGGGAAGGACAGAATCAGCTAACAGGCGCGCGAGTGTTCCAATCAGCCATTGTGATTCTTGCCTGAGGCTGTTCCTCTGTAATTGCGTTTGCACAGAAGTCACCGACCCCGTAACATATTGGTGAGAGGTGCTAGGGCAACGGAGCTCTGCAGCGGACGCCGCATCTGTTTTTCAGCCATGGCCAATGCTGAGCCCTCCGCGTCAACGTCAGCGTCTCCGACGATCATGGCGTCGCAACCATACGTTTTCACGCCACTTAAAGATCCCGGTACATTCTGCGGTACGAGGCCAGGATTCTGGCCCACGAGGGGCTAGTTCGTTAAACGTCCACCACGTGCCGCATGAAGTTGAACCCTCCCCCTCGTTCCCTCTTTTCTCCTCCCACCACGGCGCTGACGAGTTCCCTACGGAAGTGGCCTCGCTCTTCAACCTGTTCTCGCCCGCCCCTCATTGCGGGAACCAAAGAATAGCGACCCGCTGTCAGTGCATTCTTACTCACGCCGTTTAAGAGCCGGCCTGTGTAGAGTACGCGAACAGGTTCCGGACCAGCCATGAACAATTTTTCAGACTGAGGACTTCTTTTTTTTTTCTTGCCTTGGTTGAATTCGAGTCCTCACAGGTTTGATATAGTCATAGATAATTTATATACGAAGAAGCTAGGACCAACTGCATTACATTCTTTAGTTTTTTTCTCGTCGTAGCTAATCTATTGTAATCATAATATCAGGTTCAATACTTAATTTGTGGCTAAGCCATGTTACTTTCCAACCCAAACTTTCTGTAGGGCAGAAAAAAGTTTTTAATCTTTTTTTTTAGCTACTAGGCTATTGAAAAGCACGCAAAAAATTAAGAAAGATGTTAGTAGAACTATTTTCACAGGAGAAGTATGTCCAGTATATTGGACACTGGGATTAATTTGTTGAACAAATAGGTACACATATTCTGCTATTCTCTTAGATAGAGCGCTGCTTTTGGCCCTGTTAGGTTATTAGTCTTATATAACACAAGCGGGGTTTGTTTTGTCCCGAGAAAAAGTTCATCCTCTTCGCTGATCCTCTTAAAGCTTCATGCTGTTGATATATTCCCAGAATGCCCCAGTTTTATTTTTATGACTGGGCTTGAAGAGTGCCACGTCAAGCCACCTCTTGTTTTCTTTTTTTCCTTCTAAATTGAGCACGATGTGCACCAATTGCATCTTGGTGTGAGTGTACTGGACATAGGTAACTTTCGCATTGCCAGCAAAGTTTTTATTAGAAAAACTACATTTTTTCAACAACGTATCGAAAAAACATGACAGAACTCATACAATTTAAATGATTTCAATGGTGCAAAGATATGTCCTGAAATACTTTTGTATACTTGAACGCATCATGCGCACGCAGTTTCGCGTAGATTACGCAATTATTTCTAGTGCACGATAAATAGGTGGAGCTGAAGGGTGAACTACACCTAAAAACATCTTACTCGACTCGTACAGAAGCTACCAAAGTGGTTTTAGTTCTGACTGTAGCTCTGCTTACTTTTATTCATCACTTTTACCGTCATGTTTTTGTCAGCGACTAAGTATATGTACCACCCTGCTGAAATCCCCAAATGGTGATTGCAGTAACTGCAAATAAATAGTAATAATGAATAATGTGTTCAATACATTAGTCAAGGGGCAGGAAAGGAATGTGCTTGTTAACTACATAGTAAACGCTCCGAGATTGTACTGTTCGGTTATCCTTTGCGGAAGCTCTTTCATTTTCTTATTTCTTCGTAGAGCTTATTCTTTGCGTCGATGTGCGTAAGGAGCTAAGTATAGTTCCATTGAGAAAATAGCACCAGATGCTCGGGACCGACAGCACAGTGTAAGCTGAAGGAGCGGCTTTTGTAGAACTTTTTGTAATTTAGTGTTAACCTCTCATTTGCTGCAATCTCATTGCATGTGTCTGATTTTATAAGGTACTCAGCATAGTTCCGTAAACTGTACTTCAAACAATGCCTGCTTCAAGAGACAGCGTGTGCCTGATTGTTTTTCCACTACTACCTGACAACATTTAATTTAACGAGATTCGCAACTTCAGATTATGCAGCATCGTGTGTTTACCAAAAGATTTGCTACACCTAGAACTATTGTGTCTTTATGTTTTTGGCTCATTTCAATCGCCTTGATATATTACATAGTAATAGATAAATTATTTATGTAACACTTCAGTTGGCGAGATTTCATTGCGACATGTGAAAGGAAATTTCATAGCGTTATTGCGCACATTACAACTGCTTTATGCAACAGATAGTCGAATGTGCAACGATCTCCGCATTATTGATAAATGTGTTGAAGTCCTGTGCACCAATAAAAGAGCTATCGAATGGGGTCCTTGGCGTACGATGTAAGGGCTAGCATGCTTAACTTATAAGCAATTTTAAACCCACACTGTTTATTTAGGTGTACATCTCAAGTATGTAGTGCTTCCTCTCGCCCCCGGATGTTGTCAGAATTCAGAGCTTGATTTTGCTATAGAAGAGTGAATACACCATAATTATTGCCTATATTGGATTGGGAAATATTGATGATAATCCACCTTTTCACTCAATGGTCTCGCTGATGTATTTGTAAACATGGCAACGGCACGAACACTAATCATGCTGCAGCCAAGAAAAAAAAGTGATGCAGAACATTTTTATTAGTCTATAAAACAGGTATTTATTGATAATATTCCATTAGTTGTTAACGTGAGGTCATTACTGGCAGAAATATGCTTTGATTTTTCTTCCAGGAAGAAAGGAAACTGATGTTCACGTTTGGTGCCATCGTATACAGTGTTACAGCTTCGATCCTCCCACAGTTTAGACAAGAGCGTAGGATGAAAATTTAGGTGAATTACATGCTTGATACATGTAGCATTTTATTTTCAACGGCAGAGTGTTTAAACTTCATTTCCAGCCTGGCCCGACGGCCTCTCCGAACTTGAAACACATGTGTCAGCTAAGCGTAAACAAAGCATTGATATATATATATATATATATATATATATATATATATATATATATATATATATATATATATATATATATATATATATATATATATATATATATATATATATATATATATATATACATACATACATACATACATACATACATACATACATACATACATACATACATACATATATATATATATTGCAAGGGGGTTTATTAGTGACGCCAGATAATAGGCAGACAACCGGTACAGAAACAAATGCTCGGGCAGTCCAGTGTCTACAGCTCGTGCTCGCGCTTCGCACTCAGCGATGGTCCCACTATCATTGCCTTGCGAATTCCCCACTACAATGCCCCGGCGACGAAGACGAGCCATCCTGGCGACTCAAGGTGACGAGAGAACAGGAGGGTCGTAACAGGGCTTGAGGCGACTGACGTGGACCGTCTCACGACCAAGGCGGCGCTTGTCCGTGGACGGCTTGAGTGGTTCAATCACATAGGTGACAGAAGAAGGGTGTTGTATGACGCGGTAAGGGCCCGTATACTTCGGTGCAAACTTGGGAGTCAGTCCAGGAGAGTGGAAAGGCAGTCGGAGCCACACGAGAGAACCGACGGGGAAGGTATTCTGAACAAGATCATGGTCGTGGCGATCTTTTTGGAGGGCTTGGTTATCGGCTGTGAAGGACCGTGCAAGTTGACGACACTCTTCGGCATGTTCAGCCATTTCAGAAACTGGGCTGAACTCTGAGGCATCAGGATTTTATGGCGAAATTGTGTCGAGTGTGTTGCATGGGTCACGACCATATAAAAGAAAAAATGGAGAAAAGCCTGTTGTTGATTGAATCGCCGTATTGTAGGCGTACGTCACGAAAGGAAGAACAACGTCCCAGTTGGAGTGGTCGGAATCAATATACATAGCGAGCATGTCTCCGAGGGTTCTGTTGAAACGTTCCGTTAGGCCGTTTGTCTGAGGGTGATAGGCTGTTGATGTGCGGTGTACCGTACGGCATGAATGTAGGAGCTGCTGCAGAACTTCGGACAAAAATACGCGTCCTCTGTCACTCAGGAGCTCCCGTGGTGCACCATGACGAAGAACAAACCGGTGCAAGATGAAGGTTGCAACGTCACAAGCACCAGCCGAAGCTAGCGCTGCCGTTTTGGCGTACCTTGTCAGATGGTCGGCAGCCACAATCACCCATCGATTGCCACCAACAGAGCACGGTAGCGGGCCGTATAGGTCAATCCCAACACGGTCGAATGGGCGTGCAGGACATGGCAAAGGCTGCAGTTGACCGGGTGAATGAGGGAATGTCTTGCGCTGCTGACACTGGGAACATGAGCGAATGTGTTTGCGTACAAACGTGTACATACCGCGCCAGTAGTAACGTTGGCGGATCCGCTCATACGTCTTTAGCGCACCGGCGTGTGCGTGTTGCGGTTCAGCATGAAAATATTTGCAGATATCAGACCGCATATGGCTGGGTATATATATATGTATATATATGTATATATATATATATATATATATATATATATA
The DNA here is from genome assembly GCF_043290135.1 of Rhipicephalus microplus. Lineage (NCBI taxonomy): Eukaryota > Metazoa > Arthropoda > Arachnida > Ixodida > Ixodidae > Rhipicephalus > Rhipicephalus microplus. Next base: position 22,242,409 of record NC_134705.1, on the reverse strand, counting down.
TATATCTATATATATATATATATATATATATATATATATATATATATATATATATATATATATATATATATATATATATGTATATATATATATATATATATATATATATATATATATATATATATATATATATATATATATATATATATATATATATATATATATATATATATATATATATATATATTTATATATATATAACGAGCCGATAGACTGATGTAGCAAGAAGGGAGAAAGAAAACTGAGGAAGAGGTAAAGTAAATGAAAGGAATTGGGGTAGGCCACCAGCATCGTTGCTTCCAGTCTTCTCGTGGCGCCAGTAAAATATGCTTTTTTTTTCTTAAGCTCAGCAATAACGATCGTTTATATATTAATGCTATACGATTCGCATTTCTTCGCACAGTGTTAAAGCGCCCGAAGTGGTCTAGTTTGTAAATGTTACAAAGGGAAGCGACAATAAAATGCGTCATGAAACTAGAATTGCATTCTGTTGATAAGCCTGCCTTTTTTTTTAAACTGTTCACCGTACAGGTAGGTGAAAACACTAAATGCTCATATTAAAATATTGATCACAGATGGTAGGGTTACATTCTTGGTGCTGAGGTGTACGTGACGATTTACTGGAGGAACAGCTGAGTTTTAGTGCCGGAAAGCAACACAGTAACACAATATTTACCTACGGCATTTGTTTTTTCAATTATGGTATACAACAACATAAATCACTCCAAACATTTTTTTTTCAGTTAGCTTGCCTCTATTAATACATCTCGGCAACCTGGTTTTACATTTATCAACGAAAAAGTTCACTCTTTACACTTTTGTGACGCCCCCTCGAGAGGTACAAACTGACAAAAATATTACCCAGCGTTGTGCATATAGCTCTTGTTTTCTTTCCGTTTTTTGCCTGCGTTTTTGTTATTTAAGCAGGCATCACCATGGGTAGAAAACGATCACTGTACCGTGTAGAGGGACCCGTGAAAGACACACTACGCGACAACCTTCCCTCGCTGGTCACCCCACTGGCAGAAAAATAGTTGAAGCCAGCCAAGCGCATTGTCATCCCATATGTGCCGGGCGCCAGTGAAGAGCTCTCCGCGATTCTCGGAAAATCAGGGGTCGAGGTGGTTCGCAAGCCTGCTTCGACGCTCACCCGCTTGCAACCACGGCCGAAGGAAGAAGCAACACCAGCGAGTAGCCTGCAAGTTGCCGTGTTCAGAGTGTCTAGCCAGCTACGTGGGCAAAAGCGAATGTTTGCATTCAGAAAGCCCGTGGAGCGGCCGAAAGGCTTGGACTGGCGTTCCTGACGAGGGAGTCAGCCGCTGAGCGCTAACGTGCGCCTTGCCGGGCAGCAATAAACTTCCGCTACCACTCGTTAAGATTACGCCAACTTAAGAACGACGTCAGGAAGGCAGAAGTGCAACGCGGCGCTTTTGCAGAGAGCGATCGATTTTTACAGCTTTTCTGTTATAGAAACAGAGAGGAATTTCGGAAGGAGGTCCTTGCGCGAGTCCTGACACATTTACAACACGCCAACAAACTTGAACCGCTATCTAGGAACAATCTACTCTGTATACGTTCACGGCTTCGGAAACGTGTTGGAAATGGAGAAACACAGTTTTGGCAAAACAAGACACGGATATGTTTTGTGACAAACACAGACAGATCCTGAGGAAGTACCAAGTCGTTCCTCACACCCCCGGCCCTCTACGAACTTCCCAACTTCTTAAATCTGCTACCGAGCCTGACAGATTTCTGCCAAAATGCTTACATTTAAGCTTATAGAATTCACACTCCACAAATTAACGACCTCCAAAAAAAGCAAAACTAAACAAAAAATGTAGTGTGTAGTGCTGGCTGCTAAAATGTTGCTGTTGATTTAGAAATGTTTACTTAAACGTCGTATATATATATATATATATATATATATATATATATATATATATATATATATATATATATATATATATATATATATATATATATATATATATATATATGTGTGTGTGTGTGTGTGTGTGTGTGTGTCTGTGTGTGTGTGTGTGTGTGTGTGTGTGTGTGTGTGTGTGTGTGTCTCAATATCTGCATGTGTTTTGCTTTGCTAATAAGCACCTGAAATAGCAGATTTATACTTTGTGTAATTGAGTTGCTGCTTTGGTCTGCGTTCGTGCCATCGTCATTCATGGAGCGTGCTTGTCTTGGAAGTTGATACCACGAAGAAATAAGTGAACGAATTCAAGCATACCCGCCTGGGTTTTTGTAAATTGGCTAACTTTGGCAACGTTGGTCGATCTGAAAGCGCGGAGATACTTTTGTAGCACCCGAAAAGCTAAAGCATTACAAAAAAATCTGGTGGGGGTCAGAACCCCCTCATTCACATATAGTTACCATCCTGAACGTTACCGAAGTGCACGTTGAAGGCCTTGAGGCATCTACTAGAGCACTGTGTGCTTAGTAAAACTCTTGGCGCACACTGAATATCCTAATTGTGAAGGTGTTATCGCTCAGCGTGGGAACTATGTAAACTTCTTTTACCGACATTGTCCAAGTCCCGTCCCTCTGAGGCTGTGCTTCTGAATCATGGTGCAGTGTATAATACTGAGCAAACACTTGTACTCGAGCAAATATAGGAATAGACGGCAGTGATGTCGTCAATCGTATGTTTTAATGAGTCTTTCTGTCGTCGGAGTTTTATAGCTGCCACCACAAACCGAATCACAGTAACCAAACTTGTAGTCAATTTGTAATAATCCAATTGGTACTCAATTCGTAGTCAATTTGTAGAATTGAGTCATGTAAAATACTCCGAAAATATTGAGCCTGTAATAAATTCCGAGAAAAGTGAAATATTCCTGTCATTGATAGAGTGGTGGCTTATAGCAAGAAACATACCTGCAAAATACGACGCAGTTCATTTGTAATCAAACATGCGCTGCAAATCAATCTTATGATATATTTTGTAATGTGTCTACAAATATAAACATCTTTGGATACTTATTGTGTGCTCTTCATGAATCAATAAGAAATAAGTTTTCTTTAATAACACAAACACCTCAATATAATGTGTGAAACGCATGTGCATGTCCCGATTAAAATGTAAAAAATTATGCTGTGCAAATCTGCAAACTTTACCTACAAACGAATGCAGATGTCAAGATCATAACAATACAAGGTACGTATATGCATGCACAATATAATGTTATATTCACTGAGGAGATAATCAAAACAAAGAACGAAAATGAAATAATTACATTGAAAGTACTGTTGTTTTTTGTCCTTATCAAGCCTCAACACTTTTCTTGGTGTGAAAAAGATCCTATCACCGTTTCGGGACGATAAATTAATAAAGCTACATCTTTCAGTTCTCTCAAGCATAGAACCATGGTAGTGCTATGAACACCTCATTACTATCAAAACTAACTACAGCTGCGAAAAATGTACGGACGCTTGGCCTAGGCAGGAGTGCGTGGATGCATGTGTTTATGTACGCGCACACATACAAACTACACGTATGAACATAATGAAGTATGGTTGAACACCTGCTCCCTCTTCCCTCTAGTAAAAATGTTTCGTACATTGTGCTGCCCCAGACAAATTGAAAAAATCAACATATAAAGAAACACGAATATTTACATATAAGCAGACGCTTACAGCCATGACGTAAGTACGAATAGGATAAAAGAAAGTGTCATCAGCAATACTCATATTCATAGTAGCCTATGCTACGTAAAAGTTTATTACGTGCTTTTAAACGACCCCATAACCACAGTATTCCTCAAGAAAAGCAAGAAAATCTTGATCGGTAATGCGCTCAGTAAGAGTTAGAATCTCTTGTATAGGATTCACGGCACTTTCATAATATTAAAGAAGTAGAACGAAAACAAAATAATAAGGCTTAACGTATAATATCTTTGTTATTTGAGTTCTGCGGACAATATCGCGCTTTTTAGTAATGCCGGCGATGATTCACGAAAACAAATAATTTGGAGATGTAAAATAAATACACGTTAAAGTATGAGGGGCCCGAAAGAAAACAAACTAAAGAGGGGCCCGAAGAAAACAAAGATAATGTTAGGCGGTCCGGTGAAAACGCGGAATTAGGGGACTAACAATAAAGCCACTCCTCCCACTATGCTTCTCTCATTGACCGAAAAATAAGGTTAGGTTGATTCGCAATTATCGTTAGTCATTTGTAACACATGCACGGCAATCACAATGCCGAAAAGCTTCAAGCAGAAATTCAAAATATTTCAGTAATAACTTGCGGGCCTAAAACACGAATAAACTATACTGCACGCGACTTGAAAAGCATCACGAGACTTGAGTGGTACCACAAGATCCAATAAACTTTAGATATAGAGAGGGTGGACACGCCCACACGCACGCATTGTTCATCTCACAATATTAAATGCGAAGCATTGCAGTAGTTGTCCCAGCAAGATGTGTTAGCATCAGCTTTAGGACTGACCACTCCACGGCATCTAAAACAGCGGAACTAGCTGCATTGCGTGGTGCACTTTGTGCGGTCAATCAGGAACCACCGCAACAATGGTCGATTTTCAGCTACTCAAGGGCTGCCCTACAATCTGTGCTCTCAGCAATACGTTGCGGTCCGTACAAACAGCTTGTTTTCAAAATTCGATGCCTCCTCCACACTTCACAAGACAAAGGGGATCATGTGACGTTTCAGCTGCGAAGTCACTGCCGCATCATAGGGAACGAACATGCCGATACTGCCGCGCGGGCAGCCCTTGAAGGAACACGAGAAGAAGCCATACCCCTTTCGCGGAGCGATGCTGCCAGTAATCTTCGACGACTTGCGCGTGAAATCACGTTTTCACTATGGTGCCCACCAAGCATCGATGCGAATCGTAACACCACCTGTCCTCTTTGATGACTCTCCGCAAAAGAGAAGCCACCCTTCTTCATCGCTTATGGCTAGGAGTGGCATTTACAAAATCTTACTCCTTTGTCATAGGAATGGCCGACAACGCTCTCTGCGATGCCTGTCATTGCGAAGAGACGCTACACCACATCCTGTGTGACTGTCCGCTGTATGCCATCCAGAGACAGTCACTGGCATCCATTTTTGCGCGCATCGACAACAGCCAAATGTCTGTGGACACTATTCTGTCAAGTGCCCGAGAGAAGACATTGCAACAGAAGGCGACAAAAGCTCTGTTAAAATTCCTACGCGACACGGACTTGAACAAGCGGCTGTAACAGCAATGTCACACACCGCGAAAGACAAGACTGGACTATGACTGAGTGTGAGCGCGTGTGCTGCCGAAAGTTTTGAGTTTGAGTTTGAGTTTAGTTAACCACGTGACAAGTACACAAAAATACACTGTATACGTGGTTTGGTGCGAAGGGAAAAAAGCTGCATTTCACAGCTTGACTGGCCCCTCCACCCAGAAAAAAAATCTAAACTACAAGTTTACAAAAATACAAAAATTACAGGCAGCGGAAAGCGACAATACAAAAAGAAACACGCATGTGGCCCATGACAGCAAATAATAGAATGACAACTCTGAAATGCATACAAAAATATGCATTACAAAGCAATGTATGAAAGAATAAAAACGGAATAACCATTACAGAAATCACCTAACATTCATTTACAACACAATCAGCATATCCAAATTAACATTTCAGTTTTAGACATTACGCAGAATATTAGTTGTTAGCTTCCATTTGTTCATCACACTCGGAAGGCGGTAACGTAATGTTTATCCCTCTTCCCTCTCTGCTCTCTATCTTTCATCTCCCCCACTCCCTCCCATGCGCAGGGTTGCAAACCGGCTGCCTATAGGCTGGTTAACCTCCCTGGCATTCTTTTCCTCCCATTTTCCTTCCTTCATTTTTTAGCGACCTTCGGCGACTTTCAGCGTATCTATCTATCTAGCCGCCTACGACTTTTAGCTCTCCTGGCCGTTTCGATAATGGTATCAATACCAAAGTTGGTATGGCATAACATGACTGTATGAAAAACATATTTGACTGGTCATAACATGAAAACCATGACATGTATGTCATGAACGTCATGATTTACATTTCATGGTCTTGTAGCACTTGCGGTGGTTTCGTTCACATGACATGTTGAAAAACTGGTATCGTATAGTATGATTGCATGGCGAACACAAGCGACAAACTTAACATGAAAATCATGACACGCGTGTCATGTAACAACATGACTACATGCCGCGCTCATGGTGTGCTCGCGGCCGTTTCGGAAGCGTCACATATACCAAATTTGGCATTACGAGACGTGAATGGATGAAGAAGATATGATACTGGTGAAAGAATGATAAACATGACATGTATGTCATGTAACAACATGACCACATGCTACACTCATGATGCGCTCGCGGCTGTTTCGCTAGATTCGCATGTACCAAACTCGGTATTACGCGACGCGAACGGACAACATAGGTAAATGACACATCCAAACATGATAATCACGACATGCGTCATGTAACAGCATGACTACATGCCACACTGATGATGCGCTCGCGGCCGTTTCGCTAGCTTCACATATGCCAAGTTTGGTATTACGTGAAGCCAATGGATGACGAAGATATGTGACTGGTGCAAACATGATAATCATGACATGCGTGTCATGTGAGAGCATGACTACATGCCTAAGTCAAGGCGACAATACATTTTGACGTGACGCGGTGCGCGTGCTCTCCGGCATTTATTTCGTCGCGTCACGCTGGCGTTGCCACGCCAGGCGCCGGTCCTGCCATATACTCGCAGGCGCGCCTCGTTGCTTTGACGCATGCGCGTTTCAGCGCGTCCGGCGTCCCTCCATAATGAAAAGAGGGACACGCAGTGTTGTCTTGGTAACGCATCGGCACTAAATGCAGCATGTCGCAGTTCACGCCAGTTGCCGTCGGGCGGCGCCGACGCACGATAGCCGCGCCTGGCATCAGACTATACAGTGCTCGCGTTTTAGGAGCGAAGCTCCTTAAGGCGTGGGCTGTGCATCCCCTGTATGTAGCCACCTCTCGTTCAGTTCTTGCAGTGTTCACTAGATGGCGGTACTTGTGGCTGACGGCATTAAGTATTACGCTAGCCACCGCCCGATCTAAAGGGTACAGCCATATCCATCCGTCCATCCATCCATCCATCCATCCGTCCGCCCGTCCGCCCGTCCGTCCGTCCGTCCGTCCATCCATCCAAAAGATGCAAGATGTTATAGACTAGACGGCGGTACGTGTAGTTGATTATGAAAGATGCGAGGTGTTATAAAATAGGAATGATGCCACATATGGCGCGTGTCATCGTTCGATATAGTGCGGCGACGTACGCTAGGGGGAGCGTTGCAATAAAATCGAGTGGGCAAAATGTACGGAGGATTCATGGTTTACCAGGTTTACCTCCGGAGCTTCGCCCACTCATCATCATTCACTTCGTGGATGTGGCGGCACTTTTTTTTCTAACGAAGCGTCGCTGTGCCCAGTGTGCTCGAGCGTGAACGCTACATGGGAGTATACTGAGCCCTTCATGATGCGCTCGCGGCCATTTTGCTAGCTTCACATATAACAAATTTGGTGTTACGTGACGTCAATGAAAGACGAAAGTATAATGACAGGCGCAAGCATGATAATTCTGACACGCGTGTCGTGTAAGCACATGATAACATACCACGCTCACAGCGTGTTCGCGGTCGTTTCGCTAGCTTCACATATACTAAATTTGGTATCACGCGACGTGACCAGATAACGAAGGTAAACGACACATCCAAACAAGATAATCATGACACGGAAGTCATGTACGGCATCATTTACTCCCACCTCGTAACGTTGTGCCTATTTTAAAGAGACATATCAACATTTCTCATTCGTGCTTGCGTCGCATATCATCGATTCCCACTGTACGTGGGATATGCCAATTTTTATTGTAATGAAATGAATCATGTAGCAAAACCTCTCCCGTGTGCCCATTTCATCGGTAAGAACATGAGTGAATAAACATCCAGGCACACCATAGAAAGAGAATACAAAAAAAAAGAATGTTCAGTAGCAAATGCGCAGTAAAACCAGAACCGAAATATGATGAGACGGAGAGCAGCCAGCATAAGGCCTTATATGTAGTGAGCGAGTCCAAAATGGAAGCACTGGGTCACTGCTGCATGCTGTGGTTATCTCTGCCGAAAGCAGTGTCAGAATCCTGCCACGTATCCGACTCGGACACGATTTTGACTCCTCCTCACTTGTCCACACACCGCCACTTTGGCAAGAAAAACCTGCTCCCGCCGTAATGATTATCCCTCTGTCAAGCCGACTACTGAGAAAAAAAAGGGGGGGGGAGGGGGTAGACTTTGCAAACAGAAAAAATGTTCATTCTCTTTCGTTGGGAGCTCGGTTAAACTTCTGACCATGGTTGGCATCCATCCTACCCCCCTTCCCCCAGCGTGTCGTTTGTGTTTGTGGGAATGTGGTTTGAGGAAGGCGTTCGCCGAATCTTCATTGTGCGGACGACGACGCCAGAGGACCATGCTGCCTCCGCTGTCCGCCTACCTTGAGACGAACCCTTGCTCGCGTTCAACGAGATAACAAAAAACGTCTGTCTGTCAAATGGGTATTTTCCTCCTACACCCTGGCTTGAGTATATAGGGTGCCGGGTAATCACCATTGCACTATTACAAGCCCATGCGTATAGTAAGATTGGATGTGATATGAATTCCTAAGTATTGTATGAGGTTACTTGATCTCAAGGTAAATTATTTAAGTAGTATACCCGAGAAAAGCTAGGTGACTTAAATATATGCTTAACTTTACTTAAGTTAATATTTAGTTCCATTAGCCACAAGCTGCACCAGTTAGATATTTATTTAAATCGGAGTGTAGGCGATTACAATAGTCGTTTAAAGTAACTGCTGTAAAAGTATCGCAATCATCAGCAAAAAGGTGGATATTAGAAGCTACTTGAGAAGGCAGGTCAATAATATATATTAGAAACAACAAAACACCAATTACCAACTTTTGGGGCACTCCTGAGATAACATGGCACATTTATGAACTGTAGCCGTAAGCAGTAACGTATACTGTTAGTGATTAGCAAGACAGCATCCGACCTATTTTAATAGGTTAATGTCAAGATTTAAGTTCCGTAACTTGTGGATGAGAAGTTTATAACACACTTTATCAAATGCTTTTGCAAAATCTAAAACAAATGCAGCAAGCGGATGATGAACGATCAAGAATTAGATCAGTGAAAGATGTAGGTTGATTCTCACATGATTATGATTTCTTAAAACCATGTTGTGAAGATGAAAAGATGTTATTTTCAGAGAAATTGGGGGTGCTTTTGATCACGAAGTATTATATAATAGTTAGAAGCACGTGCTGGTAAAAGAAATGGGCCGATATTTGGTCGTTAAGGTTTTGTTACCTAATTTGAGAAGTGGAACTACCTCCCTTATACCTTCCACTGATTAGGTAAAGTACCTGTGTGGACTGATAGTCTCAATAGAGCTTGGTGCCTTCTGTAGTAAAAAATGCACACGCAAAATACAATGCAGCTCGTTTAATAAAAAAATATTTTGTAAAACTGTATTAAGATCTATTTCCACAATGTGCCTAACAAATAAAAAGATTGTTAGACATTCATTGGGCACACATTTGAAATAAATGCGCGAAAAATCAAACACGAAAGCCGCCAAAAAAATGTGCGCAACCTATATACATATCCCGATACAAATATAAAAGAAATATGACAGGCACAAATTTACAAATTATACCTATAAACAGATGCAAATGCCAAGATCATAACAGAAGTAAGGAACATATGCTCAAGCACAGTAATCGGTAATAAATGCACTTTGTATACATTCAAAGGATAAAAAATAAAGTATTCACGAGTACTTTCATTTCTTGTCCTTATCAAGCCTCAGCAACAATTTTCTCTTTATGAGATAGAGCCCATCACCGACCTAACATTACCACTGCAGTAACTTCTTCCAGTTTTTTGAAGCATAAAACCATAGTAAGGCTCAATTTGGGCATCTTATTGGTGTCAGAACTCACTTCAGCTGCAAAAATCGCACAGAGCCTGGCGAAGGCTGTGCTGGGGTGAGGGGGGGGGGGGGGTGCTTGTGTACACATACACATGCAAAGAGATGTACCAGCATGCATAAGGGACGGCAAAGCCTCCACTCGAAAGAAGTTTCTTGCTACACTACTGGCACAGCGAACAAATAATAAAGAAACCAATAAATAAATATGAATCATTTTGAACTAAATGTTTAAGGCAGCTACAATATGATGAAAGCTTCATGAACATTACTTGTGTTTACAGAACCCTAGGCTATGTTACAGAAATTTATTATAAAAGCTTTCAAGAACTTGAGAAAACAATTGGACACCAGGTACATGCGTCAGGAAACTGGATTTTTTTTAAAGGAGACGCTCAGCTGTGATCGCCTACGTGTAGTCACAGGTCAAGTGATTATCCCAGGAGATAGCAGCATTCCTAGGTACTGGTTCGATCGCAAGTTTTGCGCTGCTGTCCTATTCTTGTGCCTACAGTAAATGAGTTGAAAGTCGCCATGTGAACAGAACAACATCGACAGCTGCCATCGATTTCCTGCGCTTGTTGTTCGAAACTTTTGGATTACACCACAAAGTGGTTTCAGACAACGGAATCGCATTCCTGTCAGCCAAAATACAGAAATCCTACGAGTGACAACTGCATCACCGTGGTGAAATTTGCACCGAACCACCCAGCCACAAACGGACAGACCAAACGCTACGTGGTAGAGCTAAAACGTGCTCTTGCAAGATACTCTGTGGGGTCATTACAGCGGCGCATTGCACGTTTATTTTTTTTGTCAAGCAACTCACAATGGGCCAGACGGGCCAGGTATCGGCGAATCTCATGTTTTCTTGCGAGCTGCGAACACACATCTCAGCCATTCTGCCAGAACCACCTTGAAAGGTAACACCAGATTAGGAAGACGCCTCGCGTTGCCGGTAGCTCCACAAACGACAACCAGTGGTCGCCCGCCAATTTCAAAGAATGCCCGAATGAACGGCAGCCATCGTAAAATAAAAAAAAAGTTTCAACCGGAGTTTTGGTTTGTTGAAGTTAAAGCCCCTTCATCGCGTCTTCTACCGGAAAGCGTATGGAGAGGCTTTAGACCGGGCATTGCCGCTTCCAGGGATGCAAGGATGCACTCTGCCCTCCACCTTGACCGCCCCCCCCCCTCCCCCTCGATACTGGACGCGGCGCGCCCGGGGAGTGACAGACTATCGGGGCAATCAGTGTGCCCGCGCACTGGTTGCCTGTCCATTGGTCTCCTCGCCCCTTTTATGGCCCACAGTGGACTCGAAAGCCAGCGCTTGGACCATTTGGACCATGCTGCGCGCAAATGCCTTTCTTGAAAGTAATAAAGTCAGTTCCCTGTTACGTACGCTTGGTATTATGGCTACCATGGACATAACACAGTGCAAATAGGGTTATTAGTTCCTAACAAATTCAACCTCCCCACCTTTCAGCATTATATCTCTCTCTTTTAACTTACTTCCGTTAATATTTTTAATTTCTATCAATAAATTGGAGAGGTGCGCATTGAAAAAAAGGAAGTGAATTTATTTATTTAAATATTTGTTATTTATTTCCGAGAAAAAGTGCCATTCTAGTGCCGGACATTGGGCAGGGGTGTGGCGCAGTGGACGCAACATTGTGTAGGAGGTACAGCAGTATAGATAGTGTTGAATGAAAGCGCGATGATTCAAAACGCAAAAAAAAGAAGCAACCTAAAACATGGTCCACAATCCCAAGAATGGCCATAATACACTAAACAAAACAAAAACTATAAAAACAGTGTCCACTAGGTTATTTTGTTTGGGTAAAAAGTAAAAAGAACTGAAATAATAACTGTATCAAAAATAAAGTCGGCAATGTTAAGAAGCGAGACATTGCAGAATCGAAGAATTTAAGAATCGTGCAGAAGCGAGGCATTGAACCTCAAGCAATCAGTCTGATCAAGATGGGTATTAGAATAAAGTGCACTGTAATATATATGAAGGTGTAGTTATAAGCCATGTGAACAGCTAACGCACGAAGAAACTAGTTGAGATCGACACTTACAAGAATCTCTGGCGGCGTATTGTTCCGCTCTCTGCTTGTTCGAAAAAAAAAAGGTGCCTGTATATAGGGGCTCAGTCACTCTTTCGAGATTGGAGGCACGTGTTTCGTGGCGCAAAATTGGTTCGATATATAAACTTTTTTTTGTATTGCCAGCTTATTATTATGTATTGCCACGTTCCATTTCACAAGTTTTTGTTATCGTTCCGAAACACCACACGATTCTCGGCGCAAACCGCGCCTGCAGGTTTCTAGAAGGTTCCGGACTGTAGTAGATCATTTCGATAAGATCACGCCCACTGTGCGAACGGTACAGATTGTTCTGGAACCTACGCCACCGCCAGCGATAACGCTAGAACATTCGACGGCAAGGGTATAAATGCCGACGCTGCGTTCGCCGCTATCAGTCCGAGACTGCTATCTGTGCAAGACTGCTGCTGTAATTAGACTTTCCCTTTACCGGGCACAGGTTCGCCCAAATAAACAGTTAAATCCCAACACGAAGTTCTCTGTCTTTGGCCACGTCACGACCCCGTGACATCTGGTGGAGGTGCTGCTTCGTTCATGTACCGGACGCCCCCGTCAAGCCGTGAACCCAGCCCCCTTCGCGGAGAAGACACCGACGCCAACCAAGAGCAGCGAACGAGCCGCCGACAGCAAGGTCTCCCACCGGAGTACGGCCTGCTACAAGACAAGGCGTGGAAGACCAAGACCTCGACTGCAGCGACAATGACAACCGGAGCGTCCCGGCCCGCGATCGTCATTCATCAACCCAGGGAACCACCAACGTTCCATGGCTCATCGTTTGAAGACCCGGAAACCTGGCTAGAAACATACGACCGTGTGGCCGCCCTCAACCACTGGGACAACGAAGAAAAGCTCCGTCGTGTGTACTTCTACCTGGAAGACACCGCAAGGACCTGGCTAGAGAATCGGGAGTCCACGCTCCGAACGTGGGATGTCTTCTGCGGCGCATTTCTTCAAACGTTCGCAAGCGTCGCTCGCAAAGAGAGGGCCGCTGCTCTACTCGAGACCCGGGTTCAGCTACCAAACGAAAAGGTTGGAATTTTCACAGAGGAGATGACCCGCCTATTCCGTCACGCTGACCCAGACATGCCTGAGGAAAAGAAAGTTCGTTTCCTCATGCGAGGGGTCAAACAGGAACTCTTCGCGGGACTAATGAGGAATCCACCGAACACCGTCCAAGAATTTGTATCCGAGGCGACCACCATCGAAAAAACGCTGGACATGCGCACCAGACAGTATAATCGTCGCCTGACTCCAGAATGCGCTGCTGCTCAAGCCAGTGACTCCGACGACCTGCGTGAAACGATCCGAGCGATCGTGCGGGAAGAGCTGCGCAAACTGTTGCCTTCGGCGCAGCCTCAAGTGGATTCGATCGCCGACATTGTGCGAGAAGAAGTCCGGCAATCGCTTCGAATTCCCGAAACACCGCCGCCCGAGCCAGAAACTATGAGCTACGCCGCTGCAGTACGCCACAACGCTCCTCCCCGTCCACGCCAAAACGCCGCCCCGTCACACTTCCGTCGCCAGACGCCACCGCCGCCACCACCCCAACCGACGTTCTACCGTTCCCCAGCGGGCCAGCGCAGTGCACCGAGAAAAACGGACGTTTGGCGTGCCCCTGACAACCGCCCGCTCTGCTACCACTGCGGCGAGGCCGGGCACACATACCGCCGTTGCCAGTACCGACAGATGGGACTGCGTGGCTTCGCCGTCAATGCACCGCGTCCGCAGCCAGGAGATCGGCCACGTGACATCGCCGACTACCTGGCAGGAACTCAATGGACACCACGAAGTCCTTCCCGTTAGCCGTCGCCCAGCCGCCGCGTGTCACCGCACCCCCGGCAGTACTCTGGCCCAACGCGGGGCCGGTCTCCTAGCCCGTATCCGGGAAACTAAGGGCAGCAACCGATGGAGGTGCGGTTGCTGTGCGACGAACTACCGAAGATCCTCCGACGACGACGCCGACGCGACGGAGCTTTTTGAACACAACCCCAACCCGGAAAAGCCCTGAAGGCAAAAGCTCACTTACAGAAGGTGGCCGGACGACGCAACATGGAAGCAGCGGAACAAGCCGACGCAGCCGTGACCCGACGCCACGCCCTAACTGTAATGCGAGACGGCGAACTAGCAACCTCGACGTTCTTATCGCCGGCCACAGTGTGACTGCTCTCGTCGATACTGGAGCCGACTATTCTGTCATCAGTGGGTCGTTCGCCGCGAAGTTAAAGAAAGTTAGGACAGCTTGGAAAGGCCCTGAAATCCGCACAGCCGGAGGTCATCTCGTAACGCCTGCAGGAATCTGCACAGCGAGAGTCACCATTAACGGCCGTATTCATCCTACAGACTTCGTAGTCCTACAGCGTTGCTCGAGAGATGTCATCCTTGGCATGGACTTCTTATGCCTCCATGGTGCTGTCATCAACCTAAAAACAAGGTCGATAACGTTATCCACAGAAGAAGCACTACCGCCGCGCATTCCGTCAGGATACCATGCCTTGAATGTGCTGGAAGAACAAGTCACCATTACGCCTCGCTCAAGCGTCATTATTTCAGTCGGCGCTCCTAAATCACCTGACTTGGAAGGCGTCGTTGAAGGCAGTCAGCATCTGTTGGTCACCCGAAATATTTGCGTCGCAAGAGGAATTGCAGAGCTGCGGGGAGGCAAAGCAACGGTTATGCTCACAAATTTCAGCAATGAGTACAAACATGTGAACAAAGGAACAACGGTCGCATACATCGAAGAAATTGTCGAAGCCACCAGTGCTTTCGCCCTCGCCGATTCTGCGGAACCTGCTCAGAGGAACCAAGCCCCTCCCATAGCTTTCGACGTCAATCCCAGACTTCCGAATGATAAGCAAGAACAGCTCAAGGCCCTGCTCCTGCAATACGAAGATTGCTTTTCGTCGTCATCGAAAATTCGGCAGACCCCAATCACGAAACATCGATTCATAACCGAAGAAAATGCCCGACCACTCCGTCAGAGTCCGTACAGGGTTTCGACGCGAGAACGTGAGGCAATGAAGAGACAAGTTGATTAAATGCTGCGAGATGACATTATCCAGCCGTCCAAGAGTCCGTGGGCATCCCCCGTGGTGTTAGTGAAGAAAAAGGATGGGACCCTACGTTTCTGCGTCGATTATCGCCGCCTGAACAAAATCACAAGAAAGGACGTGTATCCTCTCCCACGAATAGACGACGCCCTTGATCGGCTCCATAACGCCAAGTACTTGTCGTCAATGGACCTCAAGACTGGCTATTGGCAAATCGAAGTCGACGAAAGAGACCGAGAGACGACGGCGTTTATGACACCGGACGGCCTCTTCGAGTTTAAGGTGATGCCCTTCGGCCTTTGCTCAGCGCCTGCAACTTTTCAACGCGTTATGGATACAGTACTGGCAGGATTGAAGTGGCAGACTTGCCTTGTGTACTTGGACGACGTCGTCGTGTTTTCCTCGAGTTTCGACGAGCATCTTCGGCGCCTTGAAGCTGTACTTCAAGCCATCAAGACGTCCTCACTCACACTGAAGCCAGAAAAGTGCAGATTTGCGTATGAGGAGCTCTTGTTTCTTGGGCACGTTATCAGCAAGTCTGGAGTTCGTCCCGATCCACGGAAAACAGCCGCCATCGCCGATTTCCCGCCGCCCACTGACAAGAAGGCCGTGCGCCAATTTCTGGGCCTGTGCGCCTATTATAGGCGGTTCGTGAAAAACTTCGCCCGCATCGCCGATCCTCTCACTAACCTTACCAAGGCCGACTTGGAGTTCAAGTAGAAAACGCCACAGGAACACGCTTTCCAGGAGCTTAAACATCGCCTCCAGACGCCTCCGTTACTTGCCCATTTCGACGAATTCGCCGAGACAGAAATACATCCTGACGCAAGCAGCGTAGGTCTTGGCGCCGTTCTTGTGCAGAGGGCTGACGGACTTGAAAGGGTTATTAGTTACGCCAGCCGATCGCTATCCAAAGCAGAAGCAAATTATTCCACATCAGAAAAGGAGTGCCTCGCCATCATCTGGGCTACGTCGAAATTTCGCCCCTACCTCTACGGCAGGCCCTTCAAAGTTGTGAGCGACCACCACGCCTTGTGTTGGCTAGCCACCTTGAAGGACCCTTCAGGTCGCCTCGCACGATGGAGCCTGAGACTTCAAGAATATGACATTACTGTCCATTACAAGTCCGGCAAAAAACACTCCGACGCTGACTGTCTCTCTCGTGCGCCTGTCGACCAACCGCTACCCGACGACTCGGATGACGACTACTTCTTGGGAATGATAACTACCGACGACTTCGCTGAACGACAGCGGGCCGACCCGGAACTTAAAGCCCTAATAGAATACCTCGAAGGCAGGACCACCGAAGTCCCGAAGGTATTCAAGCGCGCACTTGCGTCGTTCTTTCTACGAAACGGTCTTCTACAAAAGAAAAACTTTTCACCGCTTCGAGCTAAGTACCTCCTTGTGGTGCCTTCAGCTCTGTGACCAGAACTCCTGCAGGCCCTGCACGACGATCCGACGGCAGGGCACCTCGGTGTTTCCCGCACGCTCGCGAGGATACAAGAAAGGTACTACTGGCCACGTCTTACCACCGACGTCACTCGTTATGTGAGGACATGCCGGGACTGTCAGCGACGCAAGACACCGCCGACAAGGCCAGCGGGACTTCTGCAGCCAATTGATCCACCTTGCCGACCTTTCCAGCAGATTGGTATGGACCTACTGGGGCCGTTCCCGACGTCGGCTTTCGGAAACAAGTGGATCGTGGTAGCTACCGACTACCTCACCTGCTACGCCGAGACAAAAGCCCTGCCAAAAGGCAGTGCATCCGAGGTAGCTAAGTTTTTCGTCGAAAATATCGTCTTACGTCACGGCGCCCCGGAGGTCCTTATCACCGACAGAGGAACGGCATTCACTGCCGACTTAACTCAAGCGATCTTGGCGCACAGCCAAACAAACCACCGCCGGACGACAGCGTACCACCCACAGACGAACGGCCTCACCGAGCGGCTTAACAAGAAGATCGCCGACATGCTGTCAATGTACGTCGATGTCGAACACAAGACGTGGGACACCATTCTTCCGTATGTGACCTTCGCATACAACACGGCGGTGCAGGAGACGACGCAGATATCTCCATACAAATTGGTCTACGGAAGGAGCCCGGCAACGACGCTCGATGCCATGTTACCCAACGTCACCGACGAAGAAAACCTCGATGTGAGCGAGTACCTTCAACGCGCCGAAGTAGCCCGACAACTTGCCCGTCTTCGTATCAAGAATCAACAGACGACCGACAGCCACCGTTACAACCTTCGACGACGCTTCGTGGAATACCAGCCCGGTGAACGTTTTTGGATGTGGACGCCGATACGCCGACGTGGACTAAGTGAAAAGCTTCTGCGACGGTACTTCGGACCGTACAAGGTGGTTCGACGTCTCGGTCCACTTGATTACGAGGTTGTCCCCGACGGCATCACGAACTCTCAACGACGCCGATCGCGACCTGAAGTCGTCCATGTCGCGCGCCTCAAGCCGTTTCATGCACGTTAACAAACTGAAACAGTGTTTTTTGTATTATTGTTGTATTGTAATTTATTCATTGTACTTTCTTGCATTATTATTGTACCTTCATCTTTAGTTAGAGCATCGGGACGATGCCTTTTTTCAGAGGGGGGCAATGCCACGTTCCATTTCACAAGTTTTTGTTATCGTTCCGAAACACCACACGATTCTCGGCGCAAACCGCGCCTGCAGGTTTCTAGAAGGTTCCGGACTGTTGTAGATCATTTCGATAAGATCACGCCCACTGTGCGAACGGTACAGATTGTTCTGGAACCTACGCCACCGCCAGCGATAACGCTAGAACATTCGACGGCAAGGGTATAAATGCCGACGCGCTTCGCCGCTTGTCAGTTGTTGATCGAAGGCCGACGCTGCGTTCGCCGCTATCAGTCCGAGACTGCTATCTGTGCAAGACTGCTGCTGTAATTAGACTTTCCCTTTACCGGGCACAGGTTCACCCAAATAAACAGTTAAATCCCAACACGAAGTTTTTTGTCTTTGGCCACGTCACGACCCCGTGACAAAATGCGATAGAACAGCTTCGTTATTTCGCGATAACGTCTCCATTCCAAGGTTTCTAGTTTAGCGCCTTCCAGAAGAACTGACGGAGATGTGTTACATTTACGTATTGAATATGAATTTTACAGCTTTTCGCTGTATTGATTCAAGTTTATCTGTGTTAGCTTGCGTGTGCGGGTCCCAGACAGCCGATGAATATTCTAATATTGGTATTACGTTCGTTTCACATTTCGGTTTGCCGAATGCCATAGCGAGTGCCCGTAAGTAGCCTTGTATATTCAAAGCCATTTTCTCAGTTTAACAAACATGTTGGTTTCATCTTGATGTAGATGTGATAACAAGACTAAGGTGCATATACTGTGAGACAAAGGACAAGAATTGATTGCCTAGGTTGTATTGGAATGTTAGTAGATCTTTTTTGCAGGTTATGGTTATCGCCAGAGTTTTTCTCGCGTTAAAGGTCATCTGTCATTTTGTGCACAAATCTTGAATCTTAAGAGACTTATTTAAAAGAACCTGGTCACTGGATGTGTTAACTACTTTAAAGCGCGCAGGCATTCGCAAAAACCTTTAGATTTGCTGCAATATCACGGGTGGCATTATTGATATAAACCGAAAAGAGGTCCGAGGACGGATCCCAGAGGTCTGCCAGATTTAAGCGGCGCAGACGGCGAGTTGATACCACCATCCGTAACACCGCGCCCGGTGAATATTACTCGCGCTTTCAAAGCCTAACCTAAGATGCATTCGTTAATTAACACTAATTAACTAATTAGTAGATACCTAAAACTACTATGGAACCTGTAAAACTCGAGAATGTGCTGTAAATAAGGGGTCTATGTGGTATATACACTGACTGTTCGGAAACGCGCACTTCGTCTTTTTTTTTTTAAGTACCCTATTGATGTTCTATACTATTGATCTTTACCTCAACGAACACTAAATATTGTTTTACGAGGTCATGAATGTGCCTTCCACGAGAATCCTCTCTTTTTACGCGTACCCTATTTTAATATTTGCGTGGCACCGTAGAGTACACCATCTCAACGCTAGATGGAGCTAAGAGGGCTTGACGGCTGTCACACCCTCAACGAAACTGGCCAGGGAACTTTTTTTTACCACGCGATTCAAACACGCTCTACACCATCATGAACTAGACATATTCCAGTACCTAAATCCCAGAAAGCAATTGGATATCTTCAAGCACGGCTCTACGGTAGCGATTCAAATGCGGTAAAACAGCCGATATTTCTGAGGGCGCCCATAGGCGCTGTGCATTATTTTTTAATAAGCTAGGGAACTCGCACTATTTCAACTACAATACTGTAATTCCGGCAGAAGAAAGGTTCATGCAGTTGCTACTTGAAACCGTGAAAGCAATGAGAAAATCAGAAAGGGAGAGGAGTTATTATATTTTTTCTCTCCCGTCCCATAGAGTGACGCGGGGCCCCGTCCCCACCGTGCGGGAAAGCGCGCCTCCTGCGCGTGGGCCGGAATCCTGGGGACGCTGCTGGCGCTGACGTTGACGATTAGTTAGCCATGTTCGCACGAGTGAGTGTGCAGAACAGATGGGATCCCACACTTCAGTTGGCTAATGTGCTGTTTTACTTGAGAGGTATGGCGAAGGTGTGGTACGAAAACAACGAAGAAGAACTCACAAGCTGGGACCAATGCAAGGAAAAGATGCGAGAGGTGTTTCGCAAAACCACCTAACGTAAGATCGCTGCCAAAAAAACATTGGCCTGCCGTGCCCAATCCCCAACTGAATCCCCACTGAATCCCCACCACAGCCACGGTGCTTCTCGTCCCCCGTGGCTTCCGGCCGCATCGTCTCGAAAAACTGAGAAATGCAGCACGCGGAGGTGGTGCTGCATTGACGACTTCCGCAGCAAATCCTCTCTCCGTTCCCACCAGACGAAGTGTAATAAACGTTGAAGTAGATGGCGTACTTGTTCTATTGCTACTGTTACGCCCAGCGCGAGCAGGAAGGACCATGTCAGGGGGCTAACCACCTCCTTTTGTCCTGACCGCGGGCAATGCTTTTTGTACTGTCTGAAAAATGAATAAATGAAAAAAATCATACCTCACATACATTCAACACGTACTGGCCCTCTGCCGAAAGGCTGAAAGTGACATGACAGAAGGTGAGAAGGTAGGGCATGTCCTGAAAGGTATTGCCGACGACGCGTTCAATGTCCTGCTGTGCAAGAGCTGTTCCACCGTGGCCGCGATCATCGAAGAGTGTCGTCAGTTTCAGCAAATAAAAAGTCCCCGCATTCTGGAAACATTCGCCCGACTTCCAAACACCGCTGCAACATCAACTTGCGAGGACCAGTCCCCACCACAACGTCCATCATCGCTGAGAAACCTGACACGCATTGTTCGTCGCGAACTCGAAGCAATGGCGCCCTCTGCGTTCAATTCGCGCAGTACCGATACCAATCCTGTTACTCTTCCTCTTGTTCAAGCCATCGTGCGCCAGGAGCTTGAAAACAACGGAGTGTATTCCTCGTGCCATGTCACCGCACCCAGCGTCAGCGAACGCCCTTTCACGATGGCCTCTTCCGACCGACGGTTTTCTCCACGTACCCGCCACCCGGCTGGGTGGCAAACTGCAGATGACCACCCTATATGTTTCAACTGCCACTGCGTTGGACATATTGTTCATTACTCGGCACCTCGTGCAACGACCAATATGACCCGTTTCGGCGGTACCGCCCGCACATTTTCACCTGCCGAAGAGTCCCTTGCCGTTGACCATTCTCGGAACACTTGGTACAGCCGCTCGCCTTCACCACGTAGGCACCAGTCTCGTTCGCCGCAAATACGTCGCCCATTGTCCCGTTCACCACAGCCACGGTGCTTCTCGTACCCCGTGGCTTCCGGCCGCATCGTCTCGAAAAACCGAGAAATGCAGCACGCGGAGGTGGTGCTGCATTGACGACTCCCGCAGCAAATCCTCTCTCCGTTCCCACCAGACGAAGTGTAATAAACGTTGAAGTAGATGGCGTACTTGTGCAAGCACTTGTAGGCGCCGGCCCAAGCATTTCGGTCATGAGTTCAAACCTACGCACACGTTTGAAAACAGTTCTGACATCAGTGGCTGCACAAATTATCCGTGTGGCCGATGGCGGCACGCCGATGGTTCTCGGTCCGTGCACTGCCTGCTTAAGTATAAAAGACCACACTACTTCTGTCAAATTAGCCGTGATTGACCACTGCCCATATGACGTTATCCTAGGCCTGGACTTCTAGTCGAATCATTCTGGTCTTATCGATTGTGCCACCAGCGTTCTTCAGCTAGAGCTGCCTCAGATAGTCGCAGAACCCCACACTGCCCCGCCGCCCCTGTGCTCTCTTCAGGATGTACGACTGTCGCCTCAGGCAGCCACCTACGTCATTTTGACTGCACAGCCACAGGTTCCCGATGGTCAATATGTCCTTGCTCTGGCCGACGTCCTTTTGAGCCACAACAACGTCATTCCCCATACGCTTGTGACTGTCACTGACAACTGCACCTCGCTCCCACTTCTGCATTTTAGCTTGTGCCTTCAAGTGCTTCCTCGTGGCATGTTCTTGACCAGCGTATCCAATGCTGACGAATTCGAAATAGCGGATCTCACCACCGAGATTGATTTACTTCTGTCTCCTGTAGCTAACAGCATCTGTTCTTTGTCAAATCGTTTCTCGAAGATGATTGCACCCGACCTCAATCCTGCGCAAACCAACAACACCCATCGCCTTCTCGCGTCGTATACCGACATTTTTTATTTCGACGACAGACCTCTAGGGCAAACATCCACCGTTCCGCACCGTATAAACACTGGTGACGCCAGTCCCATTCACCGACGCCCCTATCGTGTATCCCACACTGAGCGCAGAGTTATCCAAGCGGAAGTTGACAAAATGCTCAACAAAGGTGTCGGAGAACCATCGAGTAGTCCTTGGGCCTCCCCTGTCGTCCTTGTGAAGAAAAAGGACGGTACCTGGTGCTTCTGCGTTGACTATCGCCACCTCAACAAGATCACGCGAAAAGACGTACACCCGCTACCACGCATCGATGACGCGTTGGATTGCTTGCACGGCGCTACGTACTTCTCGTCTATTGATCTTCGGTCCAGCTACTGGCAGATTTCTGTTGATGAGATGGACCGCGAGAAGACGGCCTTCATTACACCGGATGGTTTATACCAGTTTAAGGTGATGCATTTTGGACTATGTAACGCCCCTGTTACATTCGAACAAATGATGGACTCTCTCTTGCGTGGTTATAAGTGGTCTAATTGTCTCTGTTACCTAGACGATGTGATAGTCTTTTCATCTCCTTTCGATAGCCACTCGACCCGTCTAGCTGCAATTTTTGCAATCTTCAAAACAGCTGGGCTACAACAAAACTCCAAGAAATGTCAATTTGGCCGCCATCAGATTACCATTCTGGAACATCTTGTATACGCCGATGGCGTCCAACCAGATCCCGAAAAGATCCGCGCCGCCCGTAGCTTTCCGGTGCCCTGTTCTACATCCGACGTCCGCAGCTTCATCGGCTTATGTTCCTACTTTCGCCGTTTTGTGAAAAACTTCGCTGACGTTGCCAGGCCACTCACAGATTTGCTGAAGAAGGATGCCACATTCTCATTGGGCCCCGAGCAGGCTCAAGCGTTCACCACTCGCATCGGCTGCTTAACTACACCCCCCCCCCCCCAATACTTGCCCACTTTAATCCTTCTGCTGCCACAGAAGTTCGCACTGACGCCAGTGGCCACAGTATTGGCGCAGTTCTCACTCAGCGGCCCCATGGCAGACAGTGCGTGATAGCTTACGCCAGTCGCCTGCTTTCTCCCCCTGAGAGTAAATATTCTATCACCGAGAGAAAGTGTTTAGCTTTAGTTTTAGCCATCGCCAAGTTCCGGCCATATTTATACGGTTGCATGTTCTCCGTCGTTATGGACCATCACGCCCTCTGCTGGCTGACTTCTTTGAAGGACCCGACTCTACGTCTGGGTCGCTGGGCTCTGAGGCTCCAGGAATTTTCGTTTAGCGTCAGCTACAAGTCTGGCCGTTTGCACAAGGATACAGACTGTCTTTTTCGTCATCCGGTGGACCCTCCTGATCCCGTTTCAACTGACCTGGAGAGCAGCGTGATGGCGTTTACTGATATCAGCGATTTGTGCATTGAACAACGACGAATGAGTCAGTGCGCACTATCATCGACGCCATCCAGTCTGACAGCCATGACGCTGAATCCGGTATGTTCATGCTGCATGACGGCATTCTCTACCGCCGCAACGTCAACACTGAATGCCCCGAGCTTCTGCTTGTCATTCTCCGTCATCTACGGCCTGCCATACTTGAACAACTTCACGACGCACCAACAGCGGGACACCGCGGTGTTTCCCGAACATACGACCGCGTGCGACGTAGGTTCTTCTGGCCAGGATTGTACCACAGCGTGCGTCGATATGTCACCACTTGCGACCTATGCCAGCGCTGAAAAAGACCTTCTTTGCTGCCAGCTGGACATCTTCACCCAATCAAAGTCCCCTCTGAACCATTTCATCGCGTGGGACTCGACCTTGTTAGCCCTTTTTTGACGACGACACTGGGAAATAAGTGGATCGCCATCGCCACAGATTATGCGATCCGTTACGCGATAACGAAGGCCATGCCAACCAGTTGCGCCCCTGACGTCACGAATTTTCTTCCTCATGACGTCATCTTACACCACGGCGCACCCAGACAGCTGCTTACAGACCACGGCCGCTCTTTTTTATCCAAAGTTGTCGACGACCTCCTTTGATCGTGTGCTACAGTGCATAAGCTATCTACCGCCTACCACCCACAAACCAATGGCCTAACTGAACGTCTCAACCACACGCTCACGGAGATGCTTTCGATCTACGTCTCCGAAGATCATCGTGACTGGCACACCACGTTGGCCTATGTGACTTTCGCATATAATTCATCTCGACATGACACCACGGGATTCCCACCTCTTTATCTTTTGTATGGTCACGACCCCATATTGCCATTTGAAATCATCTTACCTCTCAAGCCATCTGCTTCCGATTACGCTTGCGAAGCCATTGATCGGGCTCACATGGCTCGTCAAGTTGCCCAGTCTCGTCTAACCAGGTCACAGGATATGCAAAAAGCCCGCTACGACCACCGGCATCGTAATATAACGTTTGCCCCAGGTGACCACGTGCTCCTCTGGTCACCCTGTCGCCATGTAGATCTCTCCGAAAAACTTTTGTCCCGATACGCAGGACCCTACCTAGTCTTACGTCAAGTTAGCGACGTCAACTACGAGATAGCGCCATTGCACTCCAATACCTCACCAAGTTCGTCACTTGTTGACATTGTCCATGTTTCGCGCATGAAACCCTACTTTTGCCGCACTTCTCCGGACTCACGCCGAGAGGGCGATCCAACGCCCTGGGGCCCTGGTATGGAGATGAAATAAAGGAAGAGGAAGGACAGAATCAGCTAACAAGCGTGTGTGTGTGCCATTCAGCCATTATGATTCTTGCCTGAGGTTGTTCCTCTGTAATTGTGTTTTTACAGAAGCCACCGACCCCGTAACAATATCAACACATCTTATTCGTGCTTCGCATATCATCGCAAATCTGGCCAACTGGCTCGCCCTACGCCATCTCCTGACGTTGACAAGAGCTCTCGCCGAGTAGTGCCTCGTCCTCGGACTCCTGTGACCGTGTTCATCTTTCCTATCTCCTCCTTCCGTCGTTTTCTGTCGTTCACTGTCCCTGCGCCTTGCTCTCTCCTTCCCCCTATCTCTATACATTTATTCCTATCCCTTTATACTCTCCTAACCCCCATCCTTCGTGAGCTACTGTTGAGGTGTCACACTGTGTGAAGCAAACAGTTACGGGGCTCACTTTTCTCTTCTTTTCTTTTTGAGATTCGCATAAGATTCCCACTGTACATGGGATCTGCCAATTTTTATTTTTCAGCATACATATTGAGTAAACGTTTTTTTAGCGCATCCCATTTTTTCACATATCTAACACTGTATCACAAAAAAAATTGTTTCTTTTTACTCTCACAGCGATGCTTTTATATCTGTTAAGTATTATTCCTTTTTAACTTACGCTTGGTGTTGTTTTTACTTCCAAGAAACTGTTCATCCTTTATTTTTTATCAAATGTACCACTTGCCTCTGTAATGCCTTCCGGTCTTGAGGCTTCTATTGAATTAATAATGGAGGAGCCTCTTTTCAACGGGTAAGTAGGGGGCAAGTGTAGCTTGCAGTCTTCGTGCGTAATGTGCTGCTTTTTTTTAATCACAGACAGGTGGGCAATTGATGTAGGTCACAATGGCATATAGTGATTTATGAAATACACAAGAAAGGCACTAATTTGTCTCCCATGAGGGGCACTGCTCAGCGACTTATGATGCAAGTGATACAACGAATACAAAAGAAGCGAAATGAATATAAGGCGTGCGCTTTTTACTTCGTTTTCTTTTTCAAAGACTACATTCTTGAAAGACGCAAGCAGGTGAAGGTGGGGTGGGGGTTGCAGAACAGTGCTTGAGTCTCGTATCTTTGTGAGACCACTCTCTATATTCATAACAGTCGATACTCCCTCTCCTTTCATTTACTTTAAAGGGGCCCGCGACATTTTCGATGACGCGCCCCTATGGGCCACAGGTGAAAAACGCCCAGCTGGTACCGCCCGTTGCCGTGAGGATGGATGGATGGATGGATGGATGGATGGATGGATGGATGGATGGATGGATGGATGGATGGATGGATGGATGGATGGACGGACGGACGGACGGACGGACGGACGGACGGACGGACGGATGGATGGATGGATGGATGGATGGATGGATGGATGGATGGATGGATGGATGGATGAATGGATGGATGGATGGATGGGTGGGTGGACGGACGGACGGACGGACGGACGGACGGACGGACGGACGGACGGACGGATGTGTCGGAGCTAACAAGGGGAAGATTCAGCCCTGACAGCGTTAAGTTTTCGAACTGATTTTTTTATTATCGCGCTGCACCCGCCGCGCGGCCCAAATGCCAACTTCTTCCTTGACGAGCAGCGCATTGAGGCGCTACAGGGCTCCCCCCCCCCCCACCCCGTAGAGCGAGAGCCGTAGGAATCACCAGAGGAGTCGCCCAGTGGACATGCTTGGATGTTGGCATCCAGACTTTAGATTGAAACCCCGCGGCCGCGAGAGCGGCGATATATGCAGGTTTCAGTCGCTCAGCAGCCACGACGTCTTCACGGCCATTGATGTCCAGCGTGAACGTCTTAGGTGTACGACGGAGTACGCGGAATGGGCCATCATAGGCTGGCGTTAGTGGTGGCCGTATTTGATCACGCCGAACGAAGACGTGACTGCAGTCATGCAGATCCTGACTGACGAAGACAGACTGGGGGTGTCGGTCGGCAGGAATCACAGGAGCAAGGTTCCGAAACGTGGTGCGCAGCTCTCGAATGTACGTGGAGGCATCGTGAGTGGTAGGTGGCGATGATGGCTCGAAGAATTCTCCTGGAAGACGCAGGGAAACGCCATAGACTAGTTCGGCTGATGAGCAGCCGAGATCCACTTTCAATGCTGATCGAATGCCGAGAAGTACGAAGGGGAGGTGGTCGAGCCAACGTTCCCTTGGCTGGTGAGCAGTGAGGGCAGCTTTCAGTTGTCGATGAAGCCGTTCGACCATGCCATTGGCGAAAGGATGGTAGGCAGTTGTGTGGATGTGTCGAATGCCCAGTATATTGGCAAGTGCGGTGAAAAGGGCGGATTGAAACTGACGACCGCGATCAATGGTGACGACAGAAGGGCATCCAAAGCGCGACACCCAGCCGTTTGTGAAAGCCTTGGCAACTGTTGGTGCTGTAATGTCGGAAATGGGAAACGCTTCCGGCCATCTGATGAAGCGATCCACACATTTCAGCAGGTAACAGGCTCCTTGCGATGACGGAAGAGGACCGACGATGTCGAGATGGACGTGGGAAAACCTTGCGTCTGGAGGCCGAAACGGGGGTGTTGCCGTGACAGTGTGACGGTGAACTTTAACGGGATGGCACTCAAGGCAGGTTCGCGCCCAGCGTCGGACATCAGCATTGATGCTTGGCCAAAGGAAACGAGATGTGACTCGCTTCTGGGTCGCAGGAATACCAGGATGGCTCATGTTGTGCAATTGATCAAAAATTGCACGACAAAAAGCTGAAGGCACGAAGGGCCGGGGACACCAGTAGACGTTTCGAACGTTATTAATGAGGTATAAAATGGAAGCGGGCACTCCGTGAATGATAGAGACGTGGATGAAGAGCGAAGACGACGCAGCTCAGGATCGTTGCTTTGGGCAGCTGCTAGCTCTTCCATGTCTAGTGGCGGCTGGGTCGACAAGGCATCGATGCGGGATAGTGCATCAGCAGCAGCATTTTCCGGCCCATGTACGTGTCTGAGATCCACAGTGAACTCGGAAATAAAGCATAGTTGACGGATCTCTCGTGCAGTATAATTGCTGTGATTGCGATGGAAGGCAAACGTCAGGGGCTTGTGGTCTGTAACGACGTAAAAGTCCCGGCCCTCCAATTAGCGACGAAAATGTTTGATGGCGAGGTATACCGCGAGGAGTTCTCGGGCAAATGTACTGTATTTTGTCTCTGGTGGCTTAAGTTTTTGCGAGAAAAACCCAAGGGGCTGCCAACCGGATACGTGCTGCTCGAGAACAGCGCCAACTGCCACGCTTGATGCATCGGTGAAGAGACGAATTGGGGCATCAGGGACGGGATGTATGAGCATGGTAGCGTCTGCCAGAGCCTTCTTGGCAGTGTCGAAGGCAGATGCAGCGTCCTTGGGCCACTCCAGTGGCGCAGCCGGGTCTTTCTTTTTAGCCAATAGGTCGGTCAAGGGCTTTAGGAATGTAGCGCACTTTCGAAGAAAGCGGCGATGGAGGTTTAGTAGGCCCAGAAATTTTCGGAGTCTCTTCAGTGAAGTCGGGGGTGTAAAGTCTTGAATAGCCTACACTTTGCTGGCGAGTGGTTGGATACCCTTTGGAGTGACAAGGTGGCCTAGGAACTCTATTGTAGCGACGCCGAAGAGGCACTTATTGGGATTAACTACGAAGCCATAATCATCCAGGTGGTGGAACAGGGTGCGTAGGTGGGCTTTATGTTCAGGGCCGGATGAGCTTGCTACAAGGAGGTCATCAAGGTAGGCAAATACGAAATCGAGACCTCGCGTGACCTCGTTGATAGTGCGCTGAAAGGTCTGTGCAGAGTAGCGCAATCCAAAAGGCATACTCACATATTCAAACAGACCGAATGGGGTGGTGATGGCCGTCTTCGGAATGTCGGCGGGTTCTACAGGAATCTGATGGTAAGCTTTCATTAAGTCAATCTTAGAGAAGATTGTGCACCCAGCCAAATTTGATGGGAAATCCTTTATGTGAGGAAGTAGATAGCGGTCTGGTAAGGTGTGGGCATTGAGAGCGCGGTAATCCCCACATGGTCTCCAGTCGCCAGTATCTTCCCTCGGCACCATGTGCAGTGGCGACGCCCAGTTGCTGGAGGAAGGCCGCACAATGCCGAGTTCAAGCATGTGCTCAAACTCACGGCGGCCGATGGCGAGGCGTTCTCCAGATAGTCAACGGGGTCGTGTAAAAACGGGAAGTCCAGTGGTCACAATGTGGTGAGTGATAAATGCTTCACCGGTGACTCTCTGGTGTGTGGCTTCGTGATGCTGGGAAAGTCGTCTAGTATTTTTGCATGCGGCGAAGCAGGTGTGAGCGCTCGCAGTCCCGTTGGCGAGGAAGTAAAGAGTACACCGTTGATGGAGAGGGAGGTGTTGAGATCAATGAGGCGGTGAGCATGCATGTCCACAGCAAGGCTGAAAAAACTGAGGAAGTCAGCTCCAAGAACAGCTTGCGAGACGTCAGCGAGGATGAAAATCCAGCTGAACGTACGGCGTAGTCCAAGATCAAGTGTAAGAGAGCGCATGCCGTATATGCGAATGGCGGAATTGTTGATCGCTTGGAGTGGGCAGGTCTGTTCGTTGCGACGGCGATCTGCACACGAGGCCGGAATGACGCTAACCTGGGCTCCTGTGTCGACTAGGAAGCAAGCGCTAGTGATCTTATCAGAAACATAGAAAAGGCGGCATGACTTTCGACCAGTACCACTTGCCGCCGTCAGTGGCCGGTCGTCGCATTTCCCGACCAGGAGCACGGGCGAGTGCACTTGCGAGCAGAGGCACCGAATCGGCGGTGGTACCAGCACACGGTTGAGAATGAAACGTCCCACGGCGCATCGGGTGGCCGAAGTTCCGGAGAACGTGGGGGCGTCGACTAGCGACTGTGTATCTGGAACCTGGATGACGGTCGACGATGCGCAGGTACAAAGTCATCGAGGCGCCTGACAAGGGCGTCCAAACGGTTCTCGATGCTCGCGAGCGCCGGGTCTGCAGCGGTGGCCGGTGGCGGTGTGGTAACGGCGTTGAGGCTATGTGCCCGCGAGTAGTCGGCCACTCGGTCAGCCATTTCAGTGAGTGTGTCTAGCAGGACATCTCCTGCAGCTGCGAGGACCGGGACCATGCTCTGTCGTAAGCGCTGGAGGAACAACTCACGTAACAGCTTCTCCTCTTGAGGGGCGGAGGGGCCGCCAAGGAGCTAGCGGATGCGTCGCAGGAGCTGTGATGGGCGACGGTCACCGAACTGTTGGAGTCTGCTGTGTTCGGACTCAGACTTGCGGGAAATGATAGCTGCCTTCAACGTGTCGTAGGGATGGCTCGGGTGCGGCGACGCTAAAATATCAGCTAAGTCGTCGGCTACGTCCGGAGGTAAGCAGGACACCAGATTCCAGTACCTGGTCTGTTGGCTGGTGATTTGCCGTAGACGGAAGTGCGCCTCGACCTGCAGAAACTATGTGCTGGGGCTGTTGGGCCAAAATGGTGGCAGGTTGACATGTTGAATCGCAGCGACTGCAGCACCGCTAGGTCTGGCGTCTTCTTGGGCGTCAGGACCGGTAGGATTGGTGGTAGAGCCGGCGAGATCCATGCGGGATGATCGGGGCTGTGTGTTCTTTATCGGGTCACCATTAACTGTCGGAGCTAACACGGGAAAGATCCAGCCCTGACAGCGTTCAGTTTTCGAACTGGTTTTTTATGATGATGATGATGAACCTTGACACTCTGGCGCACACCCATAAAGGGGGATCGGCCAAGAACCAGCGGCAGGATCTTAACTAAAAGGCTAATGGTATATATACAATAACGTGCTGAATATTAATATATATATATATATTGCCACGTTCCATTTCCCAAGTTTTTGTTATCGTCCCAAAACACCACACGATTCTCAGCGCAAACCACGCCTGCAGTTTTCGAGAGCGTTCCGGACTGTAGCAGATCATTTCGATAAGATCACGCCCACTGTGCGTATGGTACAGATTGTTCTGGAACGTACGCCGCCGCCAGCGGTAGCGCTAGAACATTCGACGGCGGGAGTATAAATGCCGACGCGCTTCGCCGCTTGTCAGTTGTTGATCGAAGGCCGACGCTCCGTTCGCCGCTATCAGTCTCAGACTGCTATCTGTGCGAGACTGCTGCTGTAATTGGACTTTCTGTTTACCGGGCACAGGTTCGCCCAAATAAACAGTTAAATCCCAACAAGAAGTCTCCTGTCTTCGGCCACGTCACCACCCCGTGACATTTGGTGGAGGTGCTGCTTCGTTCATGTACCGGACGCCCCCGTCAAGCCGTGAACCCAGCCCACGTCGCGGAGAAGACACCGACGCCAACCAGGAGCAGCGAACAAGCCGCCGACAGCAAGGGCTACCACCGCAGTACGGGCTTCTACACGACAAGGCGCGGAAGACCAAGGCCATGACCGCGACTGCAGCGACAATGACAACCGCAGCGTCCCAGCCCACGATGGTCATGCATCAACCCAGGGAACCACCAATTTTCTATGGGTCATCGTTCGAAGACCCGGAGTCCTGGCTAGAAACATACGACCGTGTGGCCGCCCTCAACCACTGGGACCATGACGAAAAGCTGCGTCGTGTGTTCTTCTATTTAGAAGACACCGCAAGGACCTGGCTCGAAAATCGGGAGTCCACGCTCCGAACGTGGGATGTTTTCTGCGGCGCATTCCTGCAAACGTTCGCGAGCGTCGCTCGAAAAGAGAGGGCCGCTGCTTTATTAGAGACCCGGGTTCAGCTACCAAATGAAAATGTCGCCATTTTCACAGAAGAAATGACCCGACTATTCCGTCACGCTGACCCAGACATGCCTGAGGAGAAAAAAGTTCGTTCCCTCATGCGACGGCTCAAACAGGAGCTCTTCGCGGGGCTGATGAGAAACCCACCGAAAACCGTCCAAGAATTTGTAGCCGAAGCGACCACTATTGAAAAGACCCTGGACATGCGCACCAGACAGTATAATTGTCGCCTGACTGCAGACTGCGCTGCTGCTCAAGCCAGTAACTCCGGAGACCTGCGTGAAACGATCCGAGCGATCGTGCGGGAAGAGCTGCGCAAGCTGTTGCCTTCAGCGCAGCCTCAAGTGGATTCAATCGCCGACATTGTGCGAAAAGAAGTTCGGCAATCGCTTCAAATTCCCCACACACCGCTGCCCGAGCCGGAAGCTATGAGCTATGCCGCTGCACTGCGCCACAACGCTCCTCCCCGTCCACACCAAAACGCCGCCCCATCGCACTTTCGTCGACAGACGCCACCGCCGCCACCACCCCCACTGACGTCATACCGTTCGCCAGCGGCCCAGCGGAGTGCACCGAGGAAGACTGACGTCTGGCGCACCCCTGACCATCACCCGCTCTGCTACCACTGCGGCGAGGCCGGACACACATACTGCCGTTGCCAGTACCGACAGATGGGATTGCGTGGCTTCGCCGTCAATGCACCACGCCCACAGTCAGGAGAACGACCACGTGACATCGCCGACTACCTGACAGGAACTCGGTGGACACCACGAAGCCTTTCGCGTTCGCCGTCGCCCAGCCGCCACACGTCACCGCACCACCGACAGTACTCTGGCCCAACGCGGGGCCGGTCTCCTAGCCCGTATCCGGGAAACTAAGGGCAGCAACCGGTGGAGGTGCGGTTGCTGTGCGACGAACTACCGAAGATCCTCCGACGACGACGACGCCGCGATGGAGCTTTCCGAACACAACGCCAACCAAAGCCCTGGTGGCGAAAGCTCACTTACCGAAGGTGGCCTGACGACGCAACATGGAAGCAGTGGAACAAGCCGACGCAGCCGTGACCCGACGCCACGCCCTAACTGTAATGCGAGACGGCGAACTAGCGACCTCGACGTTCTTATCGACGGCCACAGTGTGACCGCTCTCGTCGATACTGGAGCCGACTATTCTGTCATCAGTGGGTCGTTCGCCGCGAAGTTAGAGAAAGTTAGGACAGCTTGGAAAGGCCCTGAAATCCGCACAGCCGGAGGTCATCTCGTAACGCCTGCAGGAATCTGCACAGCAAGAGTCACCATTAACGGCCGTATTTATCCTACAGACTTCGTACTCCTACAGCGTTGCTCGAGAGATGTCATCCTTGGCATGGACTTCTTATGCCTGCATGGTGCTGTCATCAACCTAAAAACAAAGTCGATAACGTTATCCACAGAAGAAGCACTACCGCCGCGCACGCCGTCTGGACACCATGCCTTGAATTTGCTGGAAGAACAAGTCACCATTCCGCCTCGCTCAAGCGTCATTATTTCAGTCGGCTTCCTGAATCACCTGACTTCGAAGGCGTCGTTGAAGGCAGTCAGCATCTGTTGGTCACCCGAAATATTTGCGTCGCAAGAGGAATTGCAGAGTTGCGGGGAGGCAAAGCAACGGTTATGCTCACAAATTTCAGCAATGAGTACAAACATGTGAACAAAGGAACAACGGTCGCATACATCGAAGAAATTGTCGAAGCCACCAGTGCTTTCGCCCTCGCCGATTCTGCAAAACCTGCTCGGAGAAACCAAGCCCCTCCCATAGCTTTCGACGTCAATCCCAGACTTCCGAACGATAAGCAAGAACAGCTCAAGGCCCTGCTCCTGCAATACGAAGATTGCTTTTCGTCGTCATCGAAAATTCGGCAGACCCCAATCACGAAACATCGCATCATAACCGAAGAAAATGCCAGACCACTCCGTCAGAGTCCGTACAAGGTTTCGATGCGAGAACGTGAGGCCATGAAGAGACAAGTTGATGAAATGCTGCGGGATGACATTATCCAGCCGTCCAAGAGCCCATGGGCACCCCCGTGGTGTTAGTAAAGAAAAAGGATGGGACCCTACGTTTCTGCGTCGATTATCGCCGCCTGAACAAAATCACAAGAAAGGACGTGTATCCTCTCCCACGAATAGACGACGCACTTGATCGGCTCCATAACGCCAAGTACTTTTCGTCAATGGACCTCAAGACTGGGTATTGGCAAATCGAAGTCGACGAAAGAGACCGAGAGAAGACGGCGTTTATAACACCGGACGGCCTCTTCGAGTTTAAGGTGATGCCCTTGCTCAGCGCCTGCAACTTTTCAACGCGTTCTGAATACAGTACTGGCAGGATTGAAGTGGCAGACTTGCCTTCTGTACTTGGACGACGTCGTCGTGTTTTCCTCGAGTTTCGACGAGCATCTTCGGCGCCTTGAAGCTGTACTTCAAGCCATCAAGACTTCCGGACTCACACTGAAGCCAGAAAAGTGCAGATTTGCGTATGAAGAGCTCTTGTTTCTGGGGCACGTTATCAGCAAGTCTGGAGTTCGTTCTGATCCACGGAAAACAGTCGCCATCGCCTAATTCCCGCCGCCCACTGACAAGAAAGCCGTGCGCCGATTTCTGGGCCTGTGCGCCTATTATAGGCGGTTCGTGAAAAACTTCGCCCGCATCGCCGATCCTCTCACTAACCTTACCAAGGCCGGCGTGGAGTTCAAGTGGGAAACGCCACAGGAACACGCTTTCCAGGAGCTTAAACATCGCCTCCAGACGCCTCCGTTACTTGCCCATTTCGACGAATTCGCCGAGACAGAAATACATACTGACGCAAGCAGCGTAGGTCTTGGCGCCTTTCTTGTGCAGAGGGCTGACGGACTTGAAAGGGTTATTAGTTACGCCAGCCGATCG
Source organism: Rhipicephalus microplus (assembly GCF_043290135.1). Classification (NCBI taxonomy): domain Eukaryota; kingdom Metazoa; phylum Arthropoda; class Arachnida; order Ixodida; family Ixodidae; genus Rhipicephalus; species Rhipicephalus microplus. Next base: position 22,208,081 of record NC_134705.1, on the reverse strand, counting down.
CTATGCAAAGCAGAAGCAAATTATTCCACAACAGAAAAGGAGTGCCTCGCCATCATCTGGGCTACGTCGAAATTTCGCCCATACCTCTACGGCAGGCCCTTCAAAGTTGTGAGCGACCACCACGCCTTGTGTTGGCTAGCCACTTTGAAGGACCCTTCAGGTCGCCTCGCACGATGGAGCCTGAGACTTCAAGAATATGACATTACTGTCATTTACAAGTCCGGCAAAAAACACTCCGACGCCGACTGTCTCTCTCGTGCGCCTGTCGACCAACCGCTACCCGACGACCCGGATGACGACTACTTCTTGGGAACGATAACTACCGACGACTTCGCTGAACGACAGCGGGCCGACCCGGAACTTAAGGTCCTAATAGAATACCTAAGTATTCTTAGGACCTTAAGTCCCGAAGGTATTCAAGCGCGCACTTGCGTCGTTTTTTCTACGAAACGGTCTTCTACAAAAGAAAAACTTTTCACCGCTTCGGGCTAAGTATCTCCTTGTGGTGCCTTCAGCTCTGCGACCAGAACTCCTGCAGGCCCTGCACGACGATCCGACGGCAGGGCACTTCGGTGTTTCTCGCACGCCCGCGAGGATACAAGAAAGGTACTACTGGCCGCGTCTTACCACCGACGTCACTCGTTATGTGAGGACATGCCGGGACTGTCAGCGACGCAAGAAACCGCCGACAAGGCCAGCGGGACTTCTGCAGCCAATTGATCCACCTTGCCGACCTTTCCAGCAGATTGGTATGGACCTACTGGGGCCGTTCCCGACGTCGGCTTTCGGAAACAAGTGGATCGTGGTAGCTACCGACTACCTCACCCACTACGCCGAGACAAAAGCCCTGCCAAAAGGCAGTGCATCCGAGGTAGCTAAGTTCTTCGTCGAAAATGTCGTCCTACGTCACGGCGCCCCGGAGGTCCTTATCACCGACAAAGGAACGGCATTCACTGCCGACTTAACTCAAGTGATCTTGGCATACAGCCAAACAAACCACCGCCGGACGACAGCGTACCACCCACAGACCAACGGCCTCACCGAGCGGCTTATCAAGACGATCGCCGACATGCTGTCAATGTAAGTCGATGTCGAACACAAGACGTGGGACGCCATTCTTCCGTATGTGACCTTCGCATACAACACGGCGGTGCAGAAGACGGCGCAGATATCTCCATACAAATTGGTCTACGGAAGGAGCCCGGCAACGACGCTCGATGCCATGTTACCCAACGTCACCGACGAAGAAAACCTCGATGTGAGCGAGTACCTTCATCGCGCCGAAGAAGCCCGACAACTTGCGCGGCTCCGTATCAAGAATCAACAGACGACCGACAGCCACCGTTACAACCTTCGACGACGCTTCGTGGAATACCAGCCCGGTGAACGTGTTTGGGTGTGGACGCCGATACGCCGACGTGGACTAAGTGAAGAGCTTCTGCGACGGTACTTCGGACCGTACAGGGCGGTTCGACGTCTCGGCCCACTTGATTACGATGTTGTCCCCGACGGCATCACGAACTCTCAACGACGCCGATCGCGACCTAAAGTCGTCCATGTCGCACGCCTCAAGCCGTTTCATGCGCGTTAACAAACTGAAACAGTGTTATTTTTTGTATTATTGTTGTATCGTAATTTATTCATTGTACTTTCTTGCATTATTATTGTACCTTCATCTTTAGTTAAAGCATCGAGACGATGCCTTTCTCAGAGGGGGGCAATGCCACGTTCCATTTCCCAAGTTTTTGTTATCGTCCCAAAACACCACACGATTCTCAGCGCATACCACGCCTGCAGTTTTCGAGAGGGTTCCGGACTGTAGTAGATCATTTCGATAAGATCACGCCCACTGTGCGAATGGTACAGATTGTTCTGGAACGTACGCCGCCGCCAGCGGTAGCGCTAGAACATTCGACGGCGGGAGTATAAATGCCGACGCGCTTCGCCGCATGTCAGTTGTTGATCGAAGGCCGACGCTCCGTTCGCCGCTATCAGTCTGAGACTGCTATCTGTGCGAGACTGCTGCTGCAATTGGACTTTCTGTTTACTGGGCACAGGTTCGCCCAAATAAACAGTTAAATCCCAACAAGAAGTCGCCTGTCTTCGGCCACGTCACGACCCCGTGACAATATATATATATATATATATATATATATATATATATATATATATATATATATATATATATATATATATATATATATATATATATATATATATATATATATAATATTCCTGCTATATATAATATTCCTGCTAGCCACTGTAGTCCTGCTGCTCTACACCTACGTCCAATAAACCTCAGCTGGAATTCTGAAGAAATGTGACAATATATATATACACAGCTTAACATGGCAATCGCTTTGTTATCGCGCTGCACCCGCCGCGCGGCCCAAATGCCAACTTCTTTTTCCTTGACGAGCAGCGCATTGAGGCGCTACAGATGGATGGATGGATGGATGGATGGATGGATGGATGGATGGATGGATGGATGGATGGATGGATGGACGGACGGACGGACGGACGGACGGACGGACGGACGGACGGACGGACGGACGAATGGATGGACGGATGGATGGACGGATGGATGGATGGATGGATGGACGGATGGACGGATGGACAGATGGACGGATGGACGGATGGATGGATATTGGGCAGTGCTAGCGCCACCAAGCCGTAATACCTAATGAACGAAAAATTAAATTTATTTTTTCCCTTAAGAAGTGAGTTTGGGGATTCGTACTTTGCAGTGAAGAGTTTAATATTTCATCGTGCCTTGACTTTAGCCACCAATCAGATAACCTCCTTCTAGTTAAGTCTACCGTCTTGAAGTCTATTTTGCCCTCCCGATCCCTAAACCCCAGTGCTTTGAAAAACTCTGCGCCATCATCCTGAACTATAGGGTGAAGCCCTTTACAGAACGTTATCAAGTGTTCGGCAGTTTCTTCTTCCTCTCAACACGCACTGCATACTGTGTCTACCCCTTCGTATTTGGCCCGATATGTCTTGGTTCGCAGTACTCCCGTCCTTGCCTCAAACAGTAGAGAGCTACCCCGAGTATTATCATAGAACCTTTCCTTGGCAATTTCCTGCTTAAAAGTTTGATACATCTCTAGTGCGGACTTCTTAATCATGCCCATTTTGCACATGTCAGTCTCCGTTTCCTTCACTTTCTTCATAACCGATAGTTCTTTTTGGTTTGGCCACCTGCTGTTTTCTAAGTATTTACCAGTCAACTTCCTGGTTCACTTCCTCCATTTTGTATCGACATTCTTCATGTACAAGTAGGTGAAAACCTTCCTAGCCCAACGCTCCTCCTTCATTTCTCTCAATCGCTTCTCAAATTTTATCTTGCTGCTAGCTTCCCTGCCCTCAAATGTTGTCCATCCCATATCACCTTGTACTCCCTGATTTGGTGTATTCCCGTGAACTCCTAAATATGCCTACCTATTCCACGTTGCTTAATTTCTAATCTTGCTTGAACTTCTGATCTCATGCACAAGACCGCATTGCCGAACGTCAGCCCAGGAACCATGACCCCTTTCCATATCCCTCTCACAACATCCTACATATTATAATTCCCCAGTGCCCTATTTTTCATCACTGCTGCATTCCTGTTACTTTTAGTCGTCACGTATATTTCGTGTTCCCTCAGGTACTCGGTCCCATTGCTTATCCATACGCCCAGATATTTTTATTTATCTGTTATCTCTAGCGTGACCTCCTGTATCCTAAGCTCACTACCTTCGTTGTCATTGAAAATCATGACTGCTGATTTTTCCTTACTGAATCTATATTCTAACCTATTTCATCATTACCGCAGATGTCCATCAATCCCTGCAAATCTTCCTTGTTGTTGGCCATTAGCACTATATCATCTGCGTACATTAATGCTGGTAGTGCCTGATCAATAAGTTTTCCTTGTTTGACTAAAGAGAGGTTGAAGCCCAGCCCACTTCCCTCTAATTTTGCCTCCAATCCTTGTAGGTGCATCATGAATATTAAGGGTGACAGTAAGCACCCCTGCCTAAGCCCCCGTTTTACCTCTGCAGGCTTGAATACCTGTTTTTCCCACTTTATAACTACCTTGTTACCTTTATAGATACCCTTTAAAAGATTAGTGACTACATGTTCCACGCCTAGTGTGTCCACTATTCCCCACAATTCCTCTTGAACCACGCTATCGTACGCTCCCTTGATATCCAAGAATGCTAGCCACAGGGGCCTGTGTTCCTTTTCTGCTATTTCGATGCACTGCGTCAGTGAGAACAGATTGTCTTCCAACCTCCTGAGTTTCCGAAACCCATTCTGCAGTTCCCCCAGCACCCCCTCACCTTCCATTCATGCCTGCAGTCTTTTATTTATAATCTGCATCGCCAGCCTGTAGACCACGGATGTCACTGTTATAGGACGGTAGTGTTTTATGTCAGCTTTGTCCCCCTTTCCTTTATAGATCATGCTCATCCTGCTAAGTTTCCATCCATCGGGAACTTCACCATCGATTATAATTTTGCTCACTGCCTCTCTCAACGCCTGCTTAGACTTCGGACCTAATGTCTTTATCAGCATAATTGGAATGCCATCTGGGCCTGTTGATGTACTACTAGAAACCCTTTTCTCAGCACTTTCCCACTCTCGTTGGGAAAATGGAGCCATTGCATCACTTGACTCGTCCTTGTCTATTGTGGTGCATAAAGTACTTCTTTGTTGAAATTTTTCTGTCACGCTTGTTCTTATATATTCAATATCTTCGTCCCCTTCTAGCCTGGCACCTTGGGCTGTAGTTATAAAACTCTGCTCTAGGCTCGTCTTTTTTCTTAGGGAGTTTAGATGGTTCCAAAATTTCGCAGCTGCCTTTCTATCTTTTTATGTACTTCTGCCAGCCACTGAGCTCCCTTTCTTCTAATCTTTTCAATGATCAGAAGGGATGCAGTCCTTCTACAGCTTAGAAAGGTTTCCCATTTTCTTTCAACATCATCTGTCGGTTCACCCCGCTGCTTAGCATGTCTGTGTTCCCTAGAGGCTTTCTTACGTTTTGCTAAGGCTCTCTTAACTTCCTCATCCCACCAACTTTTGGGTTTGTGTCTTCTTTTCCGGGGTGACTTGATACGCGACTTAGCAAGCTCTAGCTCAAAGAGTGTAATTAGATTCGTGTATGTCCACACTGTCTTAATATCCTCCGTGATTACTTTCTCAATTTGTTTAGTGGCTATTTCGATTTGCCTTTTAGGATAAAAAAATTCCTGTAGTTGCTCATCTTGTCTCCTTCCCATTTTCACTGCTCTTCCAAAACTTAGCTTAATACGTTTGTGATCACTACCCAGACTCCTGGAGCCACCTTCATCTATGTGCATTCCCCTCAGCTTATCATATATCCTATGTGACATCAGTGCATAATGTATCGTCGACTGCAGCCTTCCTACCTCCCATATTATTTGCCCTTCACACTTCTCGGTTCTGTTGCAAATGATCAAATCAAGCCTTTCACACATATCCATGATCATTTTGCCTGTCGGGTCGGTATACCCTTCTATATCTTCTATGTGCGCATTCATGTCTCCTAGTATAATTATCTCGCACTCTCTTCCTAACTCCTGAATGTCCTTTGATATACACTCTACCTTTGCCTGGTTTTCCTCTCTGGCCTTTGCTCCCGTCCACAAGTACACGAAACCAAAGAGTGTCATTTGACCTGCCACTTTCCCTTTTAGCCATAAATGTTCCTCGCACTCCTGCTTGACCCTTTTTCAGTCTGTACTTTTATGAATGAATGCCCCAATACCACCCCCCTTTCTGCTGCCTACTGTTCTATTACAATATTCCAACGCGTAGTCCGGATTGTTCGGAGGTTGTTCCATGTCCCTGAGATGTGTTTCTACAAAACCGTATACCATCGGCCTCTCTTTCCTTAGCTGTTCTATCTCTTCCCACTTCAGCCTGTTCCTACCACCCTCCATGTTGATATACCCTATGTCTGAATGGGCTCGACGCTCGTGGCTACGTCTATTTATGCCCCGGACTCTACCTATCTTAGACATTGGTGCCACTTTGGAATCGTATCTGTCCATAACACCTGTCGAAGAGTCTCCCTGGTTGTTTTCCTGGTTACTAGCTATCCTACACCTCGAAGGGCTCGCTTCCCCCCAAAAAAGCTACTGCGCGTCCTGCAAGTCGCCAACCCACCTCATGACCTAGCCGCCCATCGAAGTGAATTCTGTCTCGTTGAAAACCCCCCCACCTATGCACCTCTCTGTTTATTTCCACCACCTCAAAGCCTTTCTCTCGACTCATCCGCCATATCTCTTGGTTTGCGTTGACCACCGCTCTTTGCAGGTTTCTATCACGCACCAGTACCTCCGGTATCGTGCATATCACTACCTGTACCTTAGAAAAAGTGGCGCGCATATCATCGACGCCTTTCGCCAGTGTGGCTGCTAGTCCTGCTGTATCTTCATTTAAGACATCGTTTAAACCGCCTGAAATTATCACGAGGTTTCGTCTATCATCTGTAGTTTACAGTTTTGCGCTCGCTTGCCTCATGACTGCTTCAAGCTTGCGTCCTGGGAACGCCCCTACTGCAACCCTCTTGTCACCTCTTACCCTCTCTTTGATGGCTGCTGTGCATCGATTTAAATTTGAGTCCCCAGCGATTATCACATGCTGTGACTTTTCAGCTGGAGCGTTCTGCACCTGGGGGCTACTTGCACCTGTGACACCGGCTGCTTTAGCCCCGTGTACATGGACGCGACGGGGGCGGGCTGAGTTGAGTGGCGGGTTCAACTTACCTCGACGCGCCCAAGTTTATATGAACTCGCACGGACGACTTGAGGTGAGCGGTGATCGCAGCGACGCTTTGCGTCGAGGCGAGCCGAAAGCCCGTCTTCCGGTACCGGTTTCCGCTCCTCCAAGCCTGCGCTCCCGCCGCTGTGGGCTGCGGTTGTTTACGCAGTTGTCGCTCCGCCACCGCGATGGCTGTCTTGATATTTTTTCTCAGTTTGCACCAGCTGTACTTTATGGTTGTGTTGGTGTCTTGGCTAACACTGCACAACGCGATGGCAGCAGTGGTTCTGTAAGCGCAGGAAAACTACTGGCGGTAAGCGCAGGAAAATGGAGCATGAATCAACAAGCCGGCTTTGGTGCATTTAGGAGGCTGCCGAGGAACCCTCGGTGCAGTGAACTGCGCTTACGGTCCGCTGTTGACAGCCTTGGGGGCAGCTCAATATACATAATATTTTCTCGCGTAAAACAAAGATTCGTATTAAACTTCTCTGGAAAAGTTGAAATCTGTACATATTTCTGACTTTGGTCAAGAACACTGCATTGCTTCCCCGCAAAGCACATTAACATACACTAGTGGTGAATGCGTTTTAACAAGGAAATGCGGTTCTTTTCCTACCGGCTGGAATCGTTTTACCGTGCTGCGTATAATATTTCACTTTTTCGAAGTTTCGTCGCAACCTAACTGCCACCATATTTAAGAAATTAAAATTTTCTTTAGAAAATTGGTTCCAAAAATTATTAGTGTAGTAAAGTGACCAACCATTACTTTTTATAGTGTAATCGTAGATGGTCTAGCGTACTGTCTGGGATATTTGGCGTGGAACGACCCTCATCTCCTTCAAAACCCGAAGACTAAACCCGAAAAAACGTTGGAAATGCCTTAGTCCATTCAGGGATTCATGAAACACGAATTAAAAAGAGCGAAACCAACCCTGGACTACGCTTCTCCTCTGGGGGAAATTTCATGTATTGGTAAAGGCACTTAATTTTTGTGATAAAGTCAATTTACACCACTTGCAAAAAAAACCAAAACAAAACTTACAAAGAATAAAATACCCGAAAGTATTTGCTTTTTAATAGTCGAACCTGGCTGTGAAGAACGCAAAATAAATGCAAGCGGAGTTGGAATGCTGCGCATTAGTAGACAATTCTGTGAATTTACGCAAATGTATTCTGATGGCAAGGTGACCAGAAACTTTATTAGAGCGTTCATGTGCACGTATTTGAGATTTCTGGCGCACAAGCCGATTTCCTGCTACGGGCAGAGCAAAATAGCCGGCCGTGAGAACGACAACCAACAAGCTCTCGTAGGACGTGCCAAGCAAGATTTAAACGTAAAAGTGATCTGCATTTACTGCATAACAGAACGATGTCCTGGTTCTTTTATGCTTGCTATCAAGCAAATCACTCATTTTTTTCTCGTTGACTAAAGCTAGCAACGTCGTTATTTCATCATCTGTCCACATGGTGCGTGAAGCCCGCGTGGATGTCATCGTGCCTAGCGCGCGCGTACCGGCCGACAGAGAAAAAGCAACGTCGGAGTGATGGGGACAGGGGAAGCGGAGACCGCGACGGGCGGGAGAGGTCACGAGCCGTCAACTCAGCGCGACCGGTTATACATGCCCTTTCTGAGCGTGGCGAGTTCGGTGAACCTACCCCCTGTCTCCGGGTCGACGGGACTCGCCGCGACGACTCTCCGCCCCGACGCGTCCGCTTATACATGGGGAGGGCGAGTCCGGAAAACCTGTTTATTTCGACTCAACGCGTCTTCCTCGGGTCAATGTAAACGAGCCTTTTGTTCCCTCCCTGCCCCACCACTACCTCGCTGAAGCTGGGCCTTGCGACAGTTGAACCGGCAAAACCTGTTTTTTCCAAACTTGCTTGCTTTTCCTTCTCCACCGTTCTGGTTGCCTGTTCCCTACTGTTCTCTCGGTAGGTCGCTTCTTTGTTCAGCTTCGCTAGCACTTCCTCGGCGGACTTCAGTCTTTCTCCCATTGCCCTCGTTTTCTCTTGCTCTGTCGCCAACGCAGTCTCGAGCTCATCGATTCTCTCCAGCAGTTGGCAACCATCATTTTCTCAATTTTTTCCTCGACTTCACATTGCCTACACTTCGCGTCAGCCTCTTCTCCTTCTGCTTCTACGCTTAGGTCTACTTTAAAACCCACTCCACATCCCGAACACTTTACAGTCTTTTTAACCATGTCTTTCTGACACCAATTGTCCCTATACTCGATAATTACTAAACTCGAGCCGTGCACTACGAAAAAAAAAGAAAGTCTAAGCTCTACTACAAAATTTGTGTGTTCAATGTACGCGGACCTCCCCCACGGAGTGGCAAAAAAAACAAAAAAAAATTCAAACACACACACACACCCGCACTAACTAATAAATACCTGGTGACTGGCCCCCGAAAAAGCAGTATCATAAAATAAGTGCTACGAAGATTTCAACCGCTGCCTTATAATTAAAAAGACAAGCTCAAAACATGCAAAAACACTTATCTGCGCAGTCGACCCGGAGCGCTCAAAAAACACGTCCATCCACGTTGACAGCCCGAACTGAATGATGATGATGATGATGATGATGATGATAATTAAAGGCCTCCCCTTTGAATCGGGGTGACAGCATGCGCCATCTAGCCTACCTTAATAGTTCGAGTTTATATTTTGTCCCTCAACTCGGATGTTTTTTTTTTAATTTTGCCCAGCCGCTACTCTTGGCTGGGATGTTATTTTATCGACTTCTCTGCTTTTCCTCCACCAATACTCCAGCCGCTGCTTAGTAATACCCACTGCTGACCAGTTAATGCTTCCGTCCACCGCGAAGCCCAGCGCCTCAGGGAGTGTCACTTTCCCCCCATTTCTATCCGGCTGAATCTTTTGGCATTCCATGACTATGTCGTCGATTGTTTCTATATTTATGCCACATACAACACATGTCTCATCCTGTGACGAATATTTGCTCCTGTTAGTTAGAGTTCTCAAGCAGCCAGCCCGCGCCTCAAAGAGCAACGCACTACCTCTATTGTTGTCATAAAAGTTCTCTTTCCGTATCTCTTGTTTGCTTCCCTTGTAGATTCCCAGCGATCCCTTCTTTTCCATCCTCTCTTTCCACATTAGCGTCTCTGTTTCCCTCACTTGCTTTTTAACTGGCCCCCTTTGTTTATTTGCCGCGGTCAAGTTACATTTAGTCGCCAGCTTTCGCGTCCTCTTCCGCCATTGGGTGTCCACACTGTTCAGGTACAGGTACGTGTGCACTCTGGCTGCCCAGTTCTTCTCATCTAAATGTCTACGTCGCTCCTCAAACCGTATTTTACTTTGTGCTTCCCTCGCCTCAAATGAAGCCCAACCCATATCGCCTTGTACAGCCTCGTTTGTAGTCTTACTGTGAGCTCCCAGAGCTAGCCTGCCGACTGCCTTTTGGTTAACCTCCAGCCCCGACAAGACTTTAAGCTTAATACGGCATTAGCGAACGTGAGCGCCGGCACCATTACCCCTTTCCAGATGCCTCGTACTACCTCGTACTTATTGTATCCCCAAAGTGCTCTGTGTTTCATTACTGCTGCATTTCGTCTCCCTTTCAGTTTGAGGTGTTCTTCATGAGCATTCAGGTAGCCTTTTCCTTCATTAAGCCAGATCCCCAAGTATTTGTACTTATTTATTAATGGTATGGCTTCCTGTTGTATCCTTATTGGTGCTACATGAGCTTCCTCGTTGAACACCATGACTCCAGATTTCTGTGGGTTAAAATGTAGGCCTAGGTACGTTGCCTCATCACCACAAATGTCAGCCAGTTTTTGAAGTTCTTCCGCATTATCCGCCAGCAGCACTATATCGTCTGCGTACATCAATCCCGGAATCCGTTGCTCCACTAACACTCTATTGCTTCGGTGTGACAAATCAAAGCCCAATCCACTCTCCTCTAGTCGTCTTTCCATTCCTCTAATGTACAGTGTGAACAGCAATGGCGAAAGAGGGCACCCCTGTTTTAAACCTCTTCGAATGAACACGGGCTATGTGTATGTACGCCCTTCCCATGTAATGTGTGCCCTGTTATCCTCATATATTGCCCTTAGCAGCCCTACAAATTCCGACCCAATCCCCTCCTCTTCCAGTATATGCCACAGCAATCCCCTGTCCACGTTGTCATAGGCACCCTTTATGTCCAGAAACAGTAGCCATGTTGGTCTGCCCTGTGCTGCCGAAATTTCGATGGTCTGGGATATGACGAAAAGATTGTCTTCCAAGCGTCGACCCGGCCTAAATCCATTTTGCAGTTCCCCTAAAATACCGTTACTTTCAACCCACTTCAACAACTCGGCCTTGATGGCTTGTATAGCTACTCTATAGAGCACTGATGTGACTGTAATCGGCCTGTAAGAGCTCGCCTTGTCCCTTTCTCCCTTGCCTTTGTAGATCAAACTCATTCTACTTTCGCGCCAGTGCGAAGGAATCCTCTTGGATTTTATAGCGCGCTCGATGGCTCCATACAAGTGCGCCTGTCCCGCTGGTCCCAAATGGTTGATAATCTCTATCGGGATTCCATCCGGTCCTGTTGCCGTACTTTTGGGAACACTGTGTTCTGCCTTTTTCCAGTCCAAAAATTTGATACTAAATTTTTTCATCTGCCACTCTTTTGTTTGCCACCTGTGTCCACTTAGCCGACCTCTCGCGTGCTTGGCTGAAAGTATTTCCTATGACTCCATGTAGGTATTCTAATGCTCTGTCCCCCAGGAGAACGTTACCGTCCCCGTCCTGTATCTGAGTCTGCATCTCTTTAGTCGTCGTTCCCAATGCTTTTAAATGGTTCCAGAAAGATGGATGGATGGATGGATATGGCTGAATCCTTTAGATCGGGCGGTGGCTAGCGCCACCAAGCCGTAATACCTAATGAACCAAAAACTATATTTATTTTTTTTCTTAAAAAGTGAGTTTGAAGATTTGTACTTTGCAGTGAAGAGTTTAATTTTCGCTCGTGCCTTGACTTTAGCCACCAATCAGATAACCTCCTTCTAGTTAAGTCTACCCGCTTAAAGTTTATTTTGCCCTCCCGGTCCCTAAACCCCAGTGCTTTGAAAAACTCTGCGCCATCATCCTGATCTATAGGGTGAAGCCCTTTACAGAACATTATCAAGTGTTCGGCAGTTTCTTCTTCCTCTCCACACGCACTGCATACTGTGTCTACCCCTTCGTATTTGGCCCGATATGTCTTGGTTCGTAGTACTCCCGTCCTGGCCTCAAACAGTAGAGAACTACCCCGAGTATTATCATAGATCCTTTCCTTGGCAATTTCCTGCTTAAAAGTTTGATAGATCTCTAGTGCGGACTTCTTAATCATGCCCATTCTCCACATGTCAGTCTCCGTTTCCTTCACTTTCTTCTTAACCGATAGTTCTTTTTGGTTTGGCCACCTGCTGTTTTCTAAGTATTTACCAGTCAACTTCCTTGTTCGCTTCCTCCATTTTGTATCGACATTCTTCATGTACAAGTAGCTGAAAACCTTCCTAGCCCAACGCTCTTCCCCCATTTCTCTCAATCACCTCTGAAATTTTATCTTGCTGCTAGCTTCCCTGCCCTCAAATGATGTCCATCCCATATCACCTTGTACTCCCTGGTTTGGTGTATTCCCGTGAGCTCCTAAAGCAAGCCACCTATTCCACGTTGCTTAATTTCTAATCTTGCTTGAACTTCTGATCTCATGCACAAGACCGCATTGCCGAACGTCAGCCCAGGAACCATGACCCCTTTCCATATTCCTCTCACAACATCATACCTATTGTAATTCCACAGTGCCCTATTTTTCATGACTGCTGCATTCCTGTTACCTTTAGTCGTCACGTATATTTCGTGTACCCTCAGATACTCGGTCCCATTGCTTATCCATACGCCCAGATATTTGTATTTACCTGTTATCTCTAGCGTGACCTCCTGTATTCTAAGCTCACTACCTTCGTTGTCATTGAAAATCATGACTGCTGATTTTTCCCTACTGAATCTAAAATCTAACCTATCTCCCTCATTACCGCAGATGTCCATCAATCTCTGCAAATCTTCCTTGTTGTTGGCCATTAGCACTATATCATCTGCGTACATTAATGCTGGTAGTGCCTGATCAATAAGTTTTCCTTGTTTAACTAAAGAGAGGTTGAAGCCCAGTCCACTTCCCTCTAATTTTGCCTCTAATCCTTGTAGTTACATCATGAATAATAAGGGTGACAGGGGGCACCCCTGCCTGAGCCCCCGTTTTACCTCTGCAGGCTTGGATACCCCTTTTTCCCACTTTATAACTACCTCGTTACCTTTATAGACACCCTTTAAAAGATTAGTGACTACATGTTCCACGCCTAGTGTGTCCAGTATTCCCCACAATTCCTCTTGAACCACGCTATCGTACGCTCCCTTGATATCCAAAAATGCTAGCCACAGGGGCCTGTGTTCTTTTTCTGCTATTTCGATGCACTGCGTCAGTGAGAACAGATTGTCTTCCAACCTCCTGTGTTTTCGAAACCCATTCTGCAGTTCCCCCAGCACCCCCTCATCCTCTATCCACGCCTGCAGTCTTTCCTTTATAATCTGCATCGCCAGCCTGTAGAACACTGATGTCACTGTTATAGGACGGTAGTTGTTTACGTCAGCTTTGTCCCCCTTTCCTTTATAGATCATGCTCATCCTGCTAAGTTTCCATACATCGGGAACTTCACCATCAATTATTATTGTACTCACTGCCTCTCTCCAAGCCTGCTTAGACTTCAGACCTAATGTCTTTATCAGCCTAATTGGAATGCCATCTGGGCCTGTTGATGTACTACTAGGAACCCTTTTCTCAGCCTTTTCCCACTCTTGTTGTGAAAATGGAGCCATTGCACCACTTGATTCGTCCTTGTCTATTGTGGTGCATAAAGTACTTCTTTGTTGAAATCTTTCTGTCACCCTTGTTCTTATACATTCAATAGCTTCGTCCCCTTCTAGCCTAGCACCTTGGGCTGTAGTTATAAAGCTCTGCTCTAGGCTCGTCTCATTTCTTAGGGAGTTTAGATGGTTCCAAAATTTCGCAGCTGCCTTTCTATCTTTTTTATGTACTTCTACCAGCCACTGAGCTCCCTTCCTTCTAATCTTTTCATTGATCAGAAGGGATGCATCCCTTCTACTGCTTAGAAACGTTGCCCATTTTCTTTCAACATCGTCTGTCGGTTCACCCCGCTGCTTAGCATGTCTGTGTTCCCTAGAGGCTTTCTTACGTTTTGCTAAGGCTCTCTTAACTTCCTCATCCCACCAACTTTTGGGTTTGTGTCTTCTTTTCCGGGGTGACTTGATACGCGACTTAGCAAGCTCTAGCTCAAAGAGTGTAATTAGATTCGTGTATGTCCACACTGTCTTAATATCCTCCGTGATTACTTTCTCAATTTGTTTAGTGGCTATTTCGATTTGCCTTTTAGGATAAAAAAATTCCTGTAGTTGCTCATCTTGTCTCCTTCCCATTTTCACTGCTCTTCCAAAACTTAGCTTAATACGTTTGTGATCACTACCCAGACTCCTGGAGCCACCTTCATCTATGTGCATTCCCCTCAGCTTATCATATATCCTATGTGACATCAGTGCATAATGTATCGTCGACTGCAGCCTTCCTACCTCCCATATTATTTGCCCTTCACACTTCTCGGTTCTGTTGCAAATGATCAAATCAAGCCTTTCACACATATCCATGATCATTTTGCCTGTCGGGTCGGTATACCCTTCTATATCTTCTATGTGCGCATTCATGTCTCCTAGTATAATTATCTCGCACTCTCTTCCTAACTCCTCAATGTCCTTTGATATACACTCTACCATTGCCTGGTTTTCCTCTCTGGCCTTTGCTCCCGTCCACAAGTACACGAAACCAAGGAGTGCCATTTGACCTGCCACTTTCCCTTTTAGCCATAAATGTTCCTTGCACTCCTGCTTGACCCTTTTCCAGTCTGTACTTTTATGAATGAATGCCCCAATACCACCCCCCTTTCTGCTGCCTTCTGTTCTATTACAATATTCCCACGCGTAGTCCGGATTGTTCGGAGGTTGTTCCATGTCCCTGAGATGTGTTTCTACAAAACCGTATACCATCGGCCTCTCTTCCCTTAGCTGTCCTTCTATCTCTTCCCACTTCAGCCTGTTCCTACCACCCTGCATGTTAATATACCCTATGTCTGAATTGGCTCGGCGCTCATGGCTACGTCTATTTATGCCCCGGACTCTACCTATCTTAGATATTGGTGCCACTTTGGAATCTTATCTGTCCATACCACCTGTCGAAGAGTCTCCCATGTTGTTTTCCTCGTTACTAGCTATCCTGCACCCTGAAGGGCTCGCTTGCCCCCCAAAAAAGGTACTGCGCGTCCTGCAAGTCGCCAACCCACCTCATGACCTAGCCGCCCATCGAAGTGAATTCTGTCTCGTTGAAAACCCCTCCACCTATGCACCTCTCTGTTTATTTCCACCACCTCAAAGCCTTTCTCTCGACTCATCCGCCATATCTCTTGGTTTGCGTTGACCACCACTCTTTGCAGGTTGCTATCACGCACCGGTACCTCCGGTATCGTGCATATCACTACCTGTACCCTAGGAGAAGTGGCGCGCATGTCATCGATGCCTTTCGCCAGTGTGGCTGCTAGTCCTGCTGCATCTTCATTTAGGACATCGTTTAAACCGCCTGAAATTATCACGAGGTTTCGTCTATCAGCTGTCGTTTTGAGCTTTGCGCTCGCTTGCCTCATGACTGCTTCCAGCTTGCGTCCTGGGAACGCCCCTACTGCAACCCTCTTGTCACCTCTTACCCTCTCTTTGATGGCTTCTGTGCATCGATTTAAATTCGAGTCCCCGGCGATTATCACATGCTGTGACTTTTCAGCTGGAGCGTTCTGCACCTGGGGGCTACTTGCACCTGTGACGCCGGCTGCTTTGTTCCCTCCCTGCCCCACCACTACCTCGCTGAAGCTGGGCCTTGCGACAGTTGAACCGGCTAAACCTGTTTTTTCAAAACTTGCTTGCTTTTCCTTCTCCACCGTTCTGGTTGCCTGTTCCCTACTGTTCTCTCGGTAGGTCGCTTCTTTGTTCAGCTTCGCTAGCACTTCCTCGGCGGACTTCAGTCTTTCTCCCATTGCCCTCGTTTTCTCTTGCTCTGTCGCCAACGCAGTCTCGAGCTCGGCGATTCTCATCAGCAGTTCACTCTGGGCAACCATCATTTTCTCCATTTTTTCCTCGACCTCACATTGCCTACACTTCGCGTCAGCCTCTTCTTTATCCGCTTCTACGCTTGGGTCCACTTTCAAACCCACTCCACATCCTGAACACTTCACAGTCTTTTTAACCATGCCTTTCTGACACCAATTGTCCCTATACTCAATAATTACTAAACTCGAGCCCTTCACTACGAAAAAAAAAATAAAGTCCAAGCTCTACTACAAAAATTTGCGTGTTCAATGTACGCGCACCTCCCCCACGGGGTGGCAAAAGAAAAACTCATCTTGGGTCGCGAGCGCCACCGCGCGGTGCTTGCTCAAAACTGAAGGCAGGCCAACTATGCTGGGAGTGCGAGCCATTCCCCAGGCATTGTTTAGAGGAGGTGTTGGGTTGTCTTACCGTATACTACCTAGTGTTTGTGGAAGGGAACGGTATCTGAAATATGCGCGATGAAATACAAGCGGTTGTGCTCGATATTGAGGGTACTGTTATATCCGTGAACTTCGTCAAGGTGAGTGTCAGTTGCGCTCGCGCTTTACGTGGCACGTTCAGTTTTGACGCTGCTGTAAGTAGAACTGTTGCGAGAAACTAGTTCCATGGCGCCAAAAGAGACGGTTTAAAAGCGAAGGCAGATGAACGCTGAATAACGAAGACTTCATTGCTTCGCGACCATACATAAAAGAAAAGTTCGTGGCTACAGTAACTGAGACACGAATTATATCACCCGAATAGCGGCGCACGAAATACAATTCGCAGAGATTTTCAAGAGACGTGGTTTGTTGGTAGTGGGCCGTTTCTTAAATAAGGGGCGCGGCAGAGCACATGAAAGCAGCAAGAAGAGCACGAAGACACACAGCGCTAACTTACTACTCACGTTTAATAAATGCGAAGCATTTCTTCTTGCTCGCTTCA
Organism: Rhipicephalus microplus; assembly: GCF_043290135.1. NCBI lineage: Eukaryota > Metazoa > Arthropoda > Arachnida > Ixodida > Ixodidae > Rhipicephalus > Rhipicephalus microplus. The sequence continues at coordinate 22,191,174 of NC_134705.1, read as the reverse complement.
GGCACTTGACCGTCTATAAATATTTATGGATCTATCTATCAGCCGCCTATGTCTGCGTATTCTCGTGATCATCTGCCTAGCTTGGGGGTAACCGAAATTAGTACGGGAGGATAGATGGTTTGATGGGTGTGAATCGCTGTTCGTGACATAAATAATTTAACAATCCTGTCGCATACGTCGTCAGCACTTTCCACCAGAAGTGTGGCACATACTCGCAGGCGGGTATGTGCCACAGGTAATTGACAGTTTATATCTACCCAGGCACAGAGAGAACTGTGGACATGTGTAGTTTGATCGCTCAAAAAAAAAAAAAAAATCGCCAGGCCCGCACGCAACGTGCAGCACTATCTCAGCGAAAGCTAGAAGAGCGGCCTTTCAGAGCCTTTTTTTTGACACTCTTTGTGTAGCAGCTGCAAGCACACGTGATGGGTACCCTCTATGCCATAAATCATTGTGTAAAAGGTAGCCATCCACGATGGTAATTTGAATGCGTGTGCATTAAGAAAAACCCTATATTGGCAGTGTTGACCTAACGAATGCAAAAAATAAATGTCTGGGTCCCAGGAGAAATCAAAGCCCAGCATTCTGCATTGCAATTGAGTGTTCTATTACAGAGCTATGCCAGATTTCAGAACCACTTTCAGACGAAAACCTGCCAACCAGGAGGCACTCTGCGATTTGACCGAATCACAGAAAAGTTTGCATTGTACACAGATATTGCAACTTTTTTAAGATAATGAAATTGATGGGCTGCTCGCATGTGCACCACCAAGTACGGCCATATGTTACGTATTATCAGCTGCATCATCTTCCACTAGTTCCTATTCAAGATAACTCTGTCCTAGAATTCTGTCTTGTACCTACATTTCAAACAATGTAGGACCGAAAATTCATCGGCTACCACATTTCTAACTGTATCGGTTGTCTTGCAGGGTGTCATTGACACCTCGGCCCATTTCAATAATGTAGCTTTTTCCGCATGTGAGGGGAATGCCACGCATTTTGAACAACTCATTCATGTGCTTTTTTTTTTCCCACATCTGGTGAAGCTGATTCCTCCTGGTCATGTCTTCCTGCAGAGCTTCACAAGTTAGGTGCAGAAAAAACATGTTGCCACTTTGAGCACTCTTGTTTGTTCTATGGAAGACATGGGCACGGGCCGGGGCACGAAAGGGGCCCTTGCCCTCCCAGCTCCTTCCACAGGGTTTGCATCCTTTCTGTGCTTTCTTGGGGAGCCCTTGCACATCTGCCACAAGAAGATAGCTTGGGAATGCAGCACAGCGGAGGCATGAAACTTGTCCGAAGGTATCACGCCTAATGTGATCCAACGATTTTCTCAGTGCACTGCTAATGCACATTTTTGCAATGCACAGATGAAATGACAAAAGCAGCATAATTGCTTCATGTTCATATGATCAGCCACTTCCCTTATCGAAGAACATAAAGTTACTGTTGAAAAATCTGTGCAAGATGATGAAGCTGATTGTAGAAGTGCGTGCTCAGCTGAGGTGGCATAGGCGTGTCAGCCGAGGAGGGGGGGGGGGCAAGGGGGCACAAGCTTCCTTATTGAGAATAGTTGGAAGAGCTGGAGCCCCTCCCCCCCCACTTTCCACAGTGCACCATGGTCACTCTTGACTGCAAGTTAGAAAAAGCAACAAGTAAGGGAAAGTTTTCCGTCACAACAGTAATCACTCAATTTTGTCTTCACAGGAGAATGAAAATGTCATGAGGCAATGTTACAACAGAGCGAAATTTTGCCGACATTTCCGCTGTGATAATTTTCCTTGTGGGCTCTTTGTGGGGCGGGTCACCTGTGCGACGCTTTCGCGTCTTGTGCTGTAGTATTGTAGAGAAGACAAGCGCTGAACAGGGGCCCTATAATATTACATCACTTGTGCATGCTTTTATTTTGCTGTGACTTGTTGTTGCAGTTAGGGATGGGAACGAGCAAACTGTTTATGGACCGGTGAAAGCATTTCCTGCTTCCGGAGAATAATTTTCTTCAAAAAGGGTATATCATCACCACTGCTCTGTCCAAGCTGTTGCGAGCCGATGTGTGTGACTGATCGTTTTTGATGTTCAAGTTTTTTCACACTGAAAGGCCAAAAAAAATTTCCACTTTAGTCTATGATAAACCTGATCAGCCTTGGTTATGGTAACTTGGAGGCATAGTGGCAGCTTGCAAAGTGGCCACGAATAAAGCACTGAACTTGAGCTCTGTAGGAAACTCAGCTTTTAAGCTTGTGCCACAACTTCACCCACCGGACCAGGGAGGAGGTTAAATACCGTGGTTTTAGCACTATGAAGGCCTACTTAGGAATCGGGCTAGTTGGTTTTCACTCAACTTGAATTGCCCTTTACAGCTCAAAATACATCTCGGACATCAAAGAAGCACACACAGGCGCAGCGCTGCTTATTTCTCTATTTCTCTTTCTCTCAGAAAGCATGAGCTCACAGAGATGTATATGCGCACAAACTACTAAGCAACGTTATGCTGCAAGTAGAAATATTTTATTAAACTCATAATCCATCTCCCCAGCTTCTATATGTAGCCGCTGCTTACGTGATAGGCAGCTAGCCTTCTTGAATCACATTTAGAAGAAAATGCTATCCCGCTTCATGACGTCATATAACAAGCAGGCGATTTTGTGCCACACACAAAATTTTCTATTTTATTTTATTTAGTACATACTGCGAACCATAAATGGTGCAAGCAGGAAGGGCACATAACATACAAAAAAACAAGAATAACATGCACCATAAATAATGCAATTCACTCTGCTTAATTCACAATGAATGGGGATCACATAGTTTGTTCCAATAAGACACTGTCCGTGGAAAGAAAGAATACATAAAGACATCAGTTCTCGCGAAATATGGGGTAAGCAAATTGGGATGGTGATGTCGGGTCTGCCTAGTTGATAGGAAAGATAGATACGGTCATGGATCAACAGCGAGTTTATCGTTAAGTAACAAGAAAAGGAAATCAAGCTGTTGTTTAAGTCTGCGCGAAGCAGGTGGCTGAATGTCATTTGCAGTCATTAGTGCAGAGGGTGAATCAGATGGTAAGTATTTGTTGTATATAAAACGAACTGCTTTCCTTTGATCCCGCTCAATTTTATCAATATTAAACTTAGTGTAAGGATCCCATACTGTGCTGGCGTGTTCTAATTTTGGTCTTACAAAATAAAAATAACTAAGAAGCTTTACATTTGGAGGGCAGTTACGCAGTTTATGTCTTAAAAAGCCCGAGTTTTCGGAGGGCAGCTGAACATATGTTTTCTATGTGGACGTTCCAAGATAAATTGTTAGTTATGGTCAAGCCCAAATATTTATAGCTAGTGACCTCTCTCAGGGATGACAGCCCTAGTTTGTAGATATAGTCTAGCGGATTTTTTTGAGGTGTCAGATGCATACAGACACTTTTGTCTATGTTGAGGGTCATTCCCATTCATTACACCACTGATCTATATTAGAAAGATTTGTGTTAAGTTCGTTTTGATCATGAACAGAGTAAATATCACGAAACAAAACAGAATCATCGGCAAATAATCTAATTTGTACTGTAGGTGTTATGACATTGACAATATTGTTAATAAAAATGAGAAAAAGCAATGGCCCCAGTACACTTCCCTGGGGCACACCTGATGAGACATGAAGAGATGGTGAACAGTGGTCATTAATGGCAACAAACTGTGACCGGTTAGTAAGATATTCGGCAATCCAGTTTACGAGAATGTCTGGAAGACCAATCAGCTTAAGTTTTTGAATCAGTTTATCGTGAGGTTCTCTGTCAAACGCTTTACTGAAATCCAAGAAAATTATGTCAGTTTGCCTACTGTTATCAAGATTTGGTGCAAATGAGTGGATTACTGTAACCGATTGCGTTACTGTTGAATATGCCTTTCTAAACCCGTGTTGAAATTGTGTCAAAATAGAATGTTGGTCCAAAAAATTTACTATTTGGGTGGCAATAATGTGTTCAATTGATTTACAGCAGGATGACGTTGCAGATATAGGACGATAATTTTGAGATGAAAGACGGTTCCCTTTTTTAAATACGGGACTAATGCGAGCGGCCTTTCAGTCACCTGGTAGCTTTGATGACAATGAAACACAAAAAATTTTATACAGGAATTTTACGACATGTTTAGCATACCTTTTTAGAAAAATATTTGACAGATCATCCGGTCCACACGATGTTTTGGACTTAAGGTTTAAAAGCATCGCGAATACGCCAGAGTAAGACTCAAAAGATGCTTCAGATGGATCGAAAACTTTACCGCTTGGTACGTATGTACTAGAACCAAAAAACACACTGAAAATACGTATTAAAATGCGCAGCCACCACTTTCTGGTCAGTAACAATCACGCCCTCAATTGCTATTTCTGCCACGGGTTTCTTTTTGTCGGCAATATAATTCCAGAATTTACTTGGGTCATTTTTTATGAAATTGGGCAGCAGTGTCATAAAGTAGCGATCTTTAGAGGAGCGTAATGCGGAAGAACCAATGCCAAACAGTATGCCATATAAAAAATAGTTTATTCTCTTATTGTTTACGTGGTCCGGCATCAGTGGTCATTATGCGATGGGTCATTTTCGCATCATTTGTTGCCTCGCGTAACAAGCTGGTCCTGTGTGCATGACAAAGACTGTTCATACCAATATTCACTCAAGGTTCCCCTCAAGCTGCTCTGTGCAGCTTTTTTCGCCTGGTCTCCTCGCAGCCTTGTTATGCAATAAACTCAATTCGATTCAACACATAGCTAACGACCATTTCTAAAAAAAGCAACGAGGGATAGTTTGCCATTATCATCGTTCTTATCTTGTTCTTTCAGAGGAAAATTTTGCTTACACCTATTGTATTGGTGTATTTATGCGGGCGCTTGGGGACCTGTTGAAAAATTTTGATACAAATACGATGAATGTAAACAATGTACTACAACCCTAAAGCCAAATATTATACAATTTCAAAGCCAAAGCTCGAGAAGTTGACAATAAGTTAATCATAGTAATATAACGATAGCAATATCATTGTTTGCATGCACCAGATACAATATTCAGACTATTAGTAAATAAGGAAAAATATAATACACGCATGTCTGAATATATACAAGATGTAATATTTATGAAAAAAAATATAAAAGCAATCATTCCTTGAAAAACATGCTTGATCCCTCTGTCAGAGGGATCGGCATACAACATGAAAGTAAAATGCGCCTTTACAGAGGTAATTAAATGTTTATTGTACATTGATAAGGAAGGGCTTGCCGAATGTATGTGTTGGTGTTTGGCAACTATAGTCCTGTTCAATGTGGATGTATTCTCGTTGGCGCTTGGTACATCTCCATCTTGACGACTAACATCCATAATAAATTTATTGAATCATTGTGGTTATCTGAAGATGTTAACCGTCAAAGCATAATCAGCAAGATGAGCGTCGCTTATCGGGTGAGGAAAGAGGGCTAAGAGTGCCATATCTCGGCCTGTTAAAGTGTGATTGGACTTCGTGGTATCTAAAAATGCGCATCGTGTATCCTCTGTGTATGCTAATTCATATCGAAGTGCGAGGGCGTCAAAGTTCTCTTTCCTAATATATATATATATATATATACACACACGCATTGTTACATGTTTTGAAATGAACCAAGTTGCCGACAAAGCAACCAGCCTCCTGACAAGCGCTTGTTTACATATCTTGTTTTTCTTTATTGCTTATGTAACATCTATGGCTAGATTATCGAAATATACTCTTTTGCTGCCGTTTTAATCATCATTGATTGCAAATAGTCCTACTAAGAATGCTTTTGTAGCGCAGTCATCTCTTTACTTTGCAATTTAGAAATACATTTTTCTCAAGATCAGTTCTTTTTTAAAATTATCCAAACTTGATATGTGTTTTCTGCAAAGCTATCTGATCAATGGCACTTACATTTTCTCAGGTATAGTTAAATCGCTTCCAAATAGTTTCAACCTAAATTTTGTGTAATAGTGTAACATTTGAATTAAAAAAAATAAACAACAATTGAAAATTGGTTGTCTATGGTGCATGACAAGTGAGGACAAAATGTCTTGTGGCATAAATGTCATTCTCTGAATTAGGGATGGCTGCCACTGCTACGTGCAGTTGGTATGATGTGAAATATGATGGTCATGCAGTTTTTGTTTTCTGAGAGAAGCTATACTTCATTTTATACCTCAGTGTAAAATTTAATACGCAAATACAAAAAGCAAGAAAAGCTATGTGGTTTACACAAAAGGTAGGCCAGAAGCTGTTTTTTATTGAACAGCCTTAACTTCAAAATAAAATGTGGATCCGTTCCTGGGATGGCTCAAAACGGAACGGCTCCCCTGAAGGGATGAAATCGCTCCGAAAAGTGCGTCATTGTTTTGCGGGTTTCTGCTTGGCTTCAATGAAATGCTCTTGTACAAGTGGAAAGTGGAAACAGACCTTTGTTTTAAGTTAGAACTGTTTGTTGTTGTATGTTTTTTTTTCTGGTGCCTATGCCCTTTACCATGCTTCATTGTAGCTGAGCGCTGTAACCGGTCGTCCACCGCAGCGGTGCCCTTTACCGTGCGGTAGAGGAGCTTAAGAAACGTGCAGTTGAAGTTCTATTAGAAGATGCAAGATAGTTGAGCTCCTATTTGGTTGATAGCTATCAAGCAAACACGTTATGCCAGCAGGCTAAGTCTGTGCCCGCTGGCGTAGGGTGAAACTACAGATGCGGTGGTGCATCAGTTTTGCCCCAAGTTAATAACTGTGGGCAACTAGGAAAGCTTTTTGGCATCCATGTTGTGTATGATACTCATGTAGGACCGTACTTCATTTTCTGTTGTTTTTTGGCAGGCAGTAAAACTTTGTTGATGGGATGAAATATTTCTCTGTGTTGGGACCAGGAGCGTGCAATAATAGCACATCTTAAGCACTGCTGAAGCTCATTGCATAATGACTGAACAACAGTCATGCAAGTTTACACTAAACGGGTGTGCCTCTATATAACTGCCTGGCTTAAAGTCTTGTTTTTGTTTACCGCTGTGTCACCTTTGCAGATACTGGTTCATGTGTTGTGGTATTGCAATATCACAAAATAATGCATTTGTGCGGTATTTGATACTTTTCGTGTTTAAGGTGATGCGAAGTGTGATCTGCCACAACATGGCAGCCACATTGCAATGATTGTGGGCACGACGATCAGGCATCTGGACACTAGCAGCCACTGTGGTGGTTCATGAGGCTTGGCTGCTGACCAGAATTCCGGCAGCCACGTTCTCATGGGGGCACAAAGGCCCATTTATATGGTGCGATGGCAGTGAGGAAGAGCACCAAATATTCCAAATTTCTGAAGAATGATGAAATATAATGGTTTTGGGACCTAGAAACCCCCTGGATTGCTATTAGCGCAGCAAGTCCTTTATGGTAGGCATAGTTCCAAGCTTTTAGGACTGTGTTTACACAAGGGGCTTAGAGGATGTGCGTGGCATACAAGCACACGAGAACACGCTGGGGCTGGCAAAAAGTGCAGAGAAGAGCCGTGGGAGGGGCAAAGGGGGGCAGAAGCTAGCTTCACAGTAGAGAGAAAGAAAACAGTGAGAAGGATGCAATGGGAGGGATATTTAGCAGAAGACATTTTGGTGAGTGGGTATGGCTCCATTTTAATCATTTCATAGTGCACAGAGAGAGGATAAATGCATACTGACACGAAATGTACACAACAGAAAAGGTGCAGTGCAAGGTGCACATTATGTATGTGAATTGGCAAGATCGAACGCCGACTACAACAAAACTGGAATTCACAATACAGAAAAATACTTGGGACTGATAAATAACTCTTGCTACTTAAAAAGCTATCTCTTAAAATTATAGATACTTCACCAGCTTGGTCAATATGGATCACTTCCATGATTGTGTGTGCCTGCTTATTCAGGTGCAAGACCGAGGTTGATTGATATGTGGGGTTTAACGTCCCAAAACCACTATATGATTATGAGAGACGCCGTAGTGGAGGGCTCCGGAAATTTAGACCACCTGGGGTTCTTTAACGTGCACCCAAATCTGAGCACACGGGCCTACAACATTTCCGCCTCCATCGGAAATGCAGCCGCCGCAGCCGGGATTCGAACCCGCGCCCTGCGGGTCAGTAGCCGAGTACCTTAGCCACTAGACCACCGCGGCGGGGCGCAAGACCGAGGTGTTACACAATAAATGTGCATGTGTTGCAATGTAAACCATGATAAGCTCTAAGGTTATTCCATAGTACTTCAATCAATATGAGTTGTGAATCTCATCATAGGCCAGACACGCAGGTCATCGACACCATGGTCATCTGCTGATTTCTGCATTATCTATTGAGAAAAAATGACATAGTAAAAGCTCGCGACAACACCAGCGCTGTGTGTGGCATCGAGCAGCTTGCCAAAAGCTCATGCAGGTGCTCTAGGGTTTTGTATTGTTGCTCCCAGATGGTGCGGCAGTCTTCAGAACGCCTCAGAATTGGCCATGGGCTTGCCCCGGTTTCGGAACGCACTGGTATGATTGAAGAACTGTGAGGTTACTCTTGTTCTTGAAGGTGCACATTCTTGCAATGACCGGCATGGCCTTCCTGCAATCAATAATAAGCTTGTATCTTCATACATTTTTCAAATACCTTCTGCTGCTTATTGGTTCTTGATTATCTAGGGGGGGGGGGGGGGGGCAAGTAAGCCTTTACTCAGTGGACTTGCCCTGTCATTGGCTCAAGTTTGTTTTGGCAATAACGCCAGACGCTGCGTTTCAAGAGCTGTCTACTTCCTACTTTTACCTCGTAGGCCTCTATGAGCAGCTGTGCAGTTCATTTATAAAAATGTCCAAGAGCCAAGGAAGTGTTATCATTATAACCGATTATTGTTATAAATGTGCTGACATCAAAAAAGAGTTATGAAAACATCTTATTTGCATGCAAGTAAGGTATGCAACCACATACTACTTGTGTACAGAAAGAGGCATGGTCCTTTGATTCCTTTACACGATGCAACCACGGATCTTTCTCGAGCACATCTGGGGGCTCTACATAGGGGAGCAGGACCTCCCCCGTAAAAACAAGGTCCCGGAGTGGCCTCCTGCGATGACAGTGCCTGGGTAGGCTGCTCAACTGTGTCGTTGGAGTCGTTGCTCTCACCACTATTGACTGCACAGCCGGGTTGGAGCGGAGACCCATTTGGCAGCGTGCACTGTAGCCAAATTCAATCACTATATGCGACATTGCGGCACTGGAACATCGTAATGAGCGATTCATTTTACCATAGAAAGCACACCAAAGTGCCTGGGGCCATCGTTTTTCATCATTATATTCGATATATTCTATGAAATGGCATCGTTATAATGGACTTGACTGTACTTCATTTTCATTTTACAGCAAACGCTGTTATGAGATCACAACAGTCTATTCTGCTGGCATAGCTGTCAATTGCCACCACAGCTGTCACTATTGTCTCCAAGAAAATAAAAAAAGTTGAGTGGGACACAGGCGCTCTGCATGGTGGTTGAGTAGTGTACCCTAGAGCCACGCTGTTGCTTTCACCTCCTTTGCAAGAGCACTCCATACAGGCTTCATGTAGGGCAAGGAGTCACTCTAACAGATTTAATGTAGCACTAAAGAAGTGCAAAATAATGCCATTGAACAATGTCTGCTTGAATCTCTGGACCACAAGCATAATTTGCCCATCCTGGCTGAAAGGATGGTGTAAAGTGTAATGGTTAAAGTGAGGTGTTGAAATCAACTTAAGAGTGATCACTTGGCACCTTTTGTAAGCATTGCATATTTTCATAAGGTTTTCCTTATGGTCAGATCTCTCTGCAGTGGAAAAGAAGTTAATGGGGCAAAGCAAAATAAATCTTAAGCATGCTAATAAATGCCACAAAAAATTGGTTGAATGCAGCAGGATAGTGGTGTTACTTAGTATAATGTTATGCTGTGGAAAATGATACGTTAAGCAGACAGGGCACTGTTCAAACAAAGGACCGTAAGGCTTCATTGTGGGGATCACCACCTTGTTGAAACCTTTCATTGCATTATAGGGAGTGTAGCTGCATGCATTTGCTGTCAGAAGCTAAGGTCCTTTAAAGAAAAAAAAATGTTGTACGGGAACTTCAAGTAGCACTTTTTATTAATAAATTTGGTGAGAGATGGCATCACAAGACCATCTATCGCATTGCATTCTTTAACATTTAGAATTCTTTAACACTAACCACTAATAGGTTTTCTGGCCATGTTTCTTTGCATAAATATACAAGGTATCCTAGCTATCTCTAGCCAAAGTTCAAAAATATGCCGACACACACAACGATGATGTGATCAAATGCATGTTGCTGACTGTTGCCTGGAGTGAGTGAGAATAATTTTTGTGTTTTGATTAATTGCCAAAATACGTCACATTTATAAACCAACTTTTTAAGTAACGAAAATGAGGCGGGCATTTCAATGAGAAAGTTGTTCATCGGTTTGGATAGCGTCCAAATAGACAGCTTCGAGCTTTATATCTGTTAATTTTTTAGTGGTTCTATACTAACTGGAAATGCCTACAAAATGCAAAAAAATACCACCTGACAAGCCCACTTGCACGCCAGTGCGCATAATGATTCTAGTTGCAGTTAGTATAAAAGTTAGTTGTTCTCGCCACATGCTGCAAGGATCCAATTATTGGTATAGACATCTTACGAGAGTGCGGCGCCATCATCAATATATCAGACAGTTTGATTACGTTCTGCGACAGTTCGGGCGCACCTGATTGTCCACAGGCATACCCAAACCAACGGCGTCTAACTGATGACGATGTGGTTCTCCCTCCTCGGTCATGCACGCTTGTTTCTGTGGCAGCCGCTGTCCAGTTTGACGGTGAAGGAGTTGCAGACCGAATTAGCTCGCTCTTCTCACAAACAGCATTTCTGTCGCAAGAGGTATCGTCAGTGTCACAGCTGGACGCACGGACTTGCTTCTGACAAATTTTAGTGGTGAGCGCCGGCACCTTCCAAAAGGCATGGCCGTCATTTACTTCGACGATATCACAGACACAGAAGGCGGCTTGGCAGTAGTTGACGAGGCGCTAAAACTTGATTCAACACCAGTTCTCGACGTTAGCACTACTTTGCCTAAGAATGAACGAAAGAGGCTTCTTGAGCTACTGGCCGAATTCAAAGACTGCTTTTCGACAACACCAAGAGTTGGCCGCACGTCTCTAACCAAGCATCGGATAATTACCGATGACATGGCAAGACCAATTCACCAGAATCCCTATCGCGTGGTTCCAAAAGATTGCGAAGTGATACTAAAGCAAGTCGACAAAATGCTAGAAGATGACGTCATTCGGCCCTCAAAAAGCCCCTGGGCGCCACCTATAGTCCTTGTTAAAAAAAAAGACGGCAGCCTGCGCTTCTGTGTAAGTTACAGAAAACTCAATCAGGTGACAAAGAGATATGTGTATACACTTCCTCGTATATATGACTCTCTCGACAGACTTCGACATGCTCGTTACTTTTCATCGATGGACTTAAGGAGTGGATATTGGCAAATTGAGGTAGACCCGAGAGACCGCGAGAAGACTGCTTTTGTGACACCAGATGGCTTATATGAGTTTAAAGTCTTCCCCTTTGGTTAATGCTCAGTGCCTGCTACCTTTCAAAGACCCATGGATACCGTACTTTTTGGGTTGAAGTGGAAAACCTGCTTGGTCTACCTTGATGATGTCATAGTTTCTATCACCAGCACCTTAAAAGACTTGAGGTAGTTTTACAAGCCATACGATCTACGTGCTTGACGTTGAAGCCTGAAAATTGCCACTTTTGCTATGAAGAACTGCGATTTCTTGTCCACATTGTCAGTCACGCAGGCGTTCGTCCTGATCCTGAAAAAATTGCAGCTGTTACACAGTTCCCGGTGCCGACTGATAAGAAAACTGTCCGGCGATTCCTCGGCCTACGTGCATAATATAGGCAATTCATCGCGGACTTCGCACGCATCGCATCACTATTAACCCGCCTCACGAGAGAAGACGTTGCCTTCCAATGGAGCATTGAAGAAGCTGTTTTAAGAACCTGCGCCAGCGACTACAGACGCCTCCAGTGCTTGCCCATTTTGATGAGAAAGCCCCAACGATGCTGCACACTGATGTTGGTCTGGGAGCTGTGCTTGTTCAGCTGCAAAAAGGCACAGAAAGAGTAATCACCTATGCAAGCCGAACACTAACGCGCGCTGAGACTAATTACTCCACGACTGAGAAATAATGCCTCGCCGTGGTATGGGCGGTCACAAAATTTTGCCGTATTCAGATGGCCGCCCTTTCAAGGTCATCAGCGACCACCATTCACTGTTTTGGTTGACGAATCTTAAAGATCCTACCGGGTGATTAGCGCTTGGAGTCTCAGGCTACAGGAGTACAACATGACGGTCGTACACAAGTCAGGGAACCGCCACATGAACGCTGACTGTTTATCCCGCTCACCCATTCAATCTGTAACTCTATCCGATGAGGAGGAAACGGCATTCCTCGGTGTGCTCGACACGACCACCATTGTGCAGCAACAACGTGGCAACCTTGAGTTACTTGCCCTAATTAATTACCTAGACGGAAGATCTCAGAAGGCACCAACTGTTTTCGTTAGAGCACTGTCATCATTTTGCTTACAGGGCGGAGTAATATACAAAAGAAACTTCTCTTTGACAGGATCTGCCTATTCGCTCGTCATCCCAGCAGGCCTTCGCTCCTAAGTACTCGAAGCATGCCACAACGACGTGAGTTCAGGCCACTTAGGTTACACGAGAACGTTGGCCAGAGTACCGCAATGCTACTACTGGCCAAGACTGACTATAGCCGTAAAGCACCATGTTTGTACTTGCCTCGACTGCCAGCGACGGAAGTCACCGCCGACTAAACCAGCTGGCCTCCTGCAGCCCGTGCAGGTCCCAAGAACACCATTCGACCAGATTGGCATGGATATTTTGGGCCCACTTCCTACTTCTACTGCCGGGAACCGCTGGGTTATTGTCGCGACTGATTACCTTACCCGTTATGCTGAAACAGTGGCTATCCAGAGAGGTATAGCAGCGGAGGTTGCACAATTTTTTATCGAGAATGTTGTCCTGCGACATGGTGCACCAAGCGTCGTAATCACAGACAGAGGAACCACATTTACGGCAGCTCTTTTGGATCAAGTCCTCATGCTGAGTGGAACAACCCATCGTAAGATGGGTTGCTTCACTTAGCATGTTCCTACCACCCGCAAACGAACACGCTTACAGAGCTTCTGAACAAAACAATTGAAGACATGCTTCAATGTACGTAGACGCCGAACCCGAAAATTGGGACGAAATCTTGCCATATATCACGTTTGCATACAACACGGCCAAGCGAGAAACAATCCGGATGACCCCGTTCAGCCTAATTTGCGTAAGGGAAGTACGAACTATGTTAGATGCAATGCTAGCGCATGAATGTGACGACATCGACCCGGACGCAGAGATGTTTACAGAACGAGCGGAAGAAGCAAGGCAACTAGCACGCTTGCGAATCCAGTAGCACCAAGAGTACAATGCAAGCCGCTACAATTTTCGCCACAGAACAGTCGTTTACCAGACCGTCGACGGAGTGTGGGTTTGGACACACATACGGAAACGAGGACTCTCCGAAAAGGAGATTCTTTGGGCCATAACTAGTACTGCAATGAATGAGTGATGGTACTAGGTGGTTTCCGACAGTTCGGGTAGTACGAGGCTTCGCCAGCACCGTCCTGAACTAGTTCACGTTGTACACTTGAAGCCTTATGCCAGGTAGTGACTGCGCAAAACATTTCTTAAAGAAAAAAAATGCAGTACCGATCTAGCATCGGGGCGATGCTCATTAAGAGGGAGGCAAATGACGCGTGTGTACTGGTGGACAAAAACAACGATAAGGGGATTTGACGGACACCAGGTAGTGGAGCTCTGGCTGATCAAAGACAAAGAAGGTGATCTTGCTGTTCGGCTGCTGAGAATCACTGTGTCAACGTCTATCTGCCTTTTGTGCGTGTTGTACCGTGACAATATTATATATTAGCCATGGCAAGCAGCATGGAAAGGACAGCCCAAGAAAAGCATACTTAGGATGTAGAGAGAGAAATCGCAGCTAAGAAAGAGGAGATACTAAAATTTTTAGAACAGTTATAAAATTTACTAACAAAATTTGTTTCATCCTTCTTTAAATATTTGAGTCACATAAATATGGAAGCTTGAGCGAGTTTGTATGACATCGTTTCCAATATACAATTCTTATTCATTGTTTATGAATAGGATTTGTATATCAAGTCCTGTTATCATGCAGTAAAACTTACATGGGCCAAAGTTGTAGATTCACCAAGGTTCGTCTTTGTGACCACAAACGCTCATTATCAAAGACAAAACCATACTCTCTCATCACTCATTGTCACGAATGTGGCTGCGCATCCTTCTTCAGTGACACACACAAAGTAAAACCAGTGTTTGAAGCCTTCCACATTCAAAGGAACTACGATAAGTGTGTCAGCGTGGCGTCAATTTCGCCGAGTGGCACAGAGTCGTATCTTTGCAGCACCTGCAAAAGATGATGCCAATGTATGTCTTTATCGGTTTTTTCCTTGCTTGCACCATGTTTGCATGTCTTGCTGTTTTGTTTTTTTTCTATGTTCTGGTAAGTTGTTTTGTGTGTGCTGCCCATTAACCAAAACATTATTGTTTTGTGTGTGCTGCCCATCAACCAAGATTCCTGATTTGTCCTGGAATTTTCAGTCGAATGTTGTGTGCTAACCATCGACTTCATTGTGACGCTGGAGCTGAAGTGGTTCTTAGGCCAACTGCACAATAAATACAGTGGAAGTAAATTTTTCAAAGACTTCTAAGTCGAATTAATGCCAGCATCTATGGTATAATAATCTGAAGGCTTTCTTCAGCGCATCAATTTTGAAGAGGTTGCTATTGCCTAGGAATGAATGATTGCTCATGTACTTTTATGAGATCAGAACTGATTCTCTCAGAGTAGAAAGGATGGCAAGGAAGTCTGTGCCGTTATATCTGGTACTGAAACCTGGAGAGCAGCAAAATAAGTCGAGAGAAGGCTAGGGGCTGTACAGCATGCACTGTGCGGTCTTGTCTACACTACAGGCAGTGGCCATGGTTGGCTGGACGATAACGACAGTACGTAGATCGCAGAGATAATGGACGCGTAGTGTTAGCCTGGCCTTTTGATAGCACTGACTCGGGGAAGGGATAACCACGTCAAGTGAGGTCACGATACAAACATGGCTACAACACAGTGCAAAATAAAATGGTTGGCATGACGTTGATTTAATGATTTATATGTGGGGTTTAACGTCTCAAAACCACCATGTGATTATGAGAGGCGCCGTAGTGGAGGGCCCCGGAAATTTCGACCACCTGGGGTTCTTTAGCGTGCACCCAAATCTGAGCAGACGGGTCTACAACATTTCCGCCTCTATCGGCAATGCAGCCGCCGTAGCTGGGATTTGATCCCGCGACCTGTGGATCAGCCACTACAGCGTCTCTCACAATCATATGGTGGTTTTGGGACGTTAAACACCACATATCAATTATATCATGACCTGCGGGTCAGCAGCCAAGTACTTTAGCCACTAGACCACCGCGGCGGGGCATTGGCATGACGTTAAAAGATGGGAAGAGACAGTAGAACGGCTCAAAGAACAAATAGGTGTAGTGGATACCTGAGTGGATAAAACATATCGGCAGATCCCATGCATTGTGGGAATAGTCTTAACGCAAAGCAGGCAATGAGTACTTGGTGATTCAAGTCTTACGAGCTGGATCAATATATTTGTGTAACTTGAGTAGTGTTCATATTGTGGGCTTATGTGGCACATTGACCACATCGGCATCTAAAAGGTAGCTTATTGTCTGTCTGAATTCCGACACCTGCGTTGCTAAATTTATTGAAACTGAAGTGTAAACAAGCTTGGCATATTTCTATGGAAGTGGACAAAGCTAAATATTAGCTTGTTGCTCGTGTAACTACGAACTCGTACTACAAGCTCAAGTAAGAGTTTGCAGGCTGCTTCAAAATTGCTTACAAGCAGTATGTCTTTCTTTCGTTTAATCCACCCAACTTATGTTAAGCTTTCACTCTCTAATGTTGCTGTCCTGGGTCAGTATAGACCTCCGATGCATACCTGCATATGCATGTCAGTTGACTATAGGAAATGGTTTTGTTGTATGAATGATAGATAGTCCATGTCCCAGCTTCATGTTTTTTATGCATTCGTACCCCCCTATGCCAATCCTAGTATGCACAAAAGGACACTGAAGAGAAACAATGAGTTGTTTTAAGTTGATCAACTGCACTCTGAGAACTCTAATGTCACAAGTCACACTGTCATAAGTTCATTATCAATGGAGAAAATGAAGGTTCAAGTTTTATTTTCAAATTTCCCACCGTAATTTCTGTGTTGGACATGAGAAATTCCACGATGTATTTTTGGTATTTCTGCGACATTGGCTCGATGAAATTTTCTGAGATTTCGTATGCTAAGTCTTAGCCTTAGGTACCCACAATATTACAATGCATTTCACTTTTAGCAATGAGAAGCTACTTAGGACACCATGACGCCTTCAAGAATTGACGACGTCACAGTGTTTGGTGCGGAAATTTCAAGGTGGAGTCTCCACCCGTAGTTTCTTTTCATGTTTTTTCTTACTTACCTAGTGTCTTGTCGCGCTAAAAGTGGTGTTTTTCGGATTGTGAAATCGTACTTTACTGATTCGCAAAAAAACATTTTGCTCTTTAGTGTCCCTTTAAGGAGGGGACCACGAGAGCATCCAGACATAAGCAGCTAGATTTATATTGAGGGAAGTGATGAAAGTGCTTTTGGTTTGCTAAGAAATGCTTTTCATTTAATGAGCGCAAGAGGTGCATCTGGATCTTCCGTGTTATATTTAGGGTAGACCCACAATGGTCAGTAGAGTGAATATTAAGGGAGTAGACTAGAAGCCAATAGTGGCAGCGATTGATAAAATTTTGAGGATTGCGGTGCTAATTTAATGCTGTCATGCAAAACAGTGAAAATCTGAGAGAATTTGGAAAGATATTCGTTTTAAAGCATACACTGAGCATGATAATTATGACTACTTTTCCAGTAATAAAGTGACCCAGCTTAAACTTTATGAACCCTTTCCCTGGGTTGTTTGGCAACAGGATGTGCTGTTCCCATTTGCACGGAAGAACATGCGAACCTACCTGGAGTCCCGCTGGGAAGACCCCGAGCTAAAGGCGATTGTCGCACAACTCCACACACAGGTTTGTCCACGGACTTTTTCTCACCAGGTTCATAGTTCATGCGGTGGCATCGCGACTGGGACAAACAAGAAGGAAGACACACTCACTGCGCTTCTTTTCTGTCCCTGTCAAGATGTTTAGTGAATCCAAGCCCAACAATGTGCTTTATCTCACAAGTTTACACGTGGCCACAGATCAGTCAGCTTGCAGCCTTTAGCCCAGTAGTGCAGGTAAGACCGATTTCAGAATGACATACTGGGAAGTTTTTTCAGTGAGCGAACTTCGGAAAAAAAGGACAGAGTAGACGGAAAGAGCGCTGCCTTCCAACTAGCTTTATTTCATGAAGTAGCAAAATATATATGTCAAAAAGGAGGATAAAAGCAGGAAGATAAAAGACAAGCCTAATCAATGTGTCGGTAGTCAAAGCACATGTGACGGTTCCTCGAAAAGGACAACACGAAGCGTGGCTGATCCCTCTGTCTAGACATCGGTATTACTAGAAAGTGAAACGTTCTTCACAGAGGAAGTCGAGCATTTATTGTGCATAGTTTCGCCACAAGAATGAAGGAATGAATGCTACAACGAATTGTGATGTGATGTGAAGAACGGCAAACAGCTCAAAACTTGTTTCGCCCACCTCAAACAGAAAGTATGCACGAGATGAGCACACAAAGGACGAGCGCGTACTTACAACTGTCACAGCTCGAAACCCAAAGTGTGCTGCTGCTCAAACA
This sequence comes from Rhipicephalus microplus, assembly GCF_043290135.1. Taxonomy (NCBI): domain Eukaryota; kingdom Metazoa; phylum Arthropoda; class Arachnida; order Ixodida; family Ixodidae; genus Rhipicephalus; species Rhipicephalus microplus. The sequence continues at coordinate 22,173,153 of NC_134705.1, read as the reverse complement.
GAAAGATGCATGAAACTAACGCTTAGGTATACACAGGATGAGCGCGAACTGTCACAATTCTTACTTTGTGTGAGCAGCGCTCTCATTTTGTAACCGTGGCCACGTCAGTGAGTGAAGTGACGTTTGTGCTCTCTTTAATCATTGTAACTTCAAAGCGAACTTGCAGTGGAAGCACAGGCAGTACAAAATGGCCGAACCACAAGATAAGCGCACGCCCACTGGCGACCCCCTGTGGATGCGTGCACATCGCAATGCATGAAGCTATGACCTTTCGAGCACGCCTAATGTGCACCCTTCGTGATATCTTGCTACTGATCACAAAAACGCACTAAAGTTGCTGAGCTCTGAGGACCACCAACGGTATATGGTGTATGCAAATGGCTCGCTGCTATGAAGTAAGACAGCATACATCCTGTGGGCCTGTTGGTTTCGCACCACATGCTGCAGAGCGATAGATCATAGGATTGTGGCCTGGCTATATAAATGTTTCTTCTCTTTTTGTTTCTTTGCATTTTGTTGGTATATATTCGCAACTTTCACCATCTAGAGAGGGCGCTGGTGCAAACCCAATATGGCTGTCGTTTGGGGGATTGTGCAGCTGGCGGACCGGCAGCCGCCACCGGTGTGCCCGTCACTTCGACCTGTGTAGTATTTTCGGCTGCAGCCACCATGTTTTCAAGGCTTTGCTGAGAAGGTCATTGACTCTAGCATGTAATACACCCCACACTGCTTGTATAGAAATGCGTGTGCGGCGTATATTGAACGAAAAGAAGTTTCGAACGCCGGGCACATCGTCTGCTGCAGTGTACAGCTTTGTGAATGCTGCTTGTGCTACAGCTGCAAAAGACCGAGCGGCAATGCTCGTGCAAAGCAGGAAACCTTGCCTTTGGCTGCATGGTGACTGCACAGCAGCATCCAACATATTTTGTGATTCTTCTAGCTCAGCAAGCAAACAACAAAGATTAAATCATTGCTACTACAACTCGCAGTAACTGTCCGACTTCACAATAACCGTTGTAGAAATTACCAGCAACAAAATATAAAACACCAGCGAGCGGCCAAAGTGGGGCAGACTGAACGATGGCATGGGCTGACTGCGTGGACATCCCCCAAACGAGAGTTACGACGGATGCCGCATGGCGACGCTATCATCTGTGTAAGTTGCGAATATTTTACCTCATTGTGATGACTGGTGGGTGTTTTCAAGTGCATCTTCAAAAAGTGCACGGAGCAAAAACAAAGAAACAGTAAAGTGCTTGCGCGGAGCCGCTCAAACAACGACCATGTCGAAGAGCGTTGGGCATGAGGACGCACAGCCCGATGGGAACAAAGTGAAAGAAAGGAAAAGAGAACCAATGGGCAATGATCACGGAGATTTCAGGAGCCAATGGCTGGACACCACGAAACATCAGCACAGCCAATCAGAACCGGACAAGTGGCCTAGAATTCAAGGAAAATCAGAGGCAGAAAACAGCAAGGAGAGTTTGAAGATGATGTGGCAAGAGGAAGGTCGTCACCGGACCGGGTATTGAAGACGGGCTGTCGGGTGTTCGAGCCGAGCCTCGAAGACTTCAACAGGCCAGGGCTTCCTGCCATCGCATTACTGCTTGAGAGGATCGTGGCCATCCTATCCTGAACTCCAGCACAGGGCCTGCGGACTTGAGTGCTGACAGGCGAGCAACAGTTGTCGAGCTACGGGCCCAAGCTTGGCATCTAGCAGCCTGGCCAGGTTGCCCCTGGTTTCTCGACACATCACCAGCAGCCAGTGTTTTATGATCACCAGCCAGCCCACGTCCTAAAGCCGGAGCCACCACATTCCGGTTCATTCATCGTCGCCGTTCCTTAACATGTTAACATGTTGGTGAGACTGCCTTGAATCTTGCCCTACTCTGCCTTTCACCCCTGTTCGAACTGGATAGCTTGGTTTAGTTAATCGACTTGTGATTTAGTTGTCGCTATGAGTGTTTAAGGGCGTGTAAGACACTTTTATTAAGTGTTTCGTTGTGTGGAGATTATCGTGTTTACTTTTTAATGAAACCCTTTGTTGGAGTTTTGTTAAAAACTAAGTGTCTTTGTACTTCATGAAGGCTCTCTGAGACTCGGACCTTGAGAGCTCATATCAACATAAAGAGAACCTGCATCACGGTCATGTCTGGGACGAAAATATGTCAGCAGAGCCGTGGTGGACCTCAAAACAGAACACTTTCGTGTTAAAAGGCCAGGACGTTTACCGGTCCTGAGCCCAGTTCACTACTCATCACTGAGGAAAAGAAGGAAAAATTAAACATTTTGGAACCATGGAACGGCTTTGAAGAGCAATGAGAGCACTGCTATAATTTCTTAAGGCTGTCAGACTGATTGTAATGTGACGTGCTGGCGAAAGATCGGCAGTGCTCCGGTGCGGTGTGGGACAGAAGATGACAATGTCCGTTGTGCTCGTGCGAAATGGCATAAACCTTGCGAGCGGTGGAGAGGAAGAGAATAAAAAAAAACCGCATGCAGAGAAGAGAGAAAAGGGACAAACGATGCTTGGCGTTCGATAGTCGGGTTGTTGGACCTGAGTGTCAATATCTGGGACGAGGCTCACGCGTTATTGCGACGAACTCAACGTGGCCGCTGATGTCGCCTGTCTGCAACTCTTCCTTTCACCAAGGTCAAGCCATCAGGGGCCCCTAAAAGCCAGCATGCGTCTCTCGTACCGGCGCCATGTCTCCTCGCTGCACTCTGCACGTTTGACTTCTCAACAGATGAGCTGGCATCAGCCTTCTGTTCAGACGTCACGCTTATCAGAGACTCATGTTAGCTCCTTTGGTTGTGTTTGCTAGTTTATTTTCCTGTTTTTATAAATTGTTGTTCGAACTGACAAACAGCCTAACCATTTTCTTGCGAACGCTTTCATTGCTGCCGTGACGAAGTCTGTCTGATCTAAATATCCTAAGAACCTCATCACACTGCTTCGTTCGAATGCTTTAATTATTCGAACGAATATTACAGTACTCGAATTCGCTGCAATTCGGGTGGAACAAATAAGTGTATATTAGTCTGTCTATAACTCCCTGTAAAAGTAGTTCATGGAAGTGGCGAGGTACTAAACCATGAAAGCATCTATCCTATACATTGTCACGTCGCAGAAACAGCAGAAGTCGGTTATAGGAGAGTTCACTTTAAAATAATATGCTAGGCACTCGCAAGGAGAACCGGGTAAGAACTTTGTCTTTCTTTATTGCTGCGCGAGCTCTTCTCTGCAGGTTGAATGTGGCATTTGCCTCCCTCCAGGAAGAGCATTGTCCCGATGCTCTGCTACAAAATACAAGGTGTATATAGTAGACGTATACTATAGTATACCTTATGCAATATGGCTTCATCTGCACAACATGTACGATTTCTGATTTCTGTTGGAGAGTTCACGAAGGACTGTCAGGGATGACCTCATAGTTCACATCACTTAGGTGTCGTACAACATTGTAGGGACCAAAGTACTTCTTCAGCAACTTTTTAGAAAGACCGCCTTGGCAAATAGGGCTCCAGACGCACACTCTTTCGCCTGGTTGATAAGTGACGTATCGGTGTCGCAGGCTATATCGTTGTGCGGGTAATTAACTCTGCTGCGGGGCGATTCCCACGTGTGCAAGCTGCCTCACCTCTTCAGCTCGTTGGGTAAAACCTTGAGCATCCATGTCTGTATTGTGACAGTCATACAGCAACATGTCATCAAGCATTGTCATCACTTAACGGCCATGAAGAAGACTGAATGGCATGCTTCAAGTAGTTCCCTGCTGCACCATATTATAGGCAAACGTCACGTATGATAGAACGTTGTCCCAATTTTATGATCCATATTGATGTACAGATAGGTCCACTGCTAAAGGGAAGGCTTCCGACTGCGCCATGTCCGGATTTCACTCTCTGACAAAAGCATAGTGACATAGATTTCCAGAAGACTGCTGCTAGTTGACTGTCCTGACTCCTTTTGATATCCTAGTGTCATGTACGAACTGCTTTTTTTTTTGCGTCGTACCTGCAGTTATGGGGCCTGCAATGTGACAGGTGCTCATTAGAATGTTCCCTTTAACAGTGGATGGTATTGCACATACTCAGCATATCGGCGATTATCTTGTTGAGGCGTTCTGTTAAGCCATTGGTTTGTGGGTGGTAGGAGGTAGTTTTTCGATCAGCTGTTCCATTGAGCTGTTCCACTGACTTTATGAGCACGGCCGTTAAAGCGGCACCTCTGTCTGTTATTATGATCCTAGGAGAACCATGCCTCAGAACGATATCTTCAAAGAAGAATCGTGCTGCTTGATAAAGCCTTTGTTTCTGCATAGCGAGTAAGATAATCGGTGGCGACAATTACACACTTGTTTCCAGCATGCGAAGTTGTAAATGGTCCAAGGAGGTGCATTCCACTTTGAGCAAAAGGCACGGTGAGCACTTGAACTTGTTGCAACAATCATGCTGGTTTTCAAGGCGACGATTTTTGTCGTTGGGGACAATCGAGGCACATGCAGACGTAATGTTTTACAGTGCCTGGAAGCTTCAGTCAGTAGTACTTTTGTTGGATTCTGGCCAATGTGGGCATGTATCCGAGATTGCCGGAGGATGGCTTATTGTGGCAAGCTCTCAGGATCTCCTCGCGAATGGATGTCAGGATGACAAATAAGTGGGTACCTCTGCTGGAGAAAAAGTTCTCATATAATCTAAAACCGCCATATGATTATGAGAGACACCGTAGTGGAGGGCTCCGGAAATTTTGACCACCTGGGGTTCTTTAACGTGCACCCAAATCTGAGCACACGGACCTACAGCATTTCAGCCTCCATCGGAAATGCAGCTGCCGCAGCCTTCTTTTGATATAGGAGGCCACTGTGCAAGCAAAATGACAGTGGGCTCCTCACAAATTTTTTAGGGACGTTTGTAGACTGGCCATTAAGAAAATATTCAAGGGGAGCAACTCGCTGTCTTCTTTCTCCTTAGACAAAATGGTGACCGTGTCGACTACTCCTGAAAACGCTATGTCATCCTCTTCTGGGCCATTTTCTCGCTTTATAGGTGACCTGGATAAGCAATCAGCATAGGAGTGCTGCTGTCCCAACTTATATTGTCCGTCATATCGAATTCTTGAAAGTGTAAGCTCCAGCACGCTAGCCCACCAGGTGAGTCCTTCAAGTTGGTCAGCCAGCAAAGGGAGTAGTGGTCGCTGACTACGTGAAAGGAACGGCTGTAAAGGTGCGGGCGAAACTTCATAACTGCCCGTACCCCAGCAAGACCTTTCTTTTCCATTATGGAATAATTGGATTTGGCACGGAAAAGCATTCTACTTGCATATGCGATCACTCGCTTGGCTGAGTCTTGCCTCTAGACGAGTACAGCGCCTAAACCTACATTACTGGCATCGATGTGGATCATGGAAGGAACATGCTCGTCAAAGTGAGCAAGCACAGGTGGTGTCTGCACGCGCTGTCGTAGATCGTAAAATGCTCCTTGTTCCTCTTTGCCCCATACAAAGGGAACATCTTCTCTTGCTATACGTATAAAAGCGACGCTATGTGCGAGAAATTGGCGATAAATCTGATGTAGTAAGTGCAAAGGCAAAGAAAAAGTCTTGCCACCTTCTTATTCGTTGACGCCGGAAATTTTCTGATGGCATCGATCTTATCGGGACCCGGGCGAACACCTTTATAGCTCACAACATGTACTAAGAACTGCAGTTCCTTGAAACTGAAATGACATTTCTCGGGTTTCAGCGTCAGGTCGGCCCCCGCAGGGGCGTCTGCTTACGCAGGCGTTTGGTGTGTAGTGACACTATGGACCCGATCTAACGGGGGGGGGGTTCGACCTCCTCTTACGCCTAGCCATGCGTGGCTGAGCAGTGTCTGGGGAAAAGGGGATCCTGGGGGCTGAGCCGATGCCGGGTGATTGGACCTTTAGGACCCCTGGCAGAGGCAACACACCCCTTTGGCCCTGGCTTCACGTAGACGGCACCTCTGGCCTGACCCACCGAGCGGAAATCGGCAGTCACCTTTTCCTGTCTCTTCCTCCTTGTCTTCGTCTTTCTCTCACACTTTTTATCTCTCCTGTCACCTTCTCTTTTTCGTTTACTTCCAAATTTTTTGGCGGCAAGGGTTAACCTTGTGTGGCTGCCCAGTCTTGGCTGTTCCATATTAGGTTATAGCAGCGCTGTACATTGCGTCGACAGAAGTTGTCCAGCATCTCCTGCCACGTCCCCTGGTTGGGCTCGGTGGTGGGCAGCTGGCACCGCTGCCGAACTTTATAGTCTATTTATGGCAAATGCTTACTGCCCCCCCCCCCTTCCTGATCGCTCCCTGAAAAGGTGGTGCACCGAAAACACCTTCATGCCCAATACACCAAAACCAACCTTTCTACAGTACCATGTTATTCACAGCCGGAACGAAAAGAAGACAGTACGTGCAATTTCACATTTTCTCGTGTCGAAAACTCTCGCCGTAGCAATAGGTCCAGGTTATAATATGACAAAGATGAAAAGTGGCGATCTCCTTCTGGAGGTTCATGACGAAACTCAATATGACAAACCATCCAGATTTGTAACATTTGGGGACATTCCTGTTTCAGTGGGCCCACACACAGGTCCATGAACACAGTCTGTGGGGTAATTTCTGATGATGATGTTATCTATCTGAGAGAAAGCGAACTATCAGAAAGATGGCAAGACCAAAACGTTGTGAAGGTACAGAGAAGAATAATCAAGCGTGACAACAAACAGACCCCCACAAAACACGTAACAGTTATCTTCGGAAGCAGTGACCTACCAGCATCAATTTAAACCAGCTATTGTAAGCTTAATGTAAGACCATACATTCCCTATCCTCGTCGAGTGTCAACGGTTTCGGGCATGGATCGCACAGTTCCAGAAGACGCGCCAATTGCACAAAGTGTGCATCCATGCAACACATATCGAACAACTTCACCTCAGAAACAACTCATTGTTCGAACTGTGAAGAAGATCACGCTGCCTATTCACGATCATACCCCACATGGAAAAAAAAAGAAAGAAATAGTAGAACTTGAGGTCAAATTTAATCTGTTATTCCAAGAAGCACGTCAACGGTTCGCACTACACAGGCAGTCTTATCCTTCCTTCGCCAATGTGACATGCCGGGGTGCCGCACCACACGTTTGTGCACCCGCAAATGTCACACAGAGTGTGGTAGCGGCAGTGCCACCAGCACCCCCTGCTGGAACAGCCTGTACTGCTCTGCCATCTGACAAACAGGGTTGGCAGACCCCCATGTTTGCTGGAACACGGACCACTGCAAGCACAGTTAGGTCCGAAAGTTCTGTGAGTGTGCCTGCTGAACAGGCACCATCCACCACCTCACTAGAGGTGATGGATACAACTCCCACTCCTCCGGCGCCTCAGACGCCGAAGGATAGGTGCAACTCCTCGGAGCGCGCCCAAGAAAGAGAAACCTCGAATCACAGGCCCCCAAAAGGCCCTATAACCTAACGCAACACTTACAGGGCCCCCAAACATGGTTACAGGACCCCGAAAGGCCCTTTAACCACACAACATTAAAATGGCAGAAATACTACAGTGGAACATCACAGGACTGCTGAGAAACCTCGACGACCTCCACGATATTTATTTATTTATTTATTAGAATACCCTCAGGGCCCGTAGGGCATTACAGAGGGGGTGGGTACAACATATATAACACACAAGAAAAAAAAAACAAAATAAAGAAACAAGTATCAGATGCGCAAATCAGGAAGGCAACATAAGTCAACTAAAAATGTATAAGAATTCAAGCACATACAAGACAAAGATAGATAATGAAAACTGCGTATAGTTACAAGCATTGCTGAGAAATTGCAGGAACTTTTACACAAACATACACCTAAGGTGCTGTGTGTACAAGAGACACATCTGAAACCTAAACACACCAACTTTTTACGTCATTACGTTATTTTTCGGAAGGACCAGAATGATGCCGTTGTGCTATCCGGTGGTGTTGACATTATAGTCAATCAAGGGATTGCATGCACACACCTATCACTGCAGACATCTCTTGAAGCGGTGGCTAATCGAGCAGTACTTTTGAATAAGCTCGTCACCATCTGCTCTCTCCACATATTTCTACAACAAAAGCATGAATTCCAGTCCCTCATAGACGAACTTCCAGAACTCTACCTTGTCCTAGGGGACTTTAATGCACATGGTAGCCTCTGGAGTGGCTCTCGCTGTGGTGCGCGAGGTCGCTTGTTCAAACAGTTCCTTTTTTCTTCCGGTGTGTGCCTCCTGAATCGAAAAGAGCCAACATAGTACAACATTGCTAACAATAAATACTCAATAACAGACCTTAGCATAACATCCCCATCTCTCCTGCCTCTACTTGAATGGTAAGTCATTATTAATCAATATGGTAGTGACCATTTTTCTATCGTTATCAGCATATCAATAACAAAGACAGGCCCTGCACAGGATCCCAGAGCGCTCACCGACAAAGGCGACACAGAAAAGTTTCAAAAAGTGACTAATAATTTGGACTGATATGGCGGCGTTAAACATAGAGGATGCTGTGTGCTACTTTATAGCTTTCTTGGTTGATAAAGCAACGAAATGTATTCCGCAAGCATGTGGGCCGTCAGACAAACGACGAGTCCCATGGTAGAATAACGAGTGCCATGATGTGTGAAAAAAACAAAACAAAATAAGGCATGGAAGTCGCTTAAAGACTCACCCACAGCCGAGAATCTTGTAAACTTTAAGAATGTTAAGTCGCAAGCAAGGAGGACGCGCCGACAGGCAAGAAAGGAAAGTCGGCACAAATTTTTATCAGGCATTAATTCATACACAGATAAGGCGAGAGTCTGGAACGTGGTTGGTAAGGTGGCAGGACGAAGAGCACATTCACTTCCTCTAGTGAACACACAAGGGGAAAGTTTGGAAGACCAGGCGAACACTTTTTGGGTGCTCTTGGAACAGGTCTCCCGCTCATCATACTATAGTGAAGCGTTCCGACGATACAAAACCAGAATAGAAAAACAGAGATTAGAGCGCAAACCCACAACACATGAGGCATACAGTGAATCTTTCTGTTTGACTGAACTACAAGGCTCACTTACCTGCTGCAATAAATCTACCCCAAGCCCGGACCGTGTTGCATATCAAATGTTAAAACACCTGCTCACTGAAACCCAGAAAGCTCTCCTCTCCCGGTGTAATACAATATTGTCTTCCGGCGAGCTACTCTCAGCCTGAAAGGAAGCTATCGTTATCCCAATTTTGAAATAAGGCAAGGAGCCGGCCTCGGTTTTCAGCTACAGGCCAATAGCATTAACCAGCTGTCTTTGAAAAAATGATTAACAGGCGCCTGATGCACTTCCTTGAAATTAATGGCGTACTTGACCCATACCAATTCGGGTTTCGAGAGCCTCGGTCCGCCACTGACCACCTTGTCCGTATCAAGGCGAAAATTCGCGACGCTTTTGTTCATAAGCAATTTTTTCTTTCTGTGTTTCTCGATATGGAAAAGGTGTATGACACTACATGGCACTTTGCCATATTGCGAGACCTGTCGCGTTTAGGTGTGCGGGGTAGAATGCTGTCAATCATCGAAAGCTACTTGTCCAACCGAACATTCCCTGTTCGAGTTGGCACTGTCTTATCTCAAATATTTGTTCAAGAAACAGGAGTGCCACAAGAAGGTGTATTGATCTGCACACTTTTCATAGTTAAAATGAATTCTCTGTGCCTGTCTCTCCCACGTAATATTTTTTATTGCATATATGTCGATAATGTACAGATTGGTTTCAAATCGTGCAATATCTCAGTGTACCAACGTCACGTTCAACTCGGGTTGAGCAAGGTATCTCAATGGGCAGATGAGAATGGTTTTATACTCAATGCGCAAAAGAGCACTTGTGTCTTGTTCAGCCGAAAGAGACGCCTCCATCTTGACCCCGACATTGACCTGCATGGTCAACCTCTGTCAGTGAGGACCGAGCACAAGTTTCTTGGTCTCATATTAGACACTAAACTAACCTTCATCCCACACATCAAGTATTTAAGGGACAGGTGCTTAAAGCAATGAAGATTTTGAAAGTGTTGTCACGCACTACATGGAGTAGTGACACGAAATGTCTAATGAATTTACATAAGAGCCTCATACGCACACGCCTAGATTACGATGCTATAATCTATCAGTCGGCAACACCATCAGTCTTGAAAATTCTCGACCCTGTCCGCCATCTACACATTCGCCTTTCTACGGGTGCTTTCCGAACTAGCCCTGTGGAGAGCCTGTACATGCATTCGAATGAATGGTCGCTCCACCTACAAAGATGTTTCCTGTCCTTTTTGTACTTTTTGAAGGTGAAGGCAAACAAGAAACACCCTTCCCATTTCACAATTAATAATTTGTCTTGTTCTAGCTTGTCCTACAACTGTCCTTCGTTTAGGCAGCACTACGCGCTCCGTGTAAGGGGCCTGGCCGAAGAAACAGGCGTGCCTCTTCTTTAACACAGTTTAATCTACTCCTGCAACATATCTGCCACCGTGGCAGTGGCAGCTTATAGACTGTGATGTCTCTTTTGTTGAAGTCACAAAGCACGCACCCCTTGCACACATACATACATACTTCCTAGAACTGCAACATAAATACACGTGCCCTGAGTTCTTTACCGATGTGTCAAAGTCCAACACTTCTGTGTCATATGCAGCGGTAGGCCAATCCTTTTCCGAGGCCGGCGTTCTTCATCCTGATGCAAGCATTTTCACAAAAGAAGCTTACGCAATACTGGCGGTCGTAAAACACATCGAAACGATAAAATTACAAAAGGCAGTAATATACACAGATTCCCTAAGCGTGGTCAAAGCCCTGAAAACTTCTAAGAAACACAAGAACCCCGTGCTGCTGTCACTTTACTCACTTCTGTGCACACTGTACACATCAAAACAGCATGTCGTTGTCTGCTGGGTTCCAGGGCACCATGATATACACACTCCACACACTCATATCTCCTATCTACCGGCAATCCACCATATTGTGACAGATGTGGCGAACCACTTACGGTTCTCCACATCCTCGTTGAGTGCAATGAGCTAGATGCTCAAAGAAAAAAGCACTTTTTACTGCCATACCGGCAGCAGCTCCCACTACACCCTGGGATGCTTATCGGTAGGGATCCGCTTTTTAAACTGCAATCACTTTTCACGTCTTTAAAAGATGTTCATAGCTTTCACCCGATATTTCGAGGTTCTCCGTAGCACGACCTCTGTACCGTGGTCATGGCTGCAGTGACTACATCTCTATCGTGGTTTTATTATCATGTCATTCTGCCATCCACTTTCAGTGCACATATCTCACGCCACTGTCATGATTTTATTACTTCCATGTTTTTACCCGCGTTAGCGCGAGGACATTACGGCCCCTTTACAGCCACGCATCATACCATTGTTCACATACCGTAATTACTCGAATCTAACGCGCACCCTTTTTTCGGTTAAGCGAGTTCATAAATCGCATGCTCGTTAGAATCGAGTACGAACAAAAAAAATTACGGTCAATCTATTGCCATCGGCAAATCCAAAATGGCCGCCCCCTACGTGCGTCGGCTGGCGCGTCGGCCATTTCTGCCTATGTGTTTCCCATGTGCAGCACTTCGTACGTGTGCTGAGGAGTTCGTCATCTAGTAGTGCATTAGCATCAACGGCGTGGAAGGGCCGACTCCAAAAACTCGAGTGCACCACGATGCCGCTTTTAAAAGAAAAGTCATCGCGTGTGCAGAAACGGACGGAAATCGGGCCGCATCGCGGTCGTTCGGAGTTCCCGAAACGTGCGTGCGGTACCGGCGGAAACAAAAGCAGAAGATTGTCGACAGCAAAGCTTCACGCAAAGGCTTCAGTGGACCACAGCAGGGTCGGTTTCCCCAAATTAAAGAGCTGCTCGGCGAGTATGTGCTTGAGCAGCGAGCAGCACAGCGGCCCGTAACCACAGAACTGCTCCAAGTGCGGGCTATGCAATTAGTCTTAGGAAAAGGTCTAATGCGGAGCCAGTTTAAAGCGAGCAGGTGCTGGCTAACTAACTTTATGAAGAGGAAAGGCTTTTCCCTCTGGAGGGGAACATGCATATGCGAAAAGTTTTGTGGAGGAGTACGATGAAAAGCTTCACAGTTTTCAGAGGTTCATCCTAAACTTGCGGCACAACAACGGCTACCTGCTTGGGCAAATCGGGAATGCCGATCAGGCGCCTCTTTACTTCGACATGCCTGGCACCACAACCGTCGAGAAGAAGGGGGCGAAGCAAGTTCGCGTGCTGACATTGGTCCACGGTAAAACTACAGTGACGGCAATGCTCTGTTACACGTCATATGGGCACGAGCTTCGCCCGTACCTCATATTTAAATGGAAGACGCTCCCGAAAGGAGTCGTTTTTTCGAGTGGTGTGATCGTGCGGGCCAGCGAGAAAAATGGGTGCGCGTTGCAATCGATGTCTTACTTTTTTTTTTTTTTTCGGGCTGAAAATCGGGTGCAGGGACATAATTGCAGGACACATCTTTGAAATCGTCGTTGAACAAAGCGACTGCGGCTTGGAATACATCAGACGACGCAGGCATCTCTGACACATTGGCGGAACTCAATGTCTTATAGAGTTTCAGGCCGGCATAGTCCAATGCATTAAGCAGCAGGGCCTTCTGCCGCTCTGACTTGTGGGCGTCATCCCCGACCGCATCCACGTACGCTTCGAAAATTAGCTTCCAATCAGCCCAAAAGATCGTCGAATCCCACGTGTAGAAAGAAAAAGTGGTGGAAGTATCGAAGATGCCATCGCAACCAGAAAACTCTAGACCAATAAAAAAAAAGAAACCGAACACAAAAGGAGAAATGCCAGCGTGAAAAAGAGAAAGAGGAAGGTCCGCATTGTCGAGGGCAAGAACGAACGATGTAATGCGGCCGCCCAGCAGAACAAAAAAGTGATGGCGGGAAAGCGCCGAAGTAGCGTTGCAGCAGAACCAGGAAAGCGAGGCGGACAGAAGAATGGAAGAAAAGAGACTATGAAAGAAGCTGTCCGTACTTCACCTCAAGGAACGAAAAGCTCCAGCACGTCGCCACTGACTGCGGCAGCCACCCTTAACTTCGGCGCGAAGTTGAAGAAGCACGTCCGCTGAGAACGAAAATTCGTCACCAACTGTTTTGTTTCCACATATGTACATATAGTACATAACACTACCGCACGAGGCGTCGCATAACATTTGAAACAAAAACCGAAACTGATCGAAACAGCATAACACAACACCATCCTGAGGGACGCCTCGAGGACAACTGAAATGTGCAGAGGTGTTCCCAGCCTCCGTACTCACCAAAATAAGAAAATGACGGGCTTGCACGGAAGGCGCAGCACAGTCACAGCGAAAGTTAGAAGAGTAGCCTTTCAGAGCCTTTTCTAAGCACTCATTGGGTAACTGCTGCAAGCACACTTGCTGGGCACCCACTGCAGCATTATTAATAATAAGTGCTGGGTAGTAGACCAGCAATCGCTATGCTTTTTTTTCATCATTCTTTTGACAAACGTATCCCTTAAACACTTGCAAGGAATTTTGTGTCACTTGTTCATGCAGTGGCTGACGACAGTGAGGAATTATGCCAGAAGTTAGTATGCACGACAGTTAATAGGTGATCAAAAAACGCCAGGCCTGCACGGAAGGCGCAGTACAGCCACATCGAAAGCTAGAATAGCGGCCTTTCAGAACCTTTTCTAAACACCCATTGGGTAACTGCTGCTAGCACACTTGCTTGATGCCCACTACAACATTAATAATAAAAATTTTTGTGTAGTAGGCCGGCATTTGCTATGCTATTTTTCATCATTCTTCTGAGAAGCGTGATTTCTGCTAAACTATTGCAAAGAATTTGTTGCCAATTGTTCATGTAGTGGCTGAGGACTATGAGGAATTACGCTAGAAGTGGATATGCACCACAGTTAACAGCTGAAAAAAAAACAAAAAAAAACAAGCCTTTGTGAAGAATTTCATGCCAATTGTTCATACAGTGGCTGACAGCGATAAGGACTTGTGCCTGAAGTGGGTAGGTGCCACAGTTAATAGCTGAACAAAAACAAGCTATTGTAATGAGTTAGAGCATTGGATGACCCACTTGTTATGCTATTTGCATTGTGCGACGACTGCTTATTCTTTCGCTGTTTCAAAAAGCTTTATAAGTCGTATTAACGTGATTGCTTTCCCAACAACAAGCCTGCCTAAGGCAAGTTTGCGAACAAGTCTCAAGCACTGACATAGCTCAGTGGTCGAATACTGGGCTGGCACCCAGTGGACCCGGGTTCGAGCCTCACTGTGTCATTGGCACTAGGTTTTTCTTTATAATTTTGCACAATATAGTTACAGACACCGGCGGAAGCAGACAACTAAGGCACTGCACGAGACCTGAGTTGGGATGTCATAACAGCTTTCGCCGTAAAAACACCAGGGCTGCATGAAAGGCACAGCACAGTCACAGTGAAAGCTAGAAGAGCAGCCTTTCAGAGCTTTCTCTGAACCCTGATTGGTTAACTGCTGCAAGTGCACTTGTTATTTCTATAAATGGATCATGCATGCTTTCCAGAGAAAAACAAGCATACTTGTTTTCAAGTGTTGTGAAAAATAATTCATTAAATCTTGATGCCAAATCTGGCATGCAATGGCAGAGCACCTGTGGTTAAGTTTGCCCATGTTTCACTTTTGCTGCCTCGTCACAAAACTTTTTGCAATAAAGTTTGTGTACAAGGAAATTAAGCGAGTTTAAATTCAATATTAGTGCATATTACTTTGTTTTACACTCGCAAAAGAAGCGTTACAAATCTCAAGAACGTATTCCATCCGAAGCAGATCCGAAGCCTGTGCTTCCCATAATGCTCATGGGGGTACAAGCCTCGCTGAAGTAGCCTGCGTAGACACTAGCACCAGATTCCTCTCTAGGTATTACTAAATGAAACTCTATTTGGCTAAGGCTTTGATTGGTGAGCTCTCAATGGGGTATGACCGCAAACCTCATACCGCCCTCCTTAACTGTGATAAATGCTTACGGCCCCGCCGCGGTGGTCTAGTGGCTAAGGTGCTCGGCTGCTGACCCGCAGGTCGCGGGTTCAAATCCCGGCTGCGGCGGCTGCATTTCCGATGGAGGCGGAAATGTTGTAGGCCCGTGTGCTCAGATTTGGGTGCACGTTAAAGAACCCCAGGTGGTCGAAATTTCCGGAGCCCTCCACTACGGCGTCTCTCATAATCATATGGTGGTTTTGGGACGTTAAACCCCACAAATCAATCAATAAATGCTTACGAGGGTCGAGCGGCTTGCAAAAAGTAATCCAGCGTTGGGATTCTAGCTTGGACAACCGACGTTGGGTCTTGTACATACGTGTAGCAGTCCCCACATCTTCTATGTCCTTCGTGCACCGGTATCTGCTTTCAGCTTGTCATCGTAAGGCTCTAAGCCTCTCCAGCTCTATGTCGATGTTCGTGATTTATACAGAGCATGGGATCGTACACACAGTCTCTTGTACAGTGCTCTTGATAGTCTCTTGTAAGTCTGATATGTGTTCTTGGCATTGATATGTGTTCTTGGCATTGATATGTGTTCTTGGCATTGATATGTGTTCTTGGCATTGGTCTTCCATAGAAGATTTAAATTTCTTCCAGTCGACTTTTCTAACCATGTCACTAACTTGAAGAGGGGAAAATCTTCTGATCTTGTCGTATGTTAAATTATGACCACTCTCATGCGATGCTATATTTGTGAACCATTCAGCATGATTCACTAGACTTCGCGAAAGATAAGCCAAGTTGAGACAGGTGCTGTATGTAGAGCCACGTAAAAATGTAGGACTGCCATCGTTCAGTGACCAAAATTCATTGTCGGAGGCAAAAGACACCGAGTTTCTGCCCTTCTTGTTGGTCTTCTGACTTCCCCATAATGTGTGAGCGTTAAAATTCCTGATGATAACACACGGGTCAAGAGTTGATGCTATAATGTCTCGTAGTCTTTCGTGATTGAACCGAATTGATGGTGATAGATATGCGCCAACCACAGTGATGATAAGCCTCTTGTTTTTCACTCTTAAGCCTATGTATTGACTTCTGTCATGAGGTGGTACAGGTTGAAGGATGTAAGTGAAGTCTCGGTGAATGAACACCAGAACTTTGCTGCTTTTAGTAACAGTAGATGACATAAAAGGTTCATATTCCGAGAGTTTTATTGCACTCAATAAGTTCAGATCACAAATGACGATTACAGGAAACATATTGACGTACACAAATCGATGAAAATCAGCTATGCACGGTCTAAGTTCCTTGGCATTCCACTGGAGTATTGCTACTTTACGAACCTCATCTCTGAAAGACAGTGGTGGGTTAGCCATGGTCTACTTTAGGGCTGCTAGCTTTGGACTCAGCACGTCCAGTACTTGAAATGCACTTTTGGCTGATGGTGTATTCATGTTACTTACCGACACGCGAATGGCGTTCACTAATGATCGCAGCATCACCATCACGTGATGATCTGTCTTCCTGCTCGTTGCAGCATTTTGTGCTTGTTCTTGAGGTGACTTCTGTTTAGGCTCAACAGATTGTGTAGGCTGAAGGGGTGGTCATTGCTTTGGTGAGAAAGATCTCCCGTTTCTTTTTTCCAGTGCAAATGTTTGGCATGCTAGGAGCCGCGCCTGTCGATTTTACTTGAGATTCTGACTTTCTCGTTAGACTTGGCGCTGTCCTTCATAAGGACCTTTAACGATGATGGCGTCTTCGCCTTACTTTTTACACGGCTTCTGTGTGAATCGAGTTGTCTCACACTATTTGTCTTAGAATATAAATCTCCTTCTTAATCTGAGAACAGTCCTTGGAGGAAGCACTGTGAGCACCGTGGTAGGTGAGGCACTTCAACATAGTTGCATTAAAGTTGTCTTCTGAGTGGTGTCCAGCGCATCGGAGCACCCTGCGAAACTTCTGCAAACGCCCTTCACGTGGCCGATCTTCTGGCAGTTGAAACACTACATAGGCCTCGGAATAAATGGGCGAACCTGGTGACGAAAATGGCCAACCTTCACGTAAGAGGGAAGGCAGTCATCCTTGAATGTTATTCGCACACAACGCGAGTTGCCTAAGCGACCTGCACGTACAATGATGTTGTTTTCACTCACTGGTTTTATCAGTACAGGAAAATCTTCATTGGCAATTTCAGTGTCTATATCATAAATAACTCCTGTTATTGTGTCACCATTTGCTGGTATGATGGACCGAACTTTGATGTTTTCCAGCTTCAACACACGCTGTAGCGTGTTCAGGGCACTCGGATTCATCATGTCAATTGCCTAAATATTTTTTCTCTTGTTTATTCATATGTCCTTAATCTCATTAGGCACAGTGTTTTCAAGATACAAGGACAAGGACAGTGCTTGCCTGTTGAGGACACGTTGATTGTCAGTAGCCATCTGTGGCACAAACAAAAAGGAGTGAGGCCATCCCTGAGACACAGTGGCTTTACTTTATGCCGATGATGCGTTGATGATTCTTCAACAAAGTGCTTGATTGGGCTGGTTGGTGCTGCATGGTAGACGAAGAATGAAACAGCACTGAAGACTGGATGAGAAGAGGACACAAACATGGTGCTAAACTAACTATCAATGTTTATTACAAACCAACTGCAATATACATATAGGAAACAGAATCTGCACATAACTACGCAACATAAGCAGAATTGCATATACATGTGCTATACAGCGAACATTATTAAGAACCAGTCACATCAGTGGACCCCAGATACCTAATTTCACAGCTATGAAGAAAAATTGAGGGTACACAGGAAGCACCAAGTTGTCGAATGTGGAAGGCTACGCTAATCACCCACTCTCACAGATTTTTCTACCGCCCCATGACCACACACTTATCAAGAATTGGCCGACAAGCACATTTTTTACGATGGTTCGCCAAGTGGCTGGGTATGGAGGCTTTTAGAGAGTAAGCATGTTTCCTTGCGGTAGAGCACAGGTTCAAAGCCGTCTTCCCAAGACTCATCCCCTGATGTGGAGTACAGCTTGGTGTCCTCGCTTTCACTGGCTGCATTACCACGCTTTCTTGAAGCAATGCCCATAGATGAACCGGTACCGGGTGGGATCTCTGGGAATTGTACATGCATCACTGCGATGTAGGAGGTGGGAGACCCCGCTGTTGCAGCATGGAACGCAGAAATTTTATCGTGCTCAAAAAAAAAAATCATGCAGGTATATGTGAATGTGAGAACTACTTATGAGGCATTATATTTTCCTAAAAATATTTTGTGTTGCCTAGAGGGCACTTCAAATTTTGGGCACTAGAAGGTGTTAGAAGGTAGAAACATTGTGTTTAATCTGTCACCAAATAGGCCGGTGCGATAGTTGAGCAGAAGCTTCCAGATCTATATTATGCAGATGATATTGTCCTATTTGTGGACAGTCAAGACGATATACAGCGGCTAGTAGATTGTTGTGTTTTGTTTTTCAGTGTGTACAAACTACTGTACAGTCATAGCTTTATATACCATGCCCGTATTTTCCAGTGTATAAGACGCACCTTTGTATAAGATGCAACCCCCTCTTTTCGCAAGTTTCCATGCAAAAATTGATATATAAGACGCACTGGTGTATAAGACACACCTGCAATTACTTGCTTTCGGCAAAGAAACTTCAAAACGTGCGGTCGAGCGAGCATTGTAAAATGCCATACTTACATTTCTGAGCGCTGGTCCTTAAGAAAACTTATACGACACCAAACTTAAGAGAAAAAAGTAATGCACACTCACTGAAGCATCCTGTATGATTGCAGGAAAAACACTTTATTCTTTGAAGCCCTCAAAGTCCTCCTCTTCCTACGCGCTTTGGAAAAGCTCAGCGAGCTCTCACGGGAGCGACACTGGGATCTACTCTGCGTCTTCGGAATTGCTGCTGCTGCTGCCATCATTGAGGTGAGGGGCCCAGGATGCTAGCAGGCCTGCCTTTCAGAACCCTGCATTTACAGTGGCCTGTGACACTGCCCACCACGCTTCGCGCACCCACTTTGCGACTTCACAAAACAAAGCAAGCCTCGTGCGTCTAGTCGCAGTGTAGCCGTGCTCGTCGTCGGACATCCACGACTCTCACAGGTGCTGCAGATTAGCCTTAAAACTGCGGTTCACTGAAATGTCCAGCGGCTGAAGCATTTCCATCATCCCGCCTGGGGTAACGGAAGCCGTGCAGTTCTTCGCATTGATGCGTTTCAACGTCAGCTCCGTTACATGCGCCCACCTACTATCCAAGGCCAGGAGCCCTTTATTTGCAGTCAAGAAACCATTTAGTCACTTAGTAAAGCATTTCTTGAGCCACTTTCTCATTATTTCTTCAATTTAGTAAAGCATTTCTAATTTAGTAAAGCAATTAGTAAAGCATTTCTTGAGCCACTTTCTCATTATTTCTTCGTTCATCCAGCCTTTCACGTTCGTTTCTATGGCGACGCCAGACGGGAAGGCCTCTTTCGGCATTGTCTTCCGCTTAAATATTAGCATTGGCGGAAGTTCTTGCCTGTCAGCGCAACACGCCAGCGCAACCGTGAAGTGTCCTTTTTCATTGCCGGCAGTCTTGATGGTGGCGACCTTGTCACCTTTCGGTGCCACACTCCTCTTCATTGGGATGTCAAACGTTAGTGGCACCTCGTCCATATTTATTATATGGCTGCCGTTTATGCCATCGTCTTCATGGCGTTCTTTATGAAAGTCTGGAACCTCTCAAGCTTGTGCTTGAAGTCAGCTGGCAGATTTTGGCACTTGCTTGTGCGGGTCCTTATCGCCAGCTCATTGTGGCGCATAAATCTTGAGCACCAGGATGACGTGCCAACGAAGTCAACGGCGCCCATCTCCTTCGCTAGCGCCTGCACTTTTAGACGCAGCTGCACTGTCGACTTCGCCATACCTTGAGCGCGCTGCTTCAGTATCCAGTATCCATGTGTGCAGACGTCCATCAAGAACTGGCCATCGTGCCTTCTTACCACGGTCAGCTTTCTTGTCGCTCTTCATGGCCTTAAGCTTGCCAGTAGTCTGTTGCCGTCACGGATCATGTTTTCAATTACGTCGAAATGACGCCCGGTTCCCATACTCTTCAGCATACTTCCCAGCGATAAGCTTAAACTTTGCCGTGTAACTTTTCTGCATAGCCGGCATACTGCAGGTGAAAATAAGAAAGGCACAGACCAACCGAACGAATGAAATTGCAAATGGCAACTGGCCCACTGGCTGAACAACAGCATGCAACAGTGGCCGAAGCCGAGCCGAACTTCGATTGGGTTGGATTGGCGCACCTATTGCTATCTTACACTGATTTCACAGCCTCCGAAACTCGTGCAGTTTCCGTGAGCTGAAAACTCGCATGGTGACTATATGTATTTTTGTTTTTGTTGGGGAATTGTAATATCGGCGCGTGGAGTCTTCGTTCTTATATTTATGATGCATTCGCATAGTGTTGCTCTAGTCGTTTATGAAAAAGGCTAATCAGTATCAATGCGAGTTTCTCCCAAACGAATTACAAAAAGAAGTATGTATAAAATGCACCGTTGTATAAGATGCACCTCCGAGAATTTTGGGAAAAAAACGCGTCTTAAACACCGGAAAATTTGGTATGTGGAAGGAAAGGCAAGATACTACGACTAGGATTTAGTGCATAAAAATGTGGATTGATGGTATTCAATGGTCACGAAGACCAGGTGGTTTCAATGTAGAGCCAACAAATACCAATTGTAAGCGAGTGCAAGTACCTCAAAGTATGAGTAAATGAGGGAGATATATATATATATGGAGGTACAGGAAGAAACACTGGCAGCAAAGGGAAAACAGAATACTACAATAATGAAGCACAGAGTGTTATGGGGATACAATAGGCACGAAGTGCTTCACAGTCAGTGCAAAAGAGTAATGGTTCTAGGGCTTACATTTCGGAACTAAGTGGTGTGCATGAAGTCGGAGGTGCCATCGGGAATGGACGTAAATTGAAGGACTGTGGGACGCCTCGCGTTGGGTGCTCACGGGAAGACATCAAATGAGGTGGTAAAGGCTGATATGGGACGGACAGGCTTTGAACTAAGAGAAGCTCAGAGCAAAATGAGATTTGAAGAGAGGCTCAGGAAAATGAAGAAGAGTAGATGGGTAGAGAAGGCGTTCAGGTAGTTGTATAGAAGAAATGTGGACACAAAGGGGAGAAAAAGAACTTGGAGGCTTAACAGTAAATGTACGGCTGGCAGTGTGGGTGATATGGAAACAAAGAACATGAAGCAAAAAGTCGGAGAGGATCTATTCAATGACAGCGATGCAAATGAAGCCGGCTCTCAGTAACTACCGAAAGGGCAAAATTGAAATGAGAGACTGTTTTTATGATAACTTAAGGGGAAACGCTGTACTCATTGAAGTGAGGTCGGGTTGGCTTAGAATGCATAGTCAGAATGCGAGATTCAATAAAGAGGAAAAACAATGTACATGTTGTGGAGGAGTCAACAAAATTATGGAACATGTGCTGATTGAATGTGACAGTGTACACATGTGGGGTTACAAGCCTACGTGAGGCCTTGGGTTTTAGGGACAAACATAAAAAGCTGAACACATTTGCTGCGATGGAAGCAAGAGGCGATTAGAGTATTGGTGGCAGAAAAGTAGAGGTAAAGGACAGAAATAAGTTCCCCGTCCATCTCCCTGCTTTAAAAGGCAGGGAGATGGACGGGAATTTATAGCTTTTTTATTATAATAAGATCGCTTTAATTGAAGTAAATAGAGCATTAGGTTAATAAAAGAAACTTTTCTTTTTTTTTTCGAGCCTGGTGGCACACATGTCACCACTTCATTATGAAGGGGAAGCTCGTAGCATCCCATGTGAAACTGTGAAGTGCTTTATAATTTTGGTAATATTACTGGTTCCAGCAGTTACTACAAAACAATTTTTTCTTTAATCTTAAGGCATTACTTACCAGGATGTTTCTCAGTCTGGAAAACCTGAAAAAGTCAGGGAATTCAGACCCTTTGGGAAAAGTCGGGGAATTTATAAAAAACCTAGCCAGGTCCTGCAAACTGATCGTAGTCTGTGTGTCCATCACAAAAATAAGCATTACCATTGATCAAAGCTTTCAAAAGTCGCTCCTTCAGCTGACTACGGTAAACGGCTAGGAGAGATGGGAAAAAAAGGTTGTACATAACTGTCGCTTCTTAGTGCAAACCCGAAAGGATACACCAACCAAAAGAACACAAAGTTTACTGACATTTCAGCATCTCGTGTGGGAGCCTTGTTTGCAACAAAAGCCATAATAAAGGCACAGCGTATTTAAAGGGACACTAAAAAGCAAAGCTATTTTTGGTGTATTGGTGAAGCACAATTTTACAATCTTTTAGAGATTGTGAAATTGTCCTTCACCATTCTTATCGCGACAGGACCTTTGGTAAGCAAGAAAGCGCACAAAAAAAATGCGGGCGTACGTGCCAACTTCAGATTCCTGTACCAAACATTGTGAAGATATATATTTTTAGGCATCTACTGGATCCTACACAACTTGCACTTAATAAAAATAAAGTACATTGTCATCTGTAGGTGCCATAGATGTAACATACAAAGTTCCAGAAATTTTTCTCAAGCTAAATACAAAAAGTGCACTCTTCAGCCCAAAATTAAAGTGCAGATTTTAGCCCAAAATTGAAAAATAAAACTTCAACCTTTATATTCTCTTTATGATATTGAAACGTAAGGCATTCAAGTTCTCAGAGTGCATTTTGTCGATCTAAATCAAGTTACTGTTTTTCTTTAGTGTCCTTTAAGTAAGCCCAAGTTTCTAACATAAGTCCCGAGAGAACATTGTCGGAAGCTCCTATTCAGCCTATGTGCAGGGATTCCACGTGCAGGCATGGTGCTAGCTTCTCATTTTTTTTTTTTCTTGCCAGAACATGTGCGCTTGGCGAGTCAATTTGATGGCTTGTAGGTTCCACATGTTCAGCAAGGGCATTCAAGGTCATGCGTCGTTTCGTCGCATGCTCAACGATCTCTTCTTGAAATCATCGGTCATACTGGTTGTCACAATCCTGGGAGCCTGTGGAGTAGACAAGACTGGGGAAATTTCTGCTTAGCTACTTATCCTTCATGTTCACTATCTTAGCTCCCATATTGGTACATGAACTATTTGGATGTCTGTTGTTTCTACCTACCACGCAGCATATCTGACTTTTGAACCACAGCATTACTCATGTAGGTAAATTTGCTGTCTTGGCCACGATTTTGGCTTGACTTGAAGGCCTGGTTTTGCTAGAACTGCCATCAGCAGAGGCTTGCCAGAGGCTCGCTTATCATTGTTATTATTATTATTACTAGTTTTATTATTGATGATGCAATGACAAACGTCCCCAGCTACAAGAGTAGCAATTTCAAGGGTAGCATTGGATAATTTCAGCTAAATTTTTTATTTGAGTTTCTTGAGACGGTGTTCTTGAATCTTTGATTAATTTTCAGTATCACACCCACATAAGAGTACATAAACAAAGGTCACACATTTCCATTTGTGATTCAGCTATGAAATTGAGCTAGCTGTTTCGACATGACACATCCCGTCTTGCCATCATATTTTTGAAATGTCACCTCTTTAAGCGATACCTCCAGTTTTCATTGCAGGCATCTGAGAACATCTATCATGCTCTAAGCATCAAAGTCCATAGAAATAAAACACCAACACACATCTGCTTGTCATGAAAAAAAAAAAAAAGAGCATTTTGCAGCACGGCTCCATTACTGCGACATTGTCGTTAGTCGTTGTCATGGCAAAGGGCATGAAATACGCAAGTTGTAGTGAATACAGTAGTCCATGTCAATCTAATTAAATCCAATCCACATTCTGAGCAGCCTGGGTCGTAGCCATTATTGTGAACTACAATATACTCCAGTAGTCGAACCGACCAGGCTCCCCTGTTCTCATTTTACCTTGATGCCGCGACAAGGCGCCACTTCTGAGTTTCGTAGTACTTTCGGCAGTGTCGCCGGACCACCCTGGGCTCCTTTAAACTTGCAGCTGTAGTTAATTTTAACTCCTGAGTTTGCTTCCTGGTTCTTCCAAACATCAAACAGCCAACTTGCTCACTGCCGGGCTCATATATTTTATTTTGGCCGGATATACTTTTATATATTTACCGCACATGCTCAAAACATTCTGAGCGCATGTGGTCAATATGCTTACTCATTTTGTATTAGTGCCTGACTTTAATTTTTTTTTTTTCGCTCAAGGGTTTCTTTTTTATGTACAGTTTTTCCAAGCAGACGTCACAGTCATGGAATTCGCTTTTGCAGCGAAAGCTGTAATGAGATCACAACTCGGGTCACGCGCCACCGTAGTTGTCCGTCGCCGCCTCTGCCACCACCGGTGTCTGTAACCATATTGCACGAAATTAGAAAAAAGAAGCCTACCGCCAATCACACAGTAGAACTTGAAACTGGGTCCACTGCGTGCCAGCCCAGTATTCTACCACTGAGCCACGCCACTGCTTGTGACTATTGGCAAACTTGCCTTTGGCAGGGTTGATGTAGGAAAAGCAATGGCACATAACCACTTCAGCCATAATTCTTTATCGTCGTCAGCGACTGAATGAACAATTAGCACAAAATTTCTTGCAAGTGTTTAGCAGATCTGATGTTTCTGAGAAGAATGACGAAAAATAGCACAGTGAATGCCGGCCTTCTACCAAGAACTTTATTAATAATGCCATAGTGGGTATCAAGCAAGTGTGCTTGCAGTAGTTACCCATTGAGTGTTTAGAAAAGGCTCTAAAAGGCCACTCTTCTAGCTCTCGCTGTGACTGTGCTATGCCTTACGCGAAGGCCTGGTGCCTTTAATCGTCATCGAAAACCTGAAAAAGTAAGGGGAATTGGAAAAACGTCAAAATGGTAGACACCCTGCTTTTTCATGACTATAAGCTAATTTGTGTCTCAATTTCCTTTATTTTTTGCCTTGGAAAAAAGTTGCAATATGCAGCATGTTTCACATTTTTTACATATAACATATGGCTGACTTGCATTTTAATTATCTGCAGCGTTATCGACAATGTTACGATACACTTAATGTGCATGTGAAACATTAACACTCATGTAACTTAAGAATATTTTAGTGTCTCTATTTTTGCATACATGTGTTCCTGTAAATGTATTTCGGGATATATACTTTTGTCATCTTTTTGCAAAATTATCTTCGTAACATCACAATTTGTCTTCTACAACGATTTCTCAGTATTTGTATTTTTAGGCTTCCAGCATGTATTTTTTGATATTTCTACTTTCGGAATACTTGTATGAATGTCTCTGCCCAGCTCTTATTTATGCGCATTCATAGAGACACTCTATTGTCTCGGAGTTACACAGGAACAGCATTCGTGATCGTGGTTCTTGTGAAGAACAATTTGCTCTGCTTGAATGGTATTCTATGCGACACTCACAAGGAAGAAACAAACATGAGAATTATTTCGTCTGTCTCTTCATGTGTCTGCGCTTGAACAGGGAGCAAAAAACAAGCCCAGCCGAACGAACCTGAGTTTGTGTTTGCACATATAGTTTTTGAAAAGCGTCTGTGTATTAATTAAAATGATTTGATCCATTCTTTCAGTTGTTTGTCTCTCACTGTCTCATTCTTTTTTGTGTGTGTGTGCGCACGGCATCGGCTGTGCAGAGCCGCTCATACGTTCCGAGTATCCACACGCAGTTCTAAAAACTTTCTCACTGTCAGGCTTGTTCCTAAAATCTCACGTCTTGTAGCTTTCAAGAAAAAACAATTCTTTTTTTGTTAACTCAGTGTACAATTTACGCAACCAGGGGTCTAGCATCAATGTTAAACATATCGCACTCATCATTTGAAAGTGCGCCAAACAAGTGCACACCGTGGCGCGCTTAAGGAGGCGCCGCAGCGCTGCCTAAAGGTTTCCGTGCAAATGGCCTCACCTGGAGATACCCCCTTGTCCCTCTACCCTTATCTAGTTCACTATAGTACGAGGTTCGATTCCCAGGGCCAACTGGAAACCCACCATTTTTTCTAATGGGAAGAGAAGTACACCAGCCGGGCGCATGGTTGTTCACGTGTACTCATATTGAAAGGCAACACCATAAGGCCGCTGGGTGCACCTTAATCCACCACAACTTTGGTGAAATAGTTTAACATCTGGCCGTAGGCACAGAATCGCTGCTGTCGAGAACCTACCGGTGAAATGGATTCAAGCGCACTTCTGGCCTGAGGCTCAGCAGAACAAAGTGTGGTCACTCGGGAGGGCACCGGCCCTGTGAGAAGTCGGCAGCATTGATAGGTTGGTTCGTCAACAACTTGGCACAACCCACACAGGGAGAACTGGCCATGAATCAGACGGCGTCTTGCTTTTTAAGCTAATTCACTTCTTGAATGAAAGTGCTGAATTCATTAGGTACTACAGGTAATAATTTAAGGTTGTAGGATTTCAAAACAAAACAAAAGCTTTGAAAAGAGTGACATAATAAACACACAGACGAAAAAAAAAAGTCTCTGTCTAAAAAAATTAACTTTAGCCATGCTTGGCATTCTATTCTTTTAGACTCTTGTAAAAAAATTTTAACAGCGGTAAAAATGCTCCTGTGGCTAAAACTAAATGTGATTGCTCCAAATGAAAGAATCACTGGAAGTGACAAGTTGAAGTCCAACTTTCGTAGGGGTTCTTCTAGTAGTCTTTTCCTGTGACTTTTAAGTCTTCAGCATGTCAAAAAAAAGTGCTCCAGAGATTCACTCTCAATACAGTGAAGGTGTAAAGGCGACTGTGCCAGACCCGACCTGTGAAAGTAAAAGTTCAATGAAGGGAGTTTACAACACAGCTTTGTAATCACTATTTCCTCCTTTCTTGATGTACACCACCTATCCTGCCAAGGAAATTTTAGCTGTGGATAGTCTGATGAAAACAAAGAATATTTTTCGAAGTTATTGGCTGTTGTACGTTTTTCAAAACATGCTGTTGTGATATATTCAGATGTAGGCAAAATATGCAGAACAGGACCATCAAGGGAAGATATAGCTAGTGCATCTGTATGCTCATTGAGGGCTAAACCTCTCATTGAGGGCTAAACCTGATACCCAAACTAGTCGAACGGGTGCACATGCTTAGGGATGAGCGAGTAGAATGTATATAAGGTATGCGAAAAAGTTGGTGCGCTGAAGGCAGCACAGAAAGAGAAACAGTCTGTGAGAACAACCACTGCTGATAGACCTTGGGGCAATTTACGCAATGCTAAGACTATTGCCAGTAACTCAGCTTGGTAAATATAGATAAAGTCATGTAATCCAATTGAGAAAGCCCAATCTAGAGAGGGTGATAAGATTCCTACACAAAAAAAAAAAAGCTTCAGTCGCTATCACTATGGATGTTCCTAGATTGGCCAAACAATCTTAAAAAATGCCATTTAGAAATTGATATGGTAAATTGTTGGGTAACTTACTGGATTCTTAGAAAAGGCAAGTGGGTTAGCAGGAGACAGAAGGTTAGATGGGCAGATGAGATTAAGAAGTTTGCGGGTATAAATTGGCAACAGCAAGCACAGGACCTAGTTGACTGGTGGAACATGAGAGAGGCCTTTGTCCTGCAGTGGACGTAATCAGGCAGATGATGATGGTGGTGGTGGTAAATTTTTAACATTCTTGTGATATAGATCATCAAATTCAATCCTAATTGCATTTACAGTGTTGAGTATAAGTACTTCCCAAAGATTAACTCTTAAGGGGTCCAAAAGTTTGTGTAAAAATAACTTGGGGGCAATGCAACTTGACCATTGGTGGCTGAACAATGAGGCCTTCTGGTTAATTAACATGTACTGTGACCTCCTCTGAGGTGATGCATAGATTTTTAGGAATGTTCGTACTGTTAGAACATGAAATCTCTTGATAAGAGAAGGCAGGCAGGATTCTTCATATTGGATATCGTTTGCAACCTATTCAGGTAACCCCAGGCATAAGCATAACGATTCATGTTCTAACAGAATCAATGGCCGAACGTCATAACCCGTAGCACCAAAAAAAAAACCTCAGCCTAATTCTAATATTGGTCGAATGTACATGCAATATATCATTACGAGCACGTCTCTATGCAAATGGGCACGATGATTAGTGAGCCTACGCAGCATCCCTATGGCACGTGCTTCTTTAGCAGCCATGTTTTCTATGTGGGGGCTTCAGATAAGTGTTTCAGTGTAGGTTACCCCTAAATACCTAACTGACTAGACCTGAAGTATGACATCTTGTCGGTACATTAGTAAAATTTGCACTGGGGCATTTTGGGCAGAAGCTATGATTGCACTTTTGTTAATATTGAGTGATAAGTTAATATCCTCTAGTCACGCTTCCAGACTATTCATGTATGTCTGCAGAATCAGGTAAAGTGTGTGAATGTCCGCCTACGCAGCAAAAAATAAAATATTATCGGCATACACATAGACCCGTACATCTTGCTGTATGGGAATGGTACATAGTATTACATTGAATAATAAGGGTGATAGTGCCAACCCTTGCAGTAGACTCCTCGTTTACCTATATTTTGAAAAATTGACACCAGACTGCGAGCAGTAAAATTTTCTATCACTTAAGAAAGCATGGATCCAGGTCACAAAGTATTTAGGCAGTCCTAAGTTCCGAAGCAAATCTAGCAGTTTCACATGCTCTACGCTATCATAAGTTCTTGTGAATATTGTTTCTGATATCGAGCAAGCTGAATTCTACTTTCGAGATTAATGTACACACAACAATTAGAGCAACCACGTCTGAATCTAATTTGACGTGATCTCAGTGTCATTTTTTTCTACATCCAGTGATATACATGTCGATATGAAATTCTTTCGACGAGTTTTATTAGATTTGCTGTAAGTGCAGTGGGCCTGATATTATCTAAGGTAAACCCAGCACCTTGCTTTTTTAGTAATAGAATCACTTTTGCCATTCTCCAATCGGTTGGAATCGAAGAGCTTCTAAGTGAGTGAATAACAATTTCAAGCAGGCCAAGTGGGTATGTTTTATGTACTGATTTTATCATCAACATCGTCATGCCATCAGGATGAGGAGCAGAATAGGGTAGTGTTCTGCATACGTTTGCTAGTTCTGCAGCTGTGACCCCTTCAATATCCTCACCCCTATGGGGGGACTGGGCTTGGTATGAGAGAATTGTCCCAAAGCGACTTTTAAGCCCTGAGCTATATCTTCAACAAAGGCCTTCAGTTCATCTGGTGATTATACTACAGATTCTACGTTTTTCAGTACCAGAACTTTCTTATTTCTCTGAAAGCAAAATAGTGCTTTTCTATTGACCAGCTTTGAAAGGAACTCAGATTGTTCCTTGCCGAATTTGTACTTCGCATTAGCAATGGTTCTCTTAAAGAGAGTGGCCGCATACTTATAATCACTCCAGTTCCTGGGACACTGGTTAAAAATTAATTTTTTTCCACGAAGCTTTTCTTATTCTATGAGCCCGCCAACAGCCCGCATACCACCAAGGGTTGGTAAAAGGTTTAGAGTTCTCAATGGTGACTTTAGAATTATTTAACGAGTCTTTTAAAATGTCGCTTATTCTGATGGCATCTGGATCTGTGACATCTGTTCGGTTAGATAAAGCACCTCTTAACAATTTCTCAAATGTACTGAAGTTTACATGCGTAACCGATAATCTATTCCTGGAGGTTACTGGACATACCACCTCGATAATATAGACATATGGTCGCTACTTGTTCCCGAGTTAATCGCAGACCATGATGAGATGAACAGCTTAGCGTTGGAAAAAGTTAGGTAAAGCACCGAATAGGACTGATTACACATAAAAGTGGGAGCTCTTGTGTTTGTGCACATAAAGTTATTCCCATTCACCCAATCTCACAAACGTTTGCCATTCAAATCAGTTCTAAAGCCCCACGAAATATGATGAGAATTGAAGTCACCCACTAATATAATATTTTTTTGGCAATAGGATACTGCAGTATCTAGAACAGAAGAATTTAGAACACCTGCAGGAAAAATATGCATTAATAAACGAGATTGGAAGGAACCCAGGAATAGTAATAGCCTAATGCTAAAATCTCACTTTCTGAAGTCATTGACTGATGCATAATTTTAGCTCTATGGGGGATTTTAGATGAAATAAGTATTGCCAAACCACCACCCCAAGTTGGGTGGTTTAACTGAAATGTGCGGTAATTTTTAATACTAAAGCACTTATTCTCTGCAAGCCAAGTTTTTTATGAAGCAACAACATCAGAGGAATAATGATCGCAAAGATAAAGTAAGTAAGTACTAGCTGCTGAAAAATGGAGTGGCAATTCCACTGTAGTACTTTTAAATTCTTTATTTTGATGTGATACCAGGAGCACTCACTGCTTTCTCCAAGATGCTATCCATTAAAAAATCCTTTTTTGATGGGTTTTTCTTCTAGTATTTCTTATTCCTTGATTTGAGACTCGCTGAGGAGCATTGTGCTTCTGGAGAAGCACGTCTTTTCATATTTCTTGAGTCAAGAGTTCATTTGTACTGGTTGTGAGACATGGGAATCAGAGTCCGAGCTCCAATCTAAGTCCTGCACAAGAGGTACAATAATTTTATGGCCTGGCTTTAGCTTCAAAGGGCCTGGTTCCGATGGAATCTCAGTAACGTCAACTGGCGAAGGTAGAGAAGGGGGCACAGTGGATTGGTTACTGT
The DNA here is from genome assembly GCF_043290135.1 of Rhipicephalus microplus. Classification (NCBI taxonomy): domain Eukaryota; kingdom Metazoa; phylum Arthropoda; class Arachnida; order Ixodida; family Ixodidae; genus Rhipicephalus; species Rhipicephalus microplus. The sequence goes on along the minus strand of NC_134705.1, from coordinate 22,142,439 downwards.
CATGTAAGAATTGAGTCAACTGAGTACTCACTATTTGTGCCAATGACTCCGTTAGGCTCTCAAATAGAGAATCCATCAACTTTGTTATCGCCCTTTCCATCCTTGATGGTATCAGATCAGGCAAGGACGACTTAAGCATCTGATTTGCCCGGTGGGCAGCGGTGGCATAGCCACGTGAGCGCTCAAAAATAGGTTGGGCCTCACGCCAAAGCATCGGTGTTGTTCGATGATCTCTAACAGTTGCAACTCATGTGTTCTCATGGGGCAACTTTCATCATCATCTGCGTGAGCTCCTCTATATAAATAACATCTCATCTCTTGGGTTGAACATTCATCGGGATTATGTTGGTCAGCACGTTTGAGCGGCACCTCACATCCGATCTATATCCCTTGAGGGTATGCTCATACCTTCAGCATTTGTTGCACTGCCATGGGCGAGGGGATAGCGCTTCAATACCATAAATTAGTGGCCACGCATTAACTTCGTTTGGTTGAGTCGTGCTAGCAAAGGTCACGATCACTGATTCTGTGGGGACCTTCTTGTTCTGAACCTTACGCGAGCATCGAGATACAGAGCCTGCTCCTGCAGCTGCAAACATTTCTAGTATTTCAGGTGGTGTAAGGCTCGAGTCCACCCCACGAACTAGTCCTTTCACGCAAGCCAAATAGGCAGGCACGAAACAGCTCACCGGATTCGGGGCGAACGTTTTCCATTTTAGGAGATCTGTGATGCAGGCCTGGTCCAGTGAGCAGCACAGGATGCCTCCACGGCCGAATTGACGCACCTCGGTAATCATTTCAAAATGATTGGAAATCTTTCGAAGGTCTTCCTGAATTAGTCTTGGATTTTTCATGTGAATGGATTCGCCATTGGTTGGAATTAGAGCCACAGGAAGGCTCTTCAGACCACTGCACAAAAATAGATTGATTGGCAAATCACTGTTAGGAAGGGAAGCCGACCAGGCAGAATATGCCTGGCCGGGAGAGGAAAGAGACATCAAATTAATATGCTTAAGAGCACCGCCCGATCCAGCCGCACACCCACAGCAGGAAGCACCAAGGCACCCTTGAAGAAGCAGTGGAGGTTGAGCCCGAATTGGATCGGGACGCTCGGGCCTCAGAAACCGCTGGAGGAAACCTCGAGGACAGCGAGGAGAAGTCCGCAGCCGTGCCCGGTACTAGCATGCTGCTCGTGCAATCGTATCGGCATTGGATCACCAGACCTAAATGTAAGGTCATCCTCTTGTTCTTTTACAGTGAAAGTTGTTATGAGATCACAACAAAGTTCGCATGTGCTGTAATTATCCGCCACCATAGCTGCCGCTGCGGCCACCTGCGTCCATAACCACTATCACGCAAAATAAGAAAAAAACCAAGTAAATGAAAATCGCCAAGTACACAGTGGCTTCAAACACGGGTCTCCTGCATGCCAGCACGGTATTCTACTACAGAGCCACGCCATTTCTTGAAACTTCTTCGCAAACTGGCCTCAGTGAGGCTTGATGTAGGGAAAGAAATTTTATTGATGTGAGTGATAAAGCATTTTAGAACAGCAAAGGAACAACCAGGCGTCGCACAATGCTAATTGCATAATGAGTGTGTCATCGAATGCTCCAACCCATTACAAAAGCTTCATACATCTTTGTCAGCTACAGCATCGGAGAATTGCACAAAATTTAATACCAAATGTATAGCAGGTACCACAGTTCTTCAAAGAATGACAAAGGATGGCAGGCATAGTGAATGCCTGTTGACTACCCAAAAGATGTGATTAATATTGTAGTGGGTACCCTGCTTGTAGCAGTTACCCAAAGAGTGCTTGAAAAAAGCTCTGAAAGGTTGCTCTTGCTGCTTTCACTTTGCCTGGGATGCGTGCACCGTGCAGACCTGGCTTTCTTTTTTTCAGCTTTTTTTGGATACCATCGACATTCTATAACAGGATAGCTATACTCTGTTTCAATAGCTCTGTGCAGCACTGTGGTAGGGGCAGTCAATCGCGACCAAAGATGCATGGATATCAAAAAATATCCTTCCGCATCCTGTCGTCTGCAGGTGGTGAGCAATGTTTGTGGCTAGCTTCTTGCTTCATGTTTTTTACGCTGTAAGTGCGGATGTCCTTCGCTTCGTTGCCAGGCATAGTTCCAGCAGTCAATAGAGCGCCTCAGTCCGCCTGGTGTCAATGAATTGACGCGTCCTCACGCTGGTCCTTGGACAAATGGTGCTGGCTATCGAGGAATAGGCAAAACTAGCAAACATGTAATGTATGCCTTTCGAGCTTTGGCAAGTGCCCATCACCGCACTCTAAGCTTACAAAATTAGTTATTTGAGTGTGACTCTCAAAAACTGTTTTATTGGCACAAATACTCTGTTGTCGAAGCTCAAGGAAGCAAATGGAAGCATCAGTTTGGCGCTTACAAGCTACATAGCACATGGCGGCAACTTCATGTATTTGAGGCGAGTGACAGCTGCTTCCGGCAGTGCAGCCATGTTTTTCAAACCCAATGCTGGCTCTTTTGCGACCCTGCGGAGACTGTGGCTGTAGTGACTACACGTGAAATTTTAGGCAATGTCATACAAATAGTTTCTATTTCAGAAATGAAAACCTAATGAATACGAGGCACATAAAAGTTATTTCTTCCATCATTTGCATGTTATAATGCAAACAAGCAAGAACTATTTCTTCAGTTGTTTAGAGCCCCAAAAACTGTTCTATATGAAAAAGGGGGCAATATCGCTAGGCAGTCCGCAGCTCAGAAATGCAGAGAAGCCTTCAAGTAAAAATTTTCTAAAGAATTTGCTTGTAAATGTCAATAGGACATGCAATGAGTTTTGAACATGGGAACTGCATCTCGCTTCACAAGAATCTGCGCTCAAAGATCGCGTAGCCTTGGCTCTGTTTCAAGGAACTCGTGAAACAGAGTAGGTGTGGGCTAATGAAACAGTGTGGGCGAGTGTTTCACGAATGTAAACGTAGTTTCAAGTTGGCGCTCTTTCTGTCTCGTCTTCATTCTCGTTTTTAAGTTTGCGCCATGTCTTTCAAGATTTAAGTACACTCAAACCTAGTTGCAGCAGACTACCATTAAACAGAACCTGCAGGAACCAGAAAAATGTGTTCAATTTAACAGGAGTTCCGTTTACTGAGAGGTGAAATGGGTTGCAGCATTAAAGTACCAAACCAATCATGTCAGAGAAAGTTGTTTCATTTAAGTAGCAATTCCGTTTAACCGATTTCCATTTACTGAGAGTCTACTGTATAATAAACCGTGATATAACAAATTATTGGATGTAACTTGTTTTCTATCCGTTACCTGAAAAAGAGTAACTAAGTACGTTACTTGTTACTCCAACAAAAAAGGAACGCTTTACTGCCCTACATTACCTACAAAAAAGGTAGCGCGTTACTGTTATCGGAAAAAGTAACGGACGTTACTTCCGCCATTACTACCCAATCGTAAATGTTAATTAATGTGTCTTTGTTACAGAAGCTCAAAGTTTTTTATACCTCAAATTTATGTTTCACGTGAAACCTCTAACCAAAAAAAGGATTATACTCAATATGCTCATTCAACGAGTATTATTCGTACAAATTTACCAGACCTTACCAATGTTACAGTGGCTTAAAACTGCTTGATATATACGATGCCTTGTGGCTCCATGGCACATGGTAGAGCTGCTTTTCTACACAGGAAGAAATAAGAAGTACACAAGAAGAAATAAGCATCGAAAGACACCACACGCGCGCCTTCTCTCCTCCTCCAAAACACCACCGCCACGTCTAATCTCCTCGCATTTACCGCCGACCGATCTCTGGAAACATCTCGAAGAAAAGAGGCGTGCGTGGTGCTGCACATTTGCGCCTCGTTATGAGGAAGGGCCCGCCCTTTCCACAGCCTTGGCTGTGTGGCGTGCCGACGAAACACCCAGAAACTTCGTGGACCCAGCGGCTAACACCTATAAGGCAGAAGCAGAAGGAGTTGCAGAAAAATATGAAGAGAGTTTTCTGCCATCAGGCGAAGTGTCTTACAAGCAGCAAAGACGAAAAAGGGTGTTTTCCCACCTGCAGGTGAAGGCTTGTCTTACAAGCACGAGAAGGGTGTGTGTCTGCCGCTTGTAGGTGAAGACGTGTTCTGCAGTATCAGCGTGTGAGTGGCTGATGTGTTACCAACACAGAAGTTTTGTTATTGAAGTGCAGCCATTTGACTACGTGAGAGTTTCTTGGAGAAGAAATCTCCCCCGCAGGGGCGCCTGTTAAAGCAGGCGTTTGGTGTGTAGCGACACCACGGACCCGAGCTAACGGGGGAGTTTCTACTCCCTCCCACGCCTAGCCGTGCGTGGCTTTGCCGTGTCCGGGGAAAAGGGGATCCTGGGGGTTGAGCTGACGCTGGGTGATTGGACCTTTAAGGCCCCCCGGCAGAGGCAACACACCCCTTTGGCCCCGGCTTCACGTAGACGGCACCCCTGGGCTGACCCACCCAGGGGAAATCGGTAGTCGCCTTTTCCTATTTCTCTCTCTCTCTACATCTTAGTCTTTTCTCGTCTTTAAATCTATCCTGTCTTCTTCTCTCTTCCATTTACTTCCGATTTTTCCTGGCGGCAAGGGTTAACCTTGTGTATGTGCTCTGTCTTGGGCACAATACATTTGGTTATAGCGGCTGTGTACAGCTGACGTTGACATGCCTCATATATATTTAGGACTTGTCACGTCCCCGTGTTGGGCTCCATGGTGGGCGGCTGGCATGGCTGCCAAACTCACATTTAGTTTATGGCTTTTTCTTCTCTCCCTCCATTGCATGATCGTCCTCTCCCGAAGAGAGGGCTCACCGAAGACTTTTGCAAGTATTTCAGCAAACCGAAAAAAACCTTTCCCCGCTACCATGTAATCTATTGTGAAACCGCTGAAAAGAACGCCAGAACTATTTCGCCTTTCGTTGTTTCCAAATGCCTCACCACTACACTTGGACCAGGTTATCAGGCTACAAGAATGGCCAGTGGGGATCTCCTCCTCGAGGTAAAAAGTCAGAGCCAGTACGAAAACCTCTCAAAACTAGAATCGTTTGGAAACATACCTATCTCAATTACACCACACCGCTCACTCAACACTTCCGGAGGCGTTGTATCTGATCAAGACTTGCTTGACCTGACTGAAGGTGAGCTCCTCGAGGGCTGGAAGGACCAGCAGGTGACACAAGTACAAAGAATCAAAATTAGGCGTGATAAGAAGGAAATCCCAACAAAACACATAATTGTGACATTTTGCACCAGCACCCTGCCTGAACATCTAGAAACAGGATACTTGAAGTTGAATGTGAGACCTTACATTCCCAACCCACGACGTTGCTTCAAATGCCAGCGTTTTGGTCCCGGCTCTCAGAGTTGCCGCGGCCAACTCACCTGCGGAAAGTGTGCCACCACAGGACACGCTACAGACGAGTGTAAGGTGGAGGATGGGGCCCACTGCGCAAACTGCGATGGTGCCCATCCCGCATACTCCCGAACCTGTCCAACATGGAAAAAGGAAAAAGAAATTGTTACAATCAAAATCACACAAAACATTACTTTCCGAGAAGCCCGTCAACAAGTATCTGGGCTTTTCACAAACAAACCATCGTTTTCCGATGTAGTGCAACAGGAGGCAGCACTACAACGGCCTGCGGCAACTGCCCGTGCCAGGCACAGTGTGCCCAGGCGGTCGCCAATGCCCCCACCCACGGCGGGAACAGCCAAGGCTGCCCTGCCACTCGTCCTCACGGCGACAACCAAGGCCGCTGCAAGCTCTTGCAGCGGCCAGGGTATCCCAGCACCAAAGGAGGTTCCTTCGACCTCTAGCCCAAGAGTACCGAAGGTTTCGCCCCCCGAGGTGAAGGAGACCCCAGGGTCGGCCGATATGAAGGCCTCGTCTCACCAGGCGAGGTCCCAAGCCCAAAACATCAGCTCGCAAATGCGGGCATGCAGTGCCTCTGAGGAGGCAATGGACACCACGGCACCCCTGGTGCAGAAAGATCGGCGTAGCTCCCTGGAGCGCGCCAAACGAAATAAAAAGCCAATAACGGGGCCCGGCGACGGCCCTGTTCTTTGAGTCTTAACGCTTAGCTTAAGAAGCAGACACACCCATTGTTCCTTACACACAGCACTACGTTACCTCCAATATGGCAACACAAATAATACATTGGAACGTCAGAGGACTCCTCAGAAACCTCGATGATGTTCAAGAGCTCTTTTGCAAACATTCGCCGAAAGTGCTGTGTGTACAGGAAACTCATTTAAAATCTAAAAACACGAATTTTTTGCGTCGGTATGTTCTCTTCCGAAAGGACAGAGATGATGCTGCGGCATCATTCGGCGGTGTAGCCATTATTGTTAATCAAAAAGTAGCATGCACACATTTACCACTGCAAACAACACTAGAGGCAGTGGCTGTTCGAGCAGTTCTTTTCAACAAGCTCGTCACCATCTGCTCTCTGTACATACCCCCACACCACCGTCTTGGAAAACGAGAATTCGAGTCCTTAATAGACCAACTACCCGAACCTTATCTGGTCCTTGGTGACCTGAATGCTCATAGCAGTCTATGGGGTGATTCTCGCTGCGACGCACGAGGTCGTCTCATTGAACAGTTCCTTTTTTCCTCCGGTGCCTGTCTGTTGAATAGGAAAGAGGCAACATATTATAACCTTGCCAACAAAACCTACTCTTCCATAGATCTCAGAATCGCATCTCCATCACTTGTACCATTATTCCAATGGAAAGTTCTAAATAATCCCTACGGAAGCGACCATTTTCCTGTCGTTTTGAGTACACAAACATCATACGAATATCCTCCACGAGTTCCCAAATGGCTTATACACAAAGCCGACTGGGAACAGTTTCATAACAAAGCTCACTTATCTTGGACTGACATATGTACGCTAAGCATAGATGAAGCTGTGCAGTACTTCACAGCTCTCCTTATTAACACAGCAGCCAAATGCATCCCACAAACATCTGGACAGCCCGGCAAGCGACACGTCCCATGGTGGAACACAGAGTGTCGTAATGCGCGAAAGGAACAGAACAGGGCATGGAGGTTGCTGCGCAACTCGCCGACAGCGGAAAACCTTGAGAGCTTTAAGAAAATAAGGTCTCAAGGCAGGAGAACGCGTCGGCAGGCCAGAAGAGAAAGCTGGCAGAAGTTTTTGTCAGGGATCACTTCATACACACAGGAGGCTAAAGTCTGGAACATGGTCGGTAGGATAGCAGGAAAACAAGTACACACACTTTCACTCGTAAACACTCAGGGTGATACCTTGGAAGATCAGGCAAACTTCCTCGGTGCACACTTTGAACGGGTATCCAGCTCGTCCCACTATACTGACACTTTCCAAAAATACAGAACAAGAATAGAAAAGCAGAAACTAGAACATAAATCCACTAGATACGAGGCATATAACCAAGCTTTCAGTCTAGCTGAGCTCCGAACATCTCTAAACTCCTGCAGTACTTCTGCCCCAGGTTCTCACCGTGTGGTGTATGAAATGTTAAAAAACCTACCAGCCGAAACACGAAAAACCTTACTTTGTTTATACAATGCTATCTGGTTTTCTGGCACTATCCCTACCTCCTGGAAAGAGGCTATTATTATTCCCATTTTGAAAGAGGGCAAGGACCCTTCTTTAGCTTCAAGTTATAGGCCTATTGCACTTACAAGCTGCTTCTGCAAAGTATTCGAAAAAATGATAAACTGCCGACTTCTACATATTCTTGAAACAAACAATTTGCTCGACCCATTTCAGTGCGGGTTTCGAGAAAGTAGATCCACCACAGACCAGCTCGTTCGTATCGAGGCACAGATAAGAGACGCCTTCGTCCATAAACAATATTTTCTCTCTGTGTTCCTCGATATCGAAAAGGCGTATGATACAACATGGCGTTTCGGAATTCTAAGAGACCTGTCCCACCTTGGTGTGCGCGGAAGAATGTTTCATATAATCGAAAGTTACCTGTCAAACCGGACATTCCGTGTCCGTCTAGGCAGTGTGCTCTCCCAAACATTTGTCCAGGAAACAGGCGTGGCACAAGGTGGTGTGCTTAGTTGCACACTTTTTATCATCAAAATGAATTCTTTGCACTTGTCCATTCCCCGCATGATGTTCTATTGTACATATGTCGACGACGTTCAGCTTGGCTTCAAGTCATGCAACTTAGCCATGTGTGAGCGGCAGGTTCAGATGGGTTTAAATAAGGTCTCCAAATGGGCAGACAAAAACGGATTTCGACTTAACCCACAAAAAAGCACGTGTGTCTTGTTCTCTCGAAAGAGAGGCATGCACTCGGAACCTGACATTCGCCTGAACGGGCAACGTCTGTCCGTCAAAGCCGAGCATAAATTATTAGGCTTAACCTTGGACAACAAGTTGACCTTCGTACCGCACATCAAGTATTTAAAAAAAAAAATGTTTAAAAGCCATGAATGTTATAAAAGTGAATTTTATGTGAATCATGTCGTACCAACTCGCCCAAGCAACCACGTTAGTTATAAAAGTGTTGTCACGTACTACGTGGGGTAGTGATAGGCAATGCCTCATGAACCTCTATAGAAGCCTTACTCGTACCCGCTTAGATTATGGGGCCGTTGTCTATCAATCTGCCACTCAAAGTGCCTTGAAGATGCTTGACCCCGTGCACCATTTGGGCATCTGCCTTTCTACGGGTGCTTTTCGCACCAGCCCCGTAGAAAGCCTTCATGTTCAGTCAAATGAGTGGTCGCTTCATCTGCAGAGAACTTACATGTCCTTTGTTTATTTCCTTAAGGTGAAAGCAGACAAGAAGCACCCCTCATACTCTACAATTAATGATTTGTCGAGCTCAACTCTGTTTCAAAACAGGCCTTCGATGAGGCAGCCCTTCTCAATTCGCCTGAAGTGTCTAGCTGAAGAAACTGAAGTGTCACTTGAACACAGTTTAATGGCTCCTGTAGCATACCCGCCACCGTGGCAATGGCAGACTATAGACTGCGATGTGTCTTTCCTAGAGGTTACAAAACATACACCTATTGCCCATATCCGAACATACTTTCTGGAACTTCAACACAAATACACATGTCCTGAGTTCTTCACAGATGCCTCCAAGACCAACTCCTCTGTGTCCTACGCTGCTGTCGGCCCATCCTTTTCGGATGCTGGCCCTCTACATCCACGCACAAGTATCTTCACAGCGGAAGCTTACGCGATACTGGTGGCAGCTAAACACATCAAACAATTACAAATACAAAAAGCAGTAATTTATACAGACTCCCTCAGTGTGGTAACGGCTCTGCACAGTCTTAAAAAACAAAAAAACCCAGTCCTTGTCTCACTTTACTCCATTTTGTGCACACTCTACACGCACAAACAACATGTTGTAGTGTGCTGGGTGCCAGGGCACCGTGAGATCCAAGGCAACGTGAGGGCAGATCAGCTCGCTGCATCTGTCCATGAGAGCACCGCCATTACATCCATATCGATCCCGGCCCTTGATCTTAAGCCGTCTCTCAAACTAAACCTCAGGGACTACTGGCAGAGCAAGTGGGATACACACACACAAAACAAACTACACGTTATCAAGCCACACCTTGGCCATTGGCCACCAGTATCAAAATCATGTCTAACAGAGGTAACACTAACAAGACTCAGGATAGGGCACACATACACGACACACACACATCTTTTATCCGGTGGTGATCCACCATTGTGTGATAAATGTGATGAGGCTTTAACAGTTCTTCACGTTTTAATCCAATGTAAACAGTTAGACACTCTAAGAAGACAACACTTCCCATTACCCTACCGACAACATATACCTTTACACCCTGCAATGTTTGTCGGTAGGGAACCACTTTTCACCCATAAATCATTGTTAGCTTTTTTAAGAGATGTTAATTTTTACCATGTATTATACCCAGGCATTGCGTAGCGTGACCTCTCAAGAGAGGTCGCTGCTGCTGTGATTACATTTAAAAGCACTTGCCTCGCAGCCCTTGGACACAAGGGCACTGATGAGGCAAGTGTGCTAGTGCCAAATATTTTTACATGTTTTTATTATCAAAACCTTTGTCACCCTTCTTAATATGCATATCACGCCACTGTCATGTCTTTAATACTTATGTTTTTACCCGCATTATCGCGAGGAATTTTAACGCCCCTATACAGCCACGCAACATAACATTGTCCGCATCTCTATACTAATTCCACATCACTCTATACTCATAACCACACATCATCATCATCATGGAGAAGAAATCTCGAACGCAGCGGGACGACAACTGTCGCAGGACTTTGAGTGAGTGTTTTCTTCAAGAGAAGCATTCAAGCTTTGTTCCATGAACTTCGGAACAAATATATTTGACGAACATTTTAGTCTATAAGTGTCTTGGCTAGTTAATTCATGAGATTGCATTGTAACGCGTGTTGTTGCTTGTGCCCATTGTTTTGAGTGTATCTTGTTGTGTTGTGTAGCTTGTTGTTTTGAGTATCTTGTGATTGATGATTTGTTGTATTAGATTATTGCCAATTGTGCATGTTTGTTTGTTGTTTGTTCTGCGATACCTGAGAATATATTTTTGTTGTGTTATTAACTCTCGGCTCTGGCTCATTCTTTGGACCACAGCTGGCGTTCGCTGGTGCACCAAAAGAACCAATTCTAATTTGTCCATGTTTTCGTGACGCGTTTCGGGGGCGGATACATCTGCCCTTAGAATGAGCCCGCCGATTGCCTTCCAAATTAGAGGAATCAGTGACGCCCTTGGTCTACACCCGTCTACTCTTTTCTAGAGTTTCTGTATATGCTATCTTTATATACAGCAACACTACACCTGTCGTCTCGTTTAGGCCACCAAAACTTATGGCGCGTGCCTCATCGACACTGGTTCGCATGCACGGACGGACGACCTACTCAGAAAGGGGCTATTCTCACTATGTACAGAAGAAAGGCTTTATGGCTTAGTCAGGGAAAAAATATTTCTAGTAGACAGTTCTTGTTCACTTTGGCCTGTATAATTACCGCAAAAATGTTTTTTCTTTCCTTTTCCACAACCCCGGTACTAGATAGCATACCGGATCCTAGCATTGCGAGCGTTAATGTGAGCATGTTCAAGAACAGCCTCACCGACTCAGCAGTTCAATAACGAGAAATGTAGCTGTTGTTGCAGAGAGAAAGGAGTGAAACTTGGTTCAAAAACAAGGTTAATAAGTCTTTTAAACTTTGTAGCAAAAGTATATTAATATCAGCCATATTTAGGCATTTCTCAGAAACTATTTTCTTCACTGTACGAGTTTCAGTGTTCCCTCACTTTTCGTTGCCCCGCAGCGGCGTCTGCACAAGCGGGTATTTGGTGTTTGGCGACACTACGGACCCAAGCTAACTGGGGGGTTTAGACCCCCTGCCAAGCTTAGCTGTGCATGACTCTGCCATGTTCGGGGAAAAGGGGATCCTGGAGATTGAGTCTTTGCATGGGTCTTAGTAGTCGGGTAGACCTTCGTACGACTTGAAGAGTTGGAGAAGTCACCGCAGGGGCGCCTGCGTGCGCAAGTAGGCGTTTGGTGTGTAGCGACACCACGGATCCGAGCTAACGGGGGAGTTTCGGCTCCCTCCCACGCCTAGCCGTGCGTGGCTTTGCCGTATCCGGGGAAAAGGGGATCCTGGGGGTTGAGCCAATGCTGGGTGTTTGGGCCTTTAAGGCCCCCTGACTGAGGCAACACACCCGTTTTGCCCCAGCTTCACGTAGACTGCTCTGGGCTGACCCACTCAGGGTAAATCGGCAGTCACCTTTTCTTATCTCTCTCTCCTCTCATCTTCATCTTCACCTTTCACTTTTTGTCTGTCCTGTCATCTTCTATCTTCCGTTTACTTCCAATTTTTTTTGTTGGCGAGGATTAACCTTGTGTAGTCGTTCGATTTTGGGTAGTTATGTGTGGTTATAGCGGCGATGCATGGCTGGCGGCTTTAAGTGTTCTACCTTGCAGCATTTCCTTGTCGAGCTCGGTGGTGGGTGGCCACAATCACCGCCGAATATTAGATATTCCATATGGCACTTTTTCGACGCACTCCCTGATTAACACCCGAAACAATGCCTCACCAAAGAAAACTTCACACTCCAGAAACCAAAGCAGTTCTTCCCGAACTACCATGTCGCGCACAGTCAAAACGAAAACAAAACAGTGCAATCAATTTCGCCTTTTTTCGTCTCAAAAACGCTCATAGAAGTTATTGGCCCAGGCTACATTGTAACGAAGTTGAGAAGCGGGGACCTCCTTCTGGAGGTGCGTGACAAGCTCCAATATAATAATCTATCTAAACTTGTAGCATTTCGGGACATCCCCAGTTTCAGTAAGCGCACACAGGTTAATGAGTACAGTGCGCGATGTGGTCTCTGATGGTAACCTCCTTCAACTGTCTGAAAGCGAATTATTAGAAGGCTGGCAAGACCAGAACGTAGTCAAGGTCCAGAGAATAGTGATACAACGAGACAACAAAGAAACAGCAACGAAACATATAATTATTACCTTTGGTATTAGTGACTTACCCGATTCGATTGAAACCGGCTACTGTAAGCTCCTTGTCAGGCCCTACGTAGAATATCCCCGTCAATTTTTTAAATGCCAGCGCTTTGGATATGGATGGCAAAACAGCAGAGGGTGTGCTACTTGTGCGAAATGTAGCTCCAATGAACACTCATTAGACTCTTGTACTGCAGCAGCCCGCTGTGCCAACTGCGAAGGAGACCATCCCGCCTATTCTCTATGGTGCCCATCCTAGAAAAAAGAAAAACAAATCCTCGAGCTTAAAGTGAAATTCAATCTATCCTTTCAAAAGGCACGCAAACGGTTCACACTCTATTAGTCCATTTTCTCCTTTGCCGATGCCCCGTGCCACATCTTTCCACGCCCTCAAGTGTTACACAGAGTGTGACCGTGGTCGCGCCATCAGCACCTCCGGCTGGAGCAGCCTGCACTGCTCCGCCACTCGACAAACACAAACAGGGCCGGCAGACTCTCGTGTCTGCTGGACTCTGGGCCACTGAAAGCACAGTCAGGTCCAAAACCACTGCAAATGTGCCTGCTGGGCAGGCACCATCCCCCACCTCAAGAAACAAGCCCCACTCTTCTGGCGCCTCAGACGCCGAAGGAGAGGCGCAACTCTTCGGAGCGCAAAAAAAAACCAAATTACAGTGCCCCCAAAAGGCCCAGTAACCTAAGACAACACTTTTTGTACACACAGCAACACACAACATTAAAATTACACGTATACTACAGTGGTATATCAGAGGACTTCTGAGAAACCTCGACGATATCCAAGAAATTCTATACAAACATACTCCAAAAGTACTATGTGTACAAGAAACACACTTAAAATCCAAGCACACCAACTTTCTATGCAGTTATACTATTTTTCGAAAGGATCGGGATTATGCGATGATGCTGTCGTGTCATCCGGCGCTGTTGCCATTGTAGTTGATCAAGGAACAGCCTGTGCACATTTATCGCTTCAGTCGCGCTTTGAAGCAGTAGCCGTATGAGCTGTACTCTTCAACAAACTGGTCACAAGTTGCTCTATTTACATACCTAACTCAATCGCTAACTCAATAAACATTAACTTGTCATCAATGGATGAACTTCGAGAACTCTATCTTGTCCTCGGGGACATTATTACACATAGTAATAGCCTATGGGAAGACTCTCACTGCGATGCACGAGGTCACCTGATTGAACAGTTCCTTTTTTCTTCTGGCGCATGCCTCCTGAATCGAAAAGAGCCAACATATTACAACATCGTTACCAATACCGACTCGTCAATAGACCTCGGCATAACATCTCCATCACTCCTGCCTCTGTTTTAATGGGTAGTCATTATTAATGGATATGGTAGTGACCGTCTTCTTATAGTTGTCAACACATCAATAACAAATGTATGCCCTCCACAGGTTCCCAAGTGGCTCATTGCATAGCCGATTAGGAACAGCTTCAAAAAATGACTTGTTGTCAACACATCAATAACAAATGTATGCCCTCCACAGGTTCCCAAGTGGCTCATTGCATAGCCGATTAGGAACAGTTTCAAAAAATGACTGTTAGCTTCGACTGACATTGGGGCGTTAAGCATAGGGGATGCTGTGAACTACTTTACAGCATCCTTGATTAATGCTGCAACAAATTGTATTCCACAAACATGTGGATCGTCAGGAAAACGATGAGCCCTATACTGAAATAATGGCTGCTGTAATGCATGCAAAAAACAAATTGAGGCATGGAAGTTGCTTCGAGACTCATTTACAGCTGAGAATCTCATAAACTTTAAAGATACCAAGTCTCTCAGAAGCAGCCGTTAACAAGCCTTCTGGTATAACCGACATTGGCCTTCCCACTGACATGTGGGAAGGCTTATGCCGGCCAAACCGACTGGTTCCATGAGCATTGAAATAATGTGCACAATGTGGTACAAGGGCAGCTTGGCATCCATTGCCGAGACTGTGGTTTCTACTGCCCTCTTCAATCAATGTGCGATAATGGCAAGGCATAGGACTCAACTTACCTGCAAGATTATTGAAGCAGAAAAGATTCAAATAATAACCAAGTGAAAACTGCATAAGCTCCCCATCAGTTAGGTTACCACATTTAGAATGTGATTACCTGGCATGCTTTAGGGCAATCTAGGACCCGTCACTCGAGCTTTGACTACAGATACATTGATTGGGCTTGCCTTTCATCCTCCCATTTTTATCATCCCACTCTGCGAAATTAAGTTAGTTGGCAGTCAGCGCTCTTTCTGTCTTTTCTATCCTTTTCCAATGTTTGTGCACTGAAAAACTTGCCATTATGACTACATACAAACTAGCCCGAGCTTCTATTTTTGTAAGTTAGTGGCAATTTTCATGTATAAAGAAATCAAAATATATCTATAAGACTTCAGACAACACATTTTTCTTATTGCAAACCTAGTTTCATCAGAGTGGTTGACTCCGATAACTGTTGCCAAACACACAACTGGACTGAATATTTTTCTTGTAATATTCTGAAGGAGAATTGGTTGTTGGGGCTGATTGGTGTTTGCATTTATGTTTTTGTACTGCACTGCAACAGTCAGCAAAGTAGTACAACATGGGTGTTTCTAACAACTTTTAATGGGAAGTCAACTAAAAAAATGAAATTTTGCACACGCATTTTGCAGGTGCACAGGTCACATCCAGCAGGTTACAGGTTCACCAGTTGAAAATCACAGAGTAAAATAAATGATCCTGAAAAGGCATGTCACTGGCAGGTAAAGCAACAGACCTACACAGTCACTACTTTGATGCTTCTAATACTTTGCGATTTTTCGTGACTCCAGCCCAAGATCTTCAGAGAAACATGGAGAATGCACAGTCATTTTGGGTTGTCGAGTTCCAGTGGTAGTTAATGCAAATACTATGCAGGCGATTCAGGATGCGAAGGATGATGGCTCGGTGCCCCCCGTGGACAATCCAGTCAAAGCACCCAGGGAGGCACTCATTGCTCAGCTGGAGGCCAACTTGCTGTGGCAGATGGATGCTGACCGCAAGGCGCCACCGCTTAAGGCATTGCAGGGTCTCATCTGGAAGGAAGGCTACGCCAGTGGTCAGCTGTGTGCATCGTAGGTGGCTTCTGTTTCACTCTTTTGAACCACGGCCTGGCCATCTAAGAATTTCAAACCTGCCATTGTTGATTTTGTCAACCGATTCGACAACCGGGACTCAGCGACAAGTGTACATCCTTACTTCCCCACCGCTTTCTTTTCTCTCTTAACACTGGTTCCCTTCACACCGCACACTGCCCTCTCACACTGCCATATTCACACTGCTCTCTCACACTGCCACATTCAATATTACCCCTCCCCCTCTTTTGTCAGGAAAAAGAAGAGGGTACAAAGCTTAGACACACTAGCGCTAAATAACTCGGTTCTGTTCTGACCTTGAGGAAGACAAGTCTGCTTGTCGAAACGTCAGCTCAAAACAAGCCGTGTTTGTGGATTTTTCATTGCAAGCTTCCATCTTCCCCTTCGTAGCGTTTTTTGGATAGCCTTACCACCGGTAGCACAATTCTGTGAACAGTCTTTCGGCAAGGCTTGTTTCCCACCACAGCCCACACTGCTTTTAACTACCCCACTGGGTTCGCTCTTCCACAGGAAAGTGCACTAGCACCAGGGATCTTCTAGAATACTGTTGTAATTTACTAAGTTCAGAGTGAACTAAGAGCTGGCAAAAAGTTCTGAGGCGATGTCATGCCTACGACGTTCCATTCTATGCACCACCAGGAATTGTTTTACTGCGTAATTTTGACCACTGACTAGCAACGACACATAAGCGCAGACTACAAGGATGCACAATAGTGTTCCAGCTTAAGGACACGAAGACAGGAAAAAGGTCTTGCAACATATTTTTCTTACCGCAATCACTTTATGTGCTTGCATGCAATGAACCTTGGCAGATTTAACACCAGGACCTTATCAGGTGAAGCTAGGCTAAAAGAGTTAATTCAGAAGCTAGAAAGGATGAACTGGGATATTCTTGGCCATAGGGAAGTTGGAATAACAAGGCAGACTGACACTGTATATAGCGGAGAAGCCATGTGCTATGGAGGATTTCCTGGCAGGAAAGAATGTGGTGTTAGATTTTTAATTCCCGAAGACTTTGCAGGCAACATTG